>NC_045605.1:105192575-105492575 GCF_009762305.2 Zalophus californianus | reverse complement strand
ACATTCCTCCAAGTTAACTGTGGCCAAGTCCCGGGGGGCCTCTCCGTCGGGAATCCCGGCTCTCTCAGCTGGCGAGCCCCCAGTGTGGACCCGGTCCTTCCCGCCTCTACAGAAGCCCCTCGCCCACCTCCATCCCTGCCAGCACCCCCACCACTGTCCCCCCCGGCCCCCTCCGCTGAGCCGAGAGCCACCTCCCGGCAGGCCTCCGGGGCCCAGCCACGGCCTCTCTGCCTGCCGCGGGCCGGACTTCGGCCGAACTGTCGCCGGCCCTCCGGCCCTCCTCGCCGAGCCGGCAGGCGACGGCCGCTGGGTGGACCCGGCGCTCCCCGCGGCCCGGCCTCGCTACACTGCTCACCTCCCGCCCGGTGGGCAGCGGCCCTCACGCCCTCGCCGCCGCCGCCGCTGCTCGGCCGGCCCCAGACCGCCGCCCCGATCGGCGCCCGCCCCGCCCCGCCCCGCTCCTCCACCCGCGGCTCGGCCTCGGCCGGTGTCCGAGCGGCCCCGGGGCCTCGGCCCGCCCCTCCCCCTTCACCTGCTCCATAGCCCGGTCCGGAACGCCGTTGAATTGAGTCCGTCCGCTCCGCGTTCCCAACCGCACGCGCCGCCTTCTGGAACCTACTAGAAGCTGCCGGGACCCCCGGATCCCGCCCCTTCCTCGCCTGCTCACTGGTTGCGCTCCCCGAGGGGGCTTTCTGTGCTTCCCTACTATTGGCTTGAAGTCTAGCCCATCATCTTTGCTTCTCTGTCATTGGGCAGTTGAGAGTAATTCCCTCAGCCCTGCCTCCCCCGCGCCTCCGGATTGGACTCCTCCCGGCAAGCCCCGCCCACTACGGGCTCCACGATTGGAGGGAGGGGCGAACTTCTGTGACAGGGATTGGCCGCTTGGTCCGCCAATCGTGGCCGCGCTGGCCGCGCCCATTGGTCCCGTTCTTTCTGGAAATTTCCACCTCTCCATTGGGCTGACGGACTCCGTGACGGCAGCTCCTTCAGATGAAAAAAAATGTCGATTGGGCGGAGAGTCGCCGCCAGTTTGCGCTGATAGGTTTAAATGGCCGCCCGTCAAAAGGCAGTGTGGGGCCTTCACCTCTGCACTGGTTTATGGGAGTCCAAGACCACAGTCGCTCTCGGCCGCGGTGGCAGCTTCCCGCCTCCGTGGGTCACGAGTGCGGCCCTGACGACTCGCTCCTCCCCGGCGGCACAGAGCCGCTCGGCGGTCCCAGCCGGTGGGGGTGGCGTCTGGGTGGACCTCGGGAGAGCGCCCTGACCGGGACGTCCCCAGAGCCCGCCTTCAGGCGCCGAGTGGTCAGAAATAGCGAAGGAGCTGGGGTTTGGGTGGACAGGCCGGAATCTCTCCGTGGCGGGGGCCGTGACTCCCCGAGTCCCCTCGGTGGAAATGCACGTTGTGTGTGACCCGCTCGTGTCCAGGGTTTGGTCGTCTAGGGCCGTGGGCGGTTTCCCATCGTGCAGTCGCGTCTTTAGCGCTCCATGACAGGGAGCTGCCGCCATTAGTGGGAGGTGCAGGGGGGCGGGGAACAAAGACGAGCGAGGTGCTTGCCCACCTGCTGGCAGCGGTGGCGGCCTGGGAGGGCCTCGCCGAGAGGCAGGGCACGTGCGAGAGCACCCGGGGATGCGAAAGGGCTGAGGGCGCGGAGGAGAGAGGCTGGTTTTCCCTCCTGGACCAGTGTGTGTTTCGTGGAACAAAGAAGCCGCATGCCAGGTCTGGAGAGGGCTTGGATGAGGGTCTTGGGGCCTGCGGTGGCCTTGCTGTCCTCCCATCTGGGTTACGCCATCTCTGCCCAGGGTTTTAAGTGCCCACTCCTTGCCAGTAGCTTGTCTCCACAGCTTCCTCTTCCAGCCCCGCTGTCCCTGATCCTTTGGCAGCACTGCAACCAGAGTCTCTGCGGATCCACATCCCCTGTTTAAAGCTCTTGGAGGCTTTAGATTGGGGCTCAGGGCCGGTCTCATCTGGCAGGCCCACTTATACGGCCTCTTTCCCTGTCCTCCGTCTTCAGCACCAAACTGCAGCCCGCTGACATCTCTGTTCATTAAACTAAGTGGGCTCCTTCCCTCCAGGCCTGCCTACAAACTGTTCCCTCTGCTGGGGTCCCGCTTCCACCAACTCTGCCAGGTTAATTTGGTCTTTTCAGGCTGAGATGAACGGTCATGGTTCCTTAATGGTCTACCTCCTAAAAGGATACTAATTTCTGCCCACCCGTTACTTGCTTTTACTCCACTGTGGGCTGTATGTGTGTCCAGTCACAAATTAAACCGGCAACTTCGGTGTCAGTGCCACATTTTGTTAGGTCCACAGGGGCCTCATGTCCTTTTTCCTTTTTCCTTGTTTTCCAGTGCATTGCACAGCATCTGGCACATAGTAGGTGTTCATTAATCCGTCCCATATGATTGAATGTGTCAGATGCGATTGTGGGCTCTGGAGAAAATGCAGTGAACAAACCTGACAAAAATCACTTGGTACTCATTCTAGTGATGGAGACACATCAAAAAAGTTTATAGGATAGATCTGCCTAAGTGCAGTGGAGAAAAATGAAGCAGAGAAGGGTTGAGGAGTGTTGGGTGAGGGGGATGGTGTTGCAATTTTAATAAGCTGGCCTGGACAAACCTCAGAAGCTAAGATTTGAGAAAAGACCTGAAGAAGTAAGGGAGTGAGATGAATGGAAAATCTGGGGAAGAACCTTGCACTCAGAGGGTGCAAGGACAACAACACATGCAAAGATCCTGGGGTGGGACCTGCAGTGGGGTGGCCAGGATGGTGGGAGCAAGGGGGGAACGGGAGTGGGGCCAAGAGGAAGCAGGGGCCAGGTCCTGCGGGGCGAGAGGCCAGTGTGTTCATGCCAGCGCGTTTTGAACAGTAAAGGGACATGATCTGACGTAGTTTTATCAGGACTCCTCTGGCTGCAGTGTAGGTGACCTTTCAGGACATTTGCCGTGTTCCAGGAGAGTGATGACAATGCTGTGGGCCAGAGTGGGAGCGGAGGAGGGCTGAGAACAGTTGGGTTCCAACTTTTGGAGGAGCCAACAGGATCTGTTGATACATTGGTCTCAGAACAGGAAGGAAGGAGGTGATTCCCAGGCTTTTGGCCTCTCTTACTCATCTGCTAAATTAAACCTGTCCACAAGACCTTTCATTTCTCCTTGGCACTGTCTCCAGATCACCACACTTTTGCCGGTCCCACTGCTGCCCCCCCAGAGGAGCTCTTCCACCATCTCCCCACAGCTTCTCTCCAGGCTTCTTTCCCATTCTTCCCTCTCTCTCTAACCTGGTTTCATCGTCACTGACATCTTTTATATAGTCCTGCCACGTGTGGCACACTACTCTGGGGGCAGGGACTCAACAGAGAACAAGACAGCTCACAGAGGCAGCTTCTGCTCGTGTGGATCTTGCCTTCTAGTAGGAGAGAGAGACGATAGTTACACTCATCAGCTGTGTGACTTCAAGCAACCTGCTCAACCTTTCTGTGTTTCCGTTATTTCCATTTTAAAATGTGGGTGAAACGGTTTTGATGTCAGAGTAGTGAGGATTAAATTGTTTGATATTTGTAATGCTCTTAGGACACTGCTTACCTACAGAGAAAGCACTATATGCATTTGTTAGATAAAAACATACAGAAATGAAAATAAAGAGTGGTGAGTGCTATTTAAAAAAAAAAGGGCAAAAGGTAAGGGATAGAGGGGAAGCAGGGAAGCAGGGAAGGAAGAGCTCCAAGAGGTGGGTGGTTGGTGAAGGCCCGTTAGACCTGGAGTGACAAGAAGCCAGCCAAGGACAGGGTTCCAGACAGGACAACAGAAAGTGCAAAGGCCCTGAGGTTAAAACAAGCTTGAAATTTTCAGGGAACCCAAAGAAGGCTCTGCTATGCTCCAGTGTCCTTGCCTATAAATGGGGATGATGAAGTGCCAATGACTTCCCAAGGTTACTATGAGGGTTGAACAAAATCATCCATCTTCAAGTCTCATCAGACCCAAAACATTAAATTTGGAAATCCCCCTCTGAGGAAAGAAAAATACAGATTAAATAAGGTTTGGACCTTCAGAAGGGATGTGAATCAGGGACCCCTAAATCTTAAGCTTACTCAGGGTCACAGTAAAGCCACTCCTGGACATTCAGAAATGTCAACTCACACTTTTTACCAACTTGGGCTTTTCAAATCTCTTCGTAGACAGCCCTCTGGAGTGGGACAGGGAGGCAGTGACGGCGGCCTGCCAGTGTCCCCTTCCCCAGATCCTGGAACACAAGCAGAGGCACCGCCACAGAAGGTGCCCAGGCCTTGCATTACATGACAGTTCCCGAATGATTCATGCTGCTATTTTGGTGCCTCTGCTCTCAAGGGTGGGGAGCAAGATGGCGGAGGCTGTATTCAGAGTCAATCTGAGGTTGCAGATCCTGGAGCGAATGAGAGACTGAAGGAGTAAACGTGTGTGACCAAATTCTCGGCAGAACAAACTCCGGTTTTAAAGTTCTCCCTATATGAGAAAAAGGAAAACAGCTGGAGCTCAGGACACTCAGGGTGGGAGTGTGGAGCATGGATTAGGGAGTGGTGGCAGCCCAGAACTCCGGGGTCTGCGGAATGTGGAATTTTGTGCTGGTAAGAACTTTCGCTTTTGGAGTGGGACTTTAAGACAGCCTGATTTTCCTTCTGCAAGTGATAGCAAAGTTCCCATTCCGGGTTCTGGAAAATTCCTAAAGAATATTTTCATTCCTACTTAACTGAGTGATTCTAACTACCTGCTTTCGTGCTAAGGTAGACTCTAAATCCTGATTTTTTTTTATTTTTTATTTTTTTTATTTTTTTTAAAGATTTTATTTCACAGGGAGAGACACGGAGAGAGAGAGGGAACACAAGCAGGGGGAGTGGGAGAGGGAGAAGCAGGCTTCCCGCCGAGCAGGGAGCCCGATGCGGGGCTCGATCCCAGGACCCTGGGATCATGACCTGAACCGAAGGCAGACGCTTAATGACTGAGCCACCCAGGCGCCCCTCTAAATCCTGATTAGCAGGGAAAGTGTGGGGGTTAATAAAGTGCCATAGTGTTCTGTTCCATTCAGAGAACTTGTACGGAGAGCCAGGCACTGTGCCAGATGCTTCAAGAAATAAAATGATGGTAATTATTACCTAATAATTATTCATTTGAGAGCCCCAGAGCCCAGCCTGGGACCTCACCATCCACACTCCCTCCCAGGGTGATCTCAGTCAGTCTCGTAGCTATATATACCACCTCAGATGACTCCCACATTTTTACCTTCCGCTCAGATCTTGCTCCCGAGTTCCAGACTTATCCACCCAGCTGTCTCTTTGATGTCTCCACCTGGATGGCTGATGGACTTCCCAATGTGTTCAGATCAGAGCTCCCGATAGTCTCCCCCCAGATTGTTCCTTCCTTGACTTCCTTCCCATCAGTGGCCTCTTTATTCTTGGACTGGTTCAGGCTGAAAACTTTGGAGGTGTCCTTCACCCCTGTCTTTCACAACCATGTCCAGTCTCCCAGCAAATTCTGTCAGCTGGACCCAGACCCACGGACTCTCCAGCCGTCTTCTAGCTTTGACTGGGAAACTTTGAGTTGGTAGGCGACCAGAGTTAGAGGGGACAACTTTGCAAGATGCGTGTGAAGACTCCCAGGCTGTGCTCATAGCCCATACCCTATGAGAGGTGCAGGGTTGGGGTGGGGGTGGGAGGAGAGCTTCTTTGTATTCAGGGTACCACTGAGGTGAGCCCAGTGAGGACATTGACAACAGCCATGGTAGTGGATTGGAACTCTTCCTTGGGTTTAGGGCACCACACACTTCCCCCCAATCTGAGATCACCTAGATGAGAATCCTAGTTGTAACTGGGGTAAGATTTCCTCACGGCTGGGTAGGATGGGGGCTTGGAGTCAGAATGAGTTGATCCCGAGGTTCTGGTTCTCAACCTGGCTGATTTTGCCCACAGAGGACATTTGACAGTGTCTGGAGACATTTTCGATGGTCCCAACTTGGAGGCCAGGAATGTTGCTGAACATCCTATAACACACACCCTACAGCTCCCAGCGATTACGTGGTCCCAAATGAGCTGAGGCTGGGAAACCCTGACCTGAGGAAACGTAAAACATCATATTTCTTGCACAACTAAGCTTGGTTGAGGCTTGAGAGTGAAACCTGCTACACGACAGGCAGATTTAAATTGATCACGGGGGCGCCTGGGTGGCTCACTCGGTTAAGCGTCTGCCTTCAGCTCCGGTCATGATCCCAGGGTCCTGGGATTGAGCCTCGCGACGGGCTCAGCGGGGAGCCTGCTTCTCCTTCTCCCCCTGCTGCTCCCCCTGCTTGCGCTCTCTCTCTTTCTCAAATAAATAAAATCTTAAAAAAAAAATTGATCATGGCCTATCCTATGACACGCAATGCTACGAAAAGGCCATCAAGGGGCACTCTGGGAAATGAGAGGTAAGTGCACGTTCACTGACACCCTCCCCATTGAAAGGGATCCATGTCCCCTCCCCTTAAATTTGGTGGCCTCTGGGATTACTTTGGCCAATGGAATACACTGCAAGTGACACTGGGCCAGTTTCCAAGCCTTAGAAAACTGGCAGCTTCTTCCTCCTGTCTTTTGGGACTCTCCCACTTGGAGCCCTGTGCTACTGTGTCAGAAGCCTGACTGCCCCAAGGCTGCCATGGTTGTTGGGTTGAGGAACCCCAAGCTAGCCACGTGGAGAGCCCCTGCTGTTCAGCCATCCCGGCCAAGGTGAGGGAAGCTACCTTGGGCCCTCCAGCCCAGCCTCATCTCCTGCCGAATACCCCTGAGTGACCCTAGTCGAGGCCACATGGAACAAAAGAATTGCCCGGCTGAGCCCTGACCCACAAATCATGAGATATAATCAAAGGGCTGTTGTCTTCAGCCATCAAAACAAGGTAGTTTGTTACACAAGAACAGACAACCAACAGACAACCAGAGGACTCACCGTCAAGGGCTGGTCCCACGCTGTCCTCTTTCCTGCTGAGGCTAGAAATCCTGCTGGTACAGAGCTTGTCCCATCCACTTTTCTCCGGCTCTGTCCCGACTGCCCGTCCAAGAGCCGTTGTCTATAAGGCTGCCAAGAGGAACCCTTTAAAACTCAGCTGGCTCTCAACCTTGACCAACACCCTCCAGAAGTGTATGGAATCCAAATCCCCCATGGCCCTGGGTGCTGCCTCCCCTTTTCCCTCCGCCTCCCCCTGCTTCAGCCACTCCAGCCCTGTGATGCTCTTTGAAATCATTCTCTCTGCAGCTCTAGGTGCTGCCTGAAATGACGTGTACTTGCTGACTTGTTTCCCCATGTGTCTCCCACTCCAGAAGTTTCCACAGGGGCAGGGCCTGTGCTCTGTTCACTGCCGAGCGCAGTCCAGGCCGGGGACGTTGCGCATGCTCTTAAGCATGTGGCGAATGAGTGAATGAAACCTGTCACTCTTCTGCTACCCCTGTGTGTGCCTCAGCCTCTCCCAGAGGGGCTCTCTGGCCTTCTTTGCCCTGCACTTCTTCACCCCCGATTCTGCTTACCCTTCCCTGGGCCAAATGGTTGGTTCCCCTGAGAGCTAAATGTCACCACCTCACTCTCTTTTCCACCACCTGTTTCTTGAGAACCACCAAGTGGAGGAGGCCGTGAGCGTGGGGGAAATGGGCCCTCGCATATCCTGTTGGTGGGAAGGTACACTTAGAGACATCGGTTAAAAATGCAAAAAGCAATTCCATTCTTGGGAATTTATCCCACAGGTAACCCCAGCCTGGTGACACAAGGATGTTTGTCACAGCAAAAGGAATGGCAACCATGTGCATCCATGGAGGATGATGGATGCCGGGAAACACGACACTGCTTCTTGCTCTAGACCGAACTGCGTGCCCCAAATTCCTATGCTGAAGCCCTCAACCCTCAATGTCATGGTACTGGAGGTGGAGACGTCGGAAGGCAGCTCAGGTTTAAATGAAACCGTGAGGGTGGGGCCCTTGTGATGGGATTAGTACCCTTATGACACGAAACACCAGAGAGCCTGTCTTCTCTCTCTCTCTGTCATGGAAAGAGAAGCCCCAAGCCAGGCAAGAAGGCAGCCATCTATAAGGCAGGTAAAGTGCCCTCACTCTACCTGACCATGCCGGCACCTTAATTGTGGACTCTCGGCCTCCACAACTGTGAGAAAATCAATTTCTGCTGTTTAAGCCAAAAAGAAAAAAGAAAAGAAAGGAAAGGAAACCATGAATGCTGTTTCCATTGAATGGAGTATTTGTAAATATTAAAAAGAAGTCATGATCCCGGGGTGCTGGGATCGAGCCCCGCATCAGACTCCCTGCTCCGCGGAAGCCTGCTTCTCCCTCTCCCACTCCCCCTGCTTGTGTTCCCTCTCTCACTGTGTCTCTCTCTGTCAAATAAATAAATAAAATCTTAAAAAAAAAAAAAAGAAGGCACGGACTCTGGAAAACAGTATGGAGATTCCTTAAAAAGTTAAAAATAGAGCTACCCTATGACCCAGCAATTGCATTACTAGGTATTTACCCAAAGGATACAAATGTAGTCATCTGAAGGGGCACCTGCACCCCAATGTTTATAGCAGCAATGTCCACAATAGCCAAACTATGGAAAAAGCCATGTGCCCATCGACAGATGATTGGATAAAGATGTGGTACACACACACACACACACACACACACACACACACACACACACACACCGGAATATTACTCAGCCATCAAAAATTGAAATCTTGCCATTTGCAACAATGTGGTTGGAACTAGAGGGTATTATGCTAAGCAAAGTAAGTCAGTCAGAGAAAGACAATTATCATATGGTTTCACTCATATGTGGAATTTAAGAAACAAAATGGAGGATCATAGGGGAAGAGAGGGAACAATAAAATAAGACGAAATCAGAGAGGGAGAGAGACAAACCATAAGAGACTCTTAACTCTAAGAAACAAACTGAGGGTTACTGGAGGGGAAGGGGGTGAGGGGATGGGGAAACCGGGTGATGGGCATTAAGGAGGGCATGTGATGTGATGAGCACTGGGTGTTATATGCAACTGATGAATCACTGACCTCTACCTCTGAAACCAATAACATATTATCTGTTAATTAATTGAATTGAAATTAAATTAAATTAAAATTTTTATAGCCTTTGTTTATAATTTTTTTTTAAAGAAGGCTTGGATAGATACTGACAGGGAAACATGCCTGTGATGTAGTATGGAATAAAGAAAGTTAGTTATGGAACAGTGTGTATGGGCCAAATCTTATTTTTGTAAAAGAAAGAAAGAAAGAAAAATTATATGTGTATATCTGCACATATGATTATACATGCGTGGGAAGAGTCTAGAAGGATGCACAGCTGGCTACCAAAAGTGATACATTCCTCTGTGGATTAGGGCTGGGGAGAGGGTGTTGCATTAGCTTTCTAGGGCTGTCATACATAAATCCCACGGATTTGGTGGCTTAAACAACCGAGATTTATTTTCTCACAGTTCTGCAAGTCCGAGATCAAGGTGTTGGCAGATCTGGTTTGCCCTGGGGCCTCTCTCCTCGGCTTACCGACGGCCCCTTCTCGCTGTCCTCACGAGGTCTTCGTGTGTCTCTGCATGTCCATCTTCCTTCTTACAAGGACACTACTCAGATTGGGTGAGGGCTCACCCTAACAGCCTCCTTTTTTACTCAATCACCTGTTCAAGGGCCCTGCCTCCCAATACAGTCACACGCTGAGGAGCCGAGAGTTAGGACTTCCACATATGAATCTGGGGGGAGCATGATTCAGCTCATAACAGGGCTTTCTTTTCATTGCATTGTTTAAATCTGTCACAATCAGGTAACCTGGCTGGTTCAGTTGGTGGAGCAGAGGACTCTTGATCTCAGGGTTGTGGGTCTGAGCCCCACGCCGGGTGTAGAGATCGCTTAAAAATAAAATCTTAAGGGGCGCCTGGGTGGCTCAGTCGTTAAGCGTCTGCCTTCGGCTCCGGTCATGATCCCATGGTCCTGGGATCCAGCCCCGCATCGGGCTCCCTGCTCTGCGGGAGGCCCGCTTTTCCCTCTCCCATTCCCCCTGCTTGTGTTCCCTCTCTCGCTGTGTCTCTCTCTGTCAAATAAATAAAATCTTTAAAAAGATTTAAAGTCTTTAAAAAGATTTAAAGGCCGGTCCTCAAACCGGCCCCGAGAGGAATCCGGGGGAGGGGCGCCCTCTACCGTCCAGGACCGTGATTTACAGTTCCGCGCCGGCCGGACACTTAGTACCTCGTAGTTATCCATTCTTCCCTTCCTCGCCTCCCATTATAATGACTGTACAATATCGGCCAATGACACAGACAGTAAAATGGAATACAGGCAGGTGATAAAGTAAAATATGAGGACTGCATTACAACCTGGATGGAGGGAAGTTTGCGATCACATAGTGAAGATGTTAGGGGGACCTGGGAGGCAAAGGGGCTCATCCACCTGCGTTAAAGCAATGAAAAGAAGGAAGGTTCCCTGGTAAAAATGGGGACTCTCAGGAAACAGGGATGCACTGGACTCTGCAATTCACTCCTGGAGAGAGGAATGGGCTTGGGGGTCCCTTTAGACCTGGCAGAATTCTTCTGAGTCCTGCTCTGCTCTTAAAATCTCAGACCAGGAACAGGAAACCCTCACTGTACTGTGGTCCCAAATCCACTGTGCCTCCAGCCCCGCTGTGATGAGGAATCTGCTCCTCTGGTGGCTTTGCAGCCCTGAAGGGTGTGGAAACCAGCAAAACAAACCCAGAATCTTGGTACCAGTTTAGAAATAACTTTTGTTACATCATGCTAATATCAGAGTGTTTACTTGAGGTTTTGAGACACTTAAGTCAATCTGTCCTATTTGATTTGTGAGGTTTTGTTTTTGTTTTTGTTTTTGTTTTTAATAGTAATCACACCCAATGTGGAGCTCAACTCACAATCCCGGGATCAAGAGTTGCATGCTCTTTCAACTGAGCCAGCCAGGCACCATGATTTGTGGATTTAATTAGTTAAAATGGCTCTAATAACTCCTCCCACCCCTGTAGGCTGCCTTTGCAATGAGATTCGGCTGCTCTTCTCATTAAGAGGTCGAGTCTTGTGGTGCCTGGGTGGCTCAGTGGTTAAGCATCTGCCTTCAGCTCAGGTCATGATCCCAGGGTCCTGGGATCGAGCCCCGCATTGGGCTCCCTGCTCCGTGGGAAGCCTGCTTCTCCCTCTCCCACTCCCCCTGCTTGTGTTCCCTCTCTCACTGTCTCTCTCTGTCAAAAAATAAATAAAATCTTAAAAAAAAAAGAGGTCGAGTCTCTTTCTTCCTGCCCTTGAATCTGGGCTGACCTTGTGACCCCACGTGAAATGACAGAATGTGGTGGAAGTGATGTAGGGTGACTTCGGAGTCAGGCCTCAAGAGGCAGGGCAGCCTCTGTGGTCACCCTCTTGGAGCAGGTCCTTGAGACCGGCATGCCGTGACGCTGCCCCCGTCTAGCCTATGGAAGGATAAGAGTGCCCTGGAGCAGAACCAAGGAGTCTGGCTGACAGCCAGCACCAATGGCCAGTCATGGGACTGAGGCCATCCCGGGCCCCTGGCCCCAGTTAGGTGGTCAGATGCCTGCAGCCAGAGGAGTGACCCAGGCAAGACCAGAAGAAGATGAACCTTCCAGCTTATCCCAGACCAAATTGCTGACTCCATGCCTTGGTTATTATTTCAAGCCAGTAAGTTTTCAGTAGTTAATTATGCAGTAATAGACAACGGAGACAGTGCAAAATGATCTAAGTTTATAAACAACATTTGAACATTTAAGGGACTTGATTGACCATATTTACAAGTGTAATCTATTAGTATAGAAGAACTGCTTAGCTGGGGCGCC
The DNA here is from genome assembly GCF_009762305.2 of Zalophus californianus. Taxonomy (NCBI): domain Eukaryota; kingdom Metazoa; phylum Chordata; class Mammalia; order Carnivora; family Otariidae; genus Zalophus; species Zalophus californianus. Next base: position 105,480,743 of record NC_045605.1, on the reverse strand, counting down.
TGGGTGGCTCAGTTGGTTAAGCATCTGCCCTGGGCTCAGGTCATGATCCCAGGGTCCCCAGATCAAGTCTTGCATCAGGCTCCCCGCTGAGCCTGCTTCTTCTCCCTCTGCCTGCCGCTCCCCTTGCCTGTGCTCTCAAATTTTATTTATTTATTTGACAGAGAGACACAGCGAGAGAGGGAACACAAGCAGGGGGCGTGGAGAGGGAGAAGCAGGCTTCCCGCTGAGCAGAGACCCTGATGCGGGGCTCGATCCCAGGACCCTGGGATCGTGACCTGAGCCGAAGGCAGATGCTTAATGACTGAGCCACCCAGGTGCCCCAATAAATAAAATATTTTAAAAACTGCTTAGCTGATTAGAAAAAAATATGCTTGGCTGGTGAGGACAGAGTAAGGTGGGGGGCAAGAGTGTCCTCACCCCTACCCCCTCCCTGTTTATAAAGAAAAAGGAAGAAAAAAAAAATGCCTGGTAGATGTTGAGTTTGAGGTGTTTGAGAAGACCAGCTATCTCATCCCTGTAACATGTAGTTTAAAATCTATTAGGGAATTTAATTACCTAAGTTTGTAATTGGCATTCATTTTTAGAATTTAATCTGTTGAATCTCTGAGTTAATTAAATATTCATCAAAGAATAAGTGAAAGTAATTGTTCTTATTTTTATACAAAAATTAGCAGATTTATAAATAGAAAACTAGATTTGCAAGTTACACTTGGATGTTTAAGAAAAACTAGTTCTTTCTTTAATTTATAAGTTTAATAAGTACAGTATTCCTTTAAACACAAGTAGCAGTAGGTAGCTTTTCTCTGCAAGAGAGCCCCTCTGCAACATTAGAAATCCTCAGCTGACAGTCTCTGACAATGGCATAGCCCCTGCTGGAAGGTTCGGCATTCCATAGGCTGCCATGCCTCTGCTTCTGGGCATTCCTCTGCCTGAAATGTCTCTGACCCACACATACACACATTTGGAACCTGGCAACATTTTACCTTTCTCAAAAGATCCAGCTCGATCTCTGTGAGGAGGTCCTGCCTAGCTCAGTCAGAGCCCTGCTTCCGTGTCCATGTCCACCTGAGTGTGGGGCCTAGGCCTCTCTTAGACTAGACAGCAGAGGCCTGTGAGCTGGAACCGTCTCTCTCCTGGCTGCCAGGTGAGAACAGAGCTGAATCCCAGCAAAAGAATCGGAAGGACTGGTACAGATGCCCAGAGTGTGCAAGGGTGCTTCGAAGGCCTGGCTCTGGGGGATGTGGATTTCATGCTCTGTGCAGAAAGGCAGCCTCCCGATTGGGCACCAAGACTTTCTATGGCTGGGGCCCCTGCCTCTCCCTGTAACCTCCTCCCCAGACCTTGCCAGGAGGGGTATAGTAGGCAGAATAATGCCCCCCCCAAAGATGTCCATATCTTCGTCCCTGCGAATATGTTACATTACATGGCGAAGAGGAATCAAGGTTGCAGATGGAGTTAATGCCACACATCAGTAGACTTTAAATAGGGAAGTGGTCACGGATTATCCTGGTGGGGCCAGCATAATCACCAGAGTCCTTGAAAATGGCAGGGAAGGGGAGGAGAGTCAGAGGCAAGGGCCACCATGGAAGAATTGGTTGGGGAGATGCAGCATCGCTGGCTTTGAAGATGGAAGAAGGGTGCCGCGAGCCAGGGAGTGTGGGTGTCTCCGGAAGCTGGAAAAGACCAGAAAAAGCCTCCAGTAGGGAACAAAGTCTTGCTGACTCCTTGATTGTAGCCCCGAGAGACCCCTGTCAGACTTCTGTCCTACAGAACTTCAAGATGATACATTTGTGTAGTGGAAGCCACCAATTTGCAGTAACTTGTTACAGCAGTGAGAGAACACAGGCAGGGTCATCCACATGCTTCCTCTCCTGAATCAGTGACATCTGTGCAATTGCTTTCCTGACCACAGATAAGAACCAAACAACTAGGCCCAAGCCTGGGCTCTGACCCTCACAGGCTGTGTTGTTGACCTCTAGCCCATTCCCGCTGCCTCCCCTGGCCGTTGAGAGCTCATAACGAGCTAACGAAGGTACAGCAAATGCAAGCGGGGTGCTTAGTTCAGCGCCAGCTGGTACCCAGTGCCCTGTAAATGGCTGCTATCCTGGATGCAATTGGCAAGGCTGAGTTATAGGAGAAGTGGCAAGTGGTGAGATGACCTCCATCCTGGGGGCCTGACTACCACATCCTGAACTCATCTTGTTGACCTTTCTGGGGAAAGGGTACAGGCTTTACTGGTGGTCCTGGAATGTTGGGGACCTTTGGCCCTTCCTTCCTGGACCCTGGCTTCTGATCGCCTCTCTCCACCCTCATCCCAGGCTGATCACCGCACTCCTCACTGCCGGCAGGTCTGTGCTGGTTCTCTCTCCGACATCCCGGTGGTGCCCCTGCATCCACATGGCTCACTGTGTGATCCGCCCCACAGCCCGCCCTGGGTTATTGCCACACCCAGCACCAGAGAGGCCTGGAACACAGGGCACCTCTGCAACCAGCCACACCTGAGCCCTGTCTTTTAATTTTTTTTTTCAAAGATCTTTACTATTTATTTGAGAGAGGAACAGCGGGAGAGAGGGAGAGAGCACAAGCATGGGGAGCTGCAGAGGAAGAAGCAGGCTCCCTGAGCAGGGAGCCCGATGCAGGGGCTCCATCCCAGGACCCTGAGATCAGGACCTGAGCGGAAGGCGGACACTTAACAGACTGAGCCACCCAGGTGTCCCTGTCTTATTCTTAATTTACAGCTCAAGAGGTGAGTCCCAAGTGGACTGTGTACCCTAGGGTGGCAAGCTGGTACTGGAACCTTCTCTGGGACCCTGGCTCCTCCTCAGGTTATAAAAATATCTGCTATTATATTTCTCAAATAATATTAATAGTGTAGAAAAACATAAAGTTGTATTTAAAAAACTACCTTCATAATCTTCGTAAAAAAAATTAGAAAAAAATAAAGAAAAAAACCATGCCAATTGTTCCACCCGAGAACGCCTCTTGGAACTCAAATTTTCTGCCTTCACATTCCACGGTTTGCACCCTTGTTTTCAGTCGCGTCCCTGTCCGCCCCCAAGGCTCAGCTGCCTGGCGAAAGTCGCCGAACCGGGCGTACCCGTTCGCGCTGCTTGTCACCTCCCCGGGGCCGGCCGGCGGGGAGGGACCGCGGCTCCTGGGGCCTGGGGGCGGTATGGGGTTGCGGGGTGGCGCCGCGCCCGGCTCTCCGAGTTCGGTACGGAGCGCGGAGCGCCACGGACGTAGGGCAGAGGCGGGCCAGGTACGCAGGGCAGAGGTGGGCCGGGGCCGCGCCGCGGGGAGGGCGGCTCTACAGACCGGGAAGTTGGCGGCCAGCCCCGAGGGGGCGCCAGGCAGCCGCGCGACCCTCCGAGAAGCCGGAGCCTCCCACCCAGCGCCCGGAGTGGGCGGAGTCCGGGCGGGGCGCGCACGTGTGTATACGAGTGCGGGGGCCCGTCCGGCGGCCGGGACTACAAGTTCCAGGGTGCCCAGCGGCGCGCTCGGGGTTTCTGGCCGCGCGGCCCGCCAGCTCGGAGCCGGTCGCCTCTAGCACACGCCGCTCGGTCCCGGGCGGATCAGGGACAGACTCCCAGCCCCGTAAATAGAGTCCAAGTGGGCGGGGAACCGCCCCGCGCCGCCGGCTCATGTCTCTGAGGAGCCAACTGTCCGGCCGCCTGGCACAGCTGCGCGCGGCGGGGCAGCTGCTCTGCGTCCCGCGCCCCTGGGCCGGCCCCTCGGCGGGTGCCACGCGAACCCGCAGCAGTGCGTCCGGCTCCCCCGCTGTCCCAGGGCGCGGACAGGCCCCGCGCGCGGACCCCAGCGGGAGTTGGGGCTTGGGGGGCGGCGGCGGTGGGGCGGAGAGGAGCGCCGGGGTGCGCACCTGGGCCCCCCTGGCCATGGCGGCGAAGGTGGACCTGAGCACCTCCACCGACTGGAAGGAGGCAAAATGTAAGTGTAAGCAGGAGGGGGGCGCGAGGGGCGAGGGGGCTGGACAGCACCCCACCAGCAGCCTCTTCCACCCGAGAGACCCGAGGAAGTTAAGGCCTCGTTCGCCCTAGTATGGACCCCTCCAGTCACAGCCACGCCCCCCGTGTGCCCAGTCCGGCAAACCACTTCACTCCGTACGAGGGCCAGGTCCCCTGTCGGGGGCAGTGTGAGGAGGACGACCTTACCCCAACGGCGCGGGTCACAGGGCACGCCCAGGGGTCATCCAGGACCTGCCTCCGGACTCCGATGTGCGGGAGGGAAACTGAGCTGATGAGCCAAGGTCACTGAGAGTTTGGGCAGAGCTGACGTTAGGCTCCCGAATTCCCCATGCTTTGTGCAGTATGGTTTCTCAAGTGGTGTCATTTTAGGCAGAGTGGCAGGAAATGGACGGAGGGGACAGTTCTGGGTGTGGTGTCCCACCTGGGAGGATCAGACAGCCCCACAGAGTGGCCTCTGTGGGCAAGCCAGTCCCACCTCCACCCCATCCCTACCCTGAAGGCCTGCCTCTCTGGGCTGGTCATCTGGTGCCCTTTTGCCCTCATCCCTGGCCTCTGGCCACTTGTGAACAGTTTCTGCCCCAATTCCTGGGGGACACAGGGCTGAGGGGCTGCAGGGCAGAGACAGGGCATTATGTCTGTGAGAGCAGTTACACCCTGCACCCCCAGGAATCAAGCCATTTCCTTCCACTCTGGGACGGGTCATGAGTCCTGGTCCGGCATGAGTCCCAGGGCTGGACTCTGGGTCCCCACACAGAACAGGGAAGGGAGGGCATCCGGCCTGCAGAGCCCCAAATACTCTGGCCGGCTGCTCAGCCAGCTGCCACTGCCCTTCAGAGCCTGCTCTCAGAGCTCTTGTAACCATTCCTGGCTGGATCCCCTTTCAAAAGCACAGGGGAGGCTGTTCATTGGCTGGGCCTCTGTGGGCTGGCGGGGGAGGGTGGGGGTAAAGGGAAGGCGTCCTCAGAATTAGAGGTAGAGTTCAAGATGACTTTACCCCTGTCATGAATTCCTTTGCTGGGATCTTCAAGTGCGGGCAGAAAGCACTTGACTTGGCTCAGTGTGCACACAGAGTGTCTGTCATGCCCTCAGCCCGGGGCCCTAGAACCCTAGTTAGGGTGGAGAGCGGGGGGCTGGCTGAGATTCCTGGCAGGGGGACTGTCCCCACAGGGAGCCTGCCTCCCCTTCTCTGTCAGGAGCAGCAAGCCAGCTTGGTGGGAAAGAGAGCTAGGGAGGCCCTAGCCTCCTGCTCCTGGATCTGTCACTGTTTCTAGGATCTAGCTCCCCACCCCCTCCCATTCCTTGGTGCCCCGGAAAACTTCCAGACCTTGCGAAGCTGACAGGCCAGGGATTCCCAGGCTGCTGTGGTATCTCTGCTTGGACCTGGGATTTCTATTCATTCATCCATTTTTTTTTAAGTTTATTTATTTTGAAGTAATCGGACACCCAACATGGGGCTCAAACTCACGACCCTGAGATCAAGAGTCGCACGCTCTTCAGACTGAGTCAGCCAGGTGGCCCTCATTCATCCATTTTTACTGAGCGCCTTCTATGTGGCCAGCACCGTTCTGGTGCTGGGATGCAGCCATGAGTGAGACAGGCAAGGTGCCTGCCCTCATGGAGCTTCTTCGCTAGGGGAAGGAAACAGCTGAAAACGTGGCCAAACCAGTGGGGCAGTGCCAGGCAAAGGCCAATGCTGTGAAGAAACCATGGCAGATGGGGCTGCCTGAGCTCCAGGATCCAGTCAGGGAACAGTGTGAGGAGTGGTGGCATTGGGCGTGAAGACCCCAGCAGGCTTGTCGGGGTGTGATCTGTGTGTTTCAGTGATCTATTTTTGAGTGACAAATTACCCCCAAATTCAGTGGCTTACAACAGCAAACGTTTATTACCTTACAGTCTCTGAGGGTCAGGAACCTAGGAGTAGCTTAGCGGGTGGTTCTGTTGGACTTGGTTACAGCTGTGAAGTGGCTGTTGGTAGAGGCCTCAGACCTACCCTGGGGGTCTCTCCACAGGGCTGCTTGAGTCACCTCATGACATGGCAGCTGGTTTCCCCCCCAGAGACCAAGCCAGAAGCCACAGTGCCTTTTTGTGACCTAGTTTTTATTTTTTAAAGATTTTATTTATTTGACACAGACAGACACAGCGAGAGTGGGAACACAAGCAGGGGGAGTGGGAGAGGGAGAAGCAGGCTTCCCGCCGAGCAGGGAGCCCAATGCGGGGCTCGATCCCAGGACCCTGGGATCATGACCTGAGCTGAAGGCAGACGCTTAATGACTGAGCCACCCAGGGGCCCCTGTGACCTAGTTTTTAAAGTCCCACATGTCTATTCTGCCTTATGCTGGGGCTTAAAATGGAGTCATGGAGTCTGGCCCACATTCAAGGGGAGGGAAATTAGTCTCCACCCTTGGAAGGGAAGAGGATCAAAGAATTGGGGGCATATTTTTAAAACTGCCATACTGGGGAGCTGGCTCAGCTGGACTCTGCCTTTTTTTTTTTTTTTTTTAAAGATTTTATTTATTTATTTGACAGAGAGAGACACAGTGAGAGAGGGAACACAAGCAGAGGGAGAGGGAGAGGGAGAAGCAGGCTTCCTGCTGAGCAGGGAGCCTGATGCGGGGCTTGATCCCAGGACCCTGGTATCACAACCCGAGCCAAAGGCAGCTGCTTAACCAACTGAGCCACCAGACGCCCCTGGACTCTGCTTCTGATTGGGGTCTAAGCTTTGGTCCTTGAAAACCCCCAGATAATTTTCTTCCTTATGTTCTGTTTACACTTTGAGCTGACTTACGTGTACTGTGAAGTACATTAAGTAGACAGACCTCAGGTGTACGTACGGTCAGTATATTTTTACATCAATATCCAGTTGTGGTCAGTAGGTTGCCAGCACCCTAGAAGGTTCCTTTGAGCCCCTTTGCAATCAGTACCTCTTACTGCTTCTTGAACTTCGTGTGAGCAGAGGCATACAGTGTGTCCAGCTCCTTTTACTCATAGTTGTATGGTTGATGTGCCTTATTGGGCGTACCAACAGTTTGCTCTTTTATGGCTGTGTAATATTCCATGGTGTGGATGTACCACATTTTGTGTACCTGTTCTCCTGTTGATGGGCATTTCGTTTTCCAGTTTGAAGCTTTTGGAAGTAGAGCTGCTCTGATTATTCCTGTCCATGTCTTTGATGGACATGTGCTCGCCTTTCTCTTGGGGATATGCATAGGCCTCCAAAGGCCTGTCTGTGCCTGGGATGATCCTCTCTCAAAGACTGGCACACAGTAACCATACTCACAAGAGCCTGATGTAGGTCAGAAGGTTGATGCGCAGCTCGCAGTAGGAAATATAGTGGTGGGTCTGGAAAGTGTGCCAGGGCAGGGCCTCCTCTCCCATGGAAAAGCCACGTGGAAGCCAAATCATTGTCCTAAGTTCACTCGGCAGCATGTGTTCTCAGCTGGAGAGCTGGTTGAATGATTTTGGAAGCGGATCCCTTTGCCCTGGGTGGGCTGGGGAAGCTTCCCTGCAAGGGGGGGACCCACCCACCAAGGATCCCCTTCCTTGGGTGGTTGCTCAGTAGTTCCATCTCTCTGCACTGTTGAGTGTCTGCTCTGGGTTCTGGGTGCAGGATGCCTCAGCTCCCAGCCCAGTGAGTCCTCTGGACACATGGCCGAATTCTGCCTTACCCTAGGCATTCCCTTTCTTCCTCTTAAGCTGACTGGCCACTCCTATAGACCTGTTCTCCCTCTGGGGAAGTAAATACCACCAGGCTGGATCTTCCTGGGTGGGAGACAGTCAGTCCTTTGGGGAGATCTACATAGGATATGATTTTACTGGCCAGAGGATTATTTCTCTAGTTGCCTCAGTGATGGGGAGCCTTATTATCCCCACAGGTGGTGCCTTTTTATCACAAGACTGTGGAAACAGTCATACTCTAAAGGCAGTTGGGCATGAGGGGACTTAAGGTTGGGCACTGGGGGCATCTAGGAGCTGTGTCACCACAGGAGTGGGGGTCACAGACCCTCCTTCTGACCTGCAGTGGGGGCAGAGCCGTCTGCTAAGAAGAGGATGGGCATTGGTGCCATCAGACTTGGGCCAGCCGCAACACCCTGAGCCTCAGTTTCCTCATCTGTGAAATGGGACGAACAGCACCTGATTTGTAGGTTGTGCTGGGATCACATCAGAAACCATTTTGTATACAGCGGTGTATAAAAGGGTCCACGGTGTACAAAGGGTCTCCAGTGACCCCCTTTCTTGTCAGCCCTTGGGCCTCTCTCCTCTCTCTGTGCTGTTTTGGCCACAGCAACACTGGATTTGTGTAAATTTGTCTCCCTCATGGTCTCAAATGCTGGAGCCTGCGACCTGCATGTCCTGAGCCACGTTTCCTGTCCCTGGCGCTGCAAGCAAGGGCACCTGTACTCCAGGCTCCCTTTGCACTGGGCAGATGCGGCTCATTTCAACCCCTGTGGGGTTTCATGCAGAGCAGATGATTTCTCTGATTTGATTACTGAACTGGAGAACCTTGCAGGCTCACCCGGGAACCAGAAGCGGGGGTCTTCTCCCACCTGCCTTGGTGTGTCCCGGTGCAGGCGGAGGCGAGGGGGCCTAGGGAGAGCAGAGAAGCTCTGAGGTGCCTCACGCTCTGTCTCCCCGTGGCTCGGGCCATGGACTTTGATGAGACCCCGCTCTTGGGGGTACGGTGAGCCCAGGTGATTAAATGCCCCCGCCGCTGTGTTCCCAGAGCCCCGCCGTTGTCAGCCCTGTCCACCCGGCCTTCTCCAGAGGAGGAGCCTCCCTCCGTGCCAGCCTGCCCTCACCTCTCTGAACACCGTCTAGCAAAGTGCCATAAAGACACTTCTTAAAACACATCATTGAATTCCCGTTCGCCCGGTGCACTTTATGGTTCTGGCGCAGCCTGCATCCGCCAGCTCGGCTTCCGTGCCCGGGAGCCGCTGAAAGCCTCATCCAGGGTCAGGCCTCCCCATCAAAATTTACTGCAAACATCTTTTTACAACACCTGTCTCACTGAGCTGTGAAATCCTCGCGCCTTTCCAAAAAAGAAAGAAAATTAAAACGTATGTTTTACATCTTTTATAAGAAAAATAAAACTCACTTGTGCTTTAAGTCTGCATCTGTCCTTCTGGCAAAAGGAGGTAGAAAATGTTATAAATGCGTGGGGCCTGTCGGACAGATGGAGCCAAGGCGATGAGGATGACCCTTGGTTCATCGGAGCCAGGGGAATCATAATCGGCTTCTCCTGCCCCATAAATCAGGGACCCACGCAGGGTGTCACTCCTCAGGGGTCAGTCGGGCCACTGCCTCACTCTGGAGATGAGGACAAGGCGCCCCACACGCTGGCTTCAAGAGGTGTGTGCCTGGGGACCATGAACTGGAAGGGACAGGCTGACAGATGTCCCCAAGGTCAGCGCCCAGCCGGCTGGTAACAGAGCCAGGAGTTCGGGCTGTCTTCCTGCTCTGGGAAGTGGAGCCATCTTTTGGATTTTGCTGGAAAGGGGGCTGTGCAAGCTGTGGGCCACTCAGACCAGCCCTTGGATCCCAGGGAGGACAGCGCAGGAGGGAGCCTTGGGCCGTGTCCCCTCCTGGCTTGCCTGTGGCCGTGACATACCTCTGTTTCTTCTGGAAGGCAACGTGGTAGCCTCTGCCAGATGGCATCTGCTAGGGGACTCTAGCCATTTCCAGGCTCCCCAGACTAGTCCCATGGGGTGCCTGGGTCTTGCCCAGCCACTCACACAGCACATGTGAGTCCTGTGGGGTTGGCCTGGGTGCTGGCTGGCCAGTCCCTGCAGTGACTCGGCAGACACGTTCACTTTCTGGCCCTGGGTTCATCTGGCTGGGAGAACCCACATTTGGGCGTGCCAAGGCCTCTTAGGGGAAGATATCTGTGGTCTCAACTGTGTAAGATGACAAACACGGGCACCAAAATAATTCAAAAAGTTCTTCTACCTACTTATTCCTCCAAATTGCAAAGGAAAAGTCCTCTCCCTGATTTGGTCTTGTTTGGCTTTGCCCTCTGAATCTTCACTCGCAGGAAGGACTGCGTATCTGCTGTGTGTCTTGCACTTTGCAGCTTCCAGATATTCTGACAGTCCCTTCCCATTCACGGCAAGCCTGCCCAGTCCCTCTTCTAGAGATGAGGAAACTGAGACTCAGAGAGGGCAAGTGACCTGCCCACAAATGTGATGTCAGGAGCTCATGAGCCCAAACCTAGTAGGACCAAGGAGCAAGAGGAATTGAAACCACAGTAGCCGCCTGGACCAGCACGTTCCTTCCAAAGGCTCCGTTCCTCAGATGGGAGACAAGCCGAGGTGGCTGCCACAAGCCTGGCTTTTGCTCTCTGGTCCAGCCGTTCTAGATTTCTCTCCATTTCCCCGTTCACATGCTCTCTCCTACCTCAGGGCTTCTGCATATGTTGTCTCCTCCACCTGGATGACTGTTCTCTTGGCAAACATGCCCCCAACGTTCAGGTCTCAGCTCAGTCATTCATCAGTTCATCCTGCAGACGCCCGTGGATGCTCACACATGCCATGCGCTGCGCCAGATGGTGGGAATCCAACGTAAACACCACAGATCCCCAAGTGGCCAAGGTCAAGTAAGGAATAAAACATAGCAGGTGGGGGAGGGGCTACTCTGGGAGTGGGGAAGGCCTGTAAAGGAAGGTTAGGTGGAGGGCAGGGCAGGTACAAAGGCCCTGAGGCAGGAAACAGTCTGGCCATGGGAGGAACGGAAAGGTGATTGATGTGCGTGGACTGCAGAGGTGTAGGAGGGAGAGCGTAGTTTGTCCGGAGGCAAGCAGTGGAGGAGGTGAGGGGGAGAGGCAGAGTGTCAACATGGGCCTTAGTAAGGACTTGGACTTGAACTGAGCTTTAAACAGAATTCTGCCCCTAAGATTCCTGGGCTGCTGAGTGAGGAACAGACGGTTGGGTGGACATGGGGAGTCCACTGGGAGTAGAAGGCTTCTGGGTGGTGCGAGGGAGCCATGGTAGTGGCTTGGCCCCTGGTGGGGATGAACAGACGGCTTGGTTTTGGGGGTATTGTGGGGATAAATCCAACAGCCTGCATATGGATGGAGCCAGGGGACTAAGAGAAAGGAACTGCCCATTTTGGGATCCTAGCAGAGTCTAGGGCTGTTCATTGAGAAAGGGAAGAAGGAAGGAGAGAAAAACCATGTGTGGGGGGAAGGAGTCAGAAGTTCAGTTTTGCACATGAGGAGTTTGGGGTTGAGAGCAGGCAGTGGGCCTTGGGGATCCGATGCTCAGTGCTCGATGATGCTCGGCAGAGAGCTGAGGGGCTGGAGGTGTAGCCCCCGGATCAGATTAGCTGAAAGAGGGTTTGGAATGCATGGGATTGATGTGAAGACTAGGGGGAGGGTATAGATGAAGGGAAAGGGGAGGCAACAATGAGACAAGAGGGCCCGTGAGTGGGGTGGGATCCAGGAGGGGTGGGGTCCTGAGGGGGAAGAAGGGGTGGGGGGTGCTTAGTGCACAAGGGAGGACAGAAGGGCCACTACATGGGGCCACGTGGCCAGTGCGGTGTCTCTGACCTTGGCCTTGGTGGAGAAGTGGGGCGAGTCTGGTGAGGGCTCAGGGAAGCATGGAAGGCAGGAAGTGGGGGCAGTGGGGGAGGGAGACAGAGGAGGCCACAGCTGCGGGGTGTGGAGTGCATGGTTGAGGGAGGCTTTATGACCTTGAGACATGAGAGGGTTGTTTGAGGGCAGACAAGACAGTGGGTAGAGGGGGAGCTGTAGGAGTGAGGCCTCTGGAAGGTGAGCAGGCGGCCTGGGCTGAGGGAGGGAGGGCCTGGCATGCGCTGTGGTGGGGGTTCCCAGCTGGCAGGAGGACACAGCATCTCGGCTGGAAAACAAAGTGGGGAGGCTTGGGAAAGGGGAGAAGGGCGAGGGGGAGAGCTTCCTAAGCGGCAGCTGGAGCTGCCTGGCAGATGGGGCTGCCAGGGGACAGAATCAGGAATTTAGAGGGAGCCTTCTGTTTGGTGATGGGATTTTTCTCTAGCGATTTGCAGCCTGTGGGGCAGACCAGAGAAGTTAGAGGTACCTCCTCCAGCCAGCTGTCCCGCCTGCCCTCTGCTTGGTCAGGCCCTAGGACCTCCCCTTGCCTCCCACCTCCAGGCCTGGTGCCTGGTGGGTGCTCACTAAGTTGACTGCTCTGCATTCAGACTGCCAGGGAGAGACAGAAGCTGGAGGGAGCCTGGCCTCCCCTCCATAGTCTATTCTCTGCTCTGTGGTACTGCCCGCCAGCCACTGAGTGCTTTGCTAGGTGCCCACCTAAGCCTGTTGTGCTTCTCATTTAGAGCCGCAGGGAGCTTTCTTTACCCCCACTTTACAGAATAGGGTAGTCAAGCCTTGGAGAAGCCCTTCAGCTCTCCCCCAACACACAAAGAAAGGAGCGTTTAAGTGGGAGCCCTTGGCCTGTTACTCAGATTGTACGTGGGGTCACGTGTCCAGTGGGGAAGGTGGCCTCTTGAGAAGGGGAAGCAGGGAGATGGGCTGTGAGCATCAGGACACACTGGTGACAAAAGGGGGCCATCCCCACTGGGGTACCATTCACGGTAGGATATCCTTGGCCTCTTAGAATGAAAATGGCACTGCTTGGGGTCAGGGGAGTTTTTAATCTATATCTGGTGAAAGCGTTTTTTTTTTAATTTATTGTTTTTTTTTTTAAGATTTTATTTATTTGAGAGAGAGCACAAACAGGGGGGAGGGCTTAGACGGAGAGGGAGAAGCAGATTCCCCGCTGAGCAGGGATCCTGGGACTCTGGGATCATGACCTGAGCCGAAGGCAGACACTTAACCGACTGAGCCACCCAGGCGCCCCTATTTATTCATTTGTTTGTTTGTTTATTTATTTTTAAAGATTTTATTTATTTATTTGACAGAGAGAGGCACGGTGAGAGAGGGAACACAAGCAGGGGGAGTGGGAGAGGGAGAAGCCGGCTTCTCACTGAGCAGGGAGCCCGATGCGGGGCTCGATCCCAGGACCCTGGGATCAGGACTGAGCAGAAGGCAGACGCTTAATGACTGAGCCGCCCAGGCGCCCCTATTTATTTTTAATGGAAGTATAGTTGACAATACAATACTGGTTTTAGGTGTATGGCATAGTGATTTGACATTCGTATACATTATAAAATGCTCGCCACGATAAGTGTAGTCCCTGTCACCACACTGTTATTACAGTACGATTGACTATCTTCCCTAAGCTGTACTTCCCATCCCCGTGACTTACTTATCTTATAACTGGAAGTTTGCACCTCTGAGTCCCCTTTACTTATTTTGCCGATCCCCATACCCCTTTGCCCTCCGGCAACTACCAGTTTGTTCTCAAAACAGGCTGTTCCTGTTTTGCTTTTTTAGATTCTACATGGAAGTGAAATCATATATTTGTCCTTTTCTGTCCGACTTATTTCACTTAGCATAACATTTTCGAGCTCCATAGTGTTGTGGCAAATGGCAAGATTTCATTCTTCTTTATGGCTGAGTAATATTTCATTGTATGTATCTACCACCTCTTCTTCATCCATTCATCTATTGGTGGCCACTTTGGGCGCTTCCATCTCTCGGCGATGGCAAGTAATGCTTTGGTGAACATAGGTGTGCATGTATCTTTTTTAAATTAGTGCTTTCATTTTCTTTGGGTAAATACCCTGAAGTGGAATTACCGGATCATATGATAGTTCTTTTTTCTTTCTTTCTTTCTTTTCTTTTCTTTTTTTTTTTTTAAGTAATCTCTACACCCACTGTGGGGCTCAAACTCACAACCTCAAGATAAAGAGTCCCATGCTGCACCCACTGAGCCAGCCAGGTGCCCCTGGTAGTTCGATTTTTAACTTTTTTGGGACCCTCCATACTGTTTTCCATAGGGGTAGCCCTGATTCACATTCCCACCAGAAGTGCACGAGGTTCCTTTGTCTCCACATCCTCGCCAACCCTTGTTATTTCTTGTCTTTTTGATACCAGCCATTCTGACAGATGTGAGGTGGTATCTCATTGTGGCTTTGATTTCATGTCCCTGAGGATGAGGGACCTTGGGCCTCTTCTTTTTTTTTTTAAGATTTTATTTATTTATTTGTCAGAGAGAGAGAGAGTGCACGCACAAACAGGGAGAGCAAGAAGCAGAGGGAGAAGCAGGCTCCCCGCTGAGCAAGGAGCCCGATGAGGGGCTCGATCCCCGGACTCTGGGATCATGACCTGAGCTGAAGGCAGACGCTTAATGATTGAGCCACCCAGGTGCCCCTGTGAAAGCATCTTTAATCTGATTCAGGTGACCCTGGGATGTAGTCAGTCCTTAACAGATTTGGTGGCTCCTCACAGCGTCACGCGCATGGCTCCTCCCCCCCCCCCCCACCCCGTGCCTGCCCCCTGCCCTGAATTTCACTCACCCAGGACCTCGAACATACTGTTCAGATGGTGAAATGCCCTTCCCCGCCCTGGCGACCTCCCATTTCTCTTCGGAGTCTCCCTGAAGCCCCTGGCCGGGGCTTCCTGCTACCTCCCCTCCCGCCCCCTGAGCGTCCTCAGAGCTTGGATGGCTTGCCTGATTGTGGAGCGCTCAGCCTCTCCTCTGCTGGCTTGTAGGTTCCCCAAGGGCCAGGACCACGTCTGCCTTAGTGAGTGTTATGTCCTTGTACCATATGCAGGACTTGTGCATCGTAGGCGTTTATGGGAGAGGGTGGGAAGCGGCTGCCAGAAAGTGTAATTCTGGCTTGAGCCACAGTTGAAGCAGATTTGGGGTGCTATGAGCCTTTTATAATCACCCCAGCCATAATACTGAGCTGGGACTGTGAGCCGGGCCCTTTCCCTGCTCCTCGTGCATCCTTGAGGGACAGAGGCTTTGGATGGACTGGCTTCTGCAGGGCCGAGGGCATGTGTGGAGGACCCCCCTGTCTCTTGAACACCTGCCCTTTGAGGCCTTTTCCACAGAAGCCTCCAGGAGGCAAACCCTTCCTCTCCCACCACGTCCCCTAGTTACCTTCCCCCCCATCTCTGCATATTTTCTGATGCTTTTTGAGTTCCTTGAGTGGCCTTTGCTGTTTGTTACCCACCCGCCAACAAGTGGTGAGTGAGGGCTGCTCCATCTGGGGGGCATGTGGTCTAGGGGAGCAGTGGTGGGCTGAGAGCCTGGGTGCCTGGTGGCCTGAGGCCGGCAGAGGGAACCCGCGAGCCAGAAGCCTGGGCCGCTTGTGGGAAGCCTTGGAAGGGGGCTCCGTGCCACCCAAAGGGAAGACCAGGCCCAGGGAGCAGGGAGACCAGGCCAGGTGGACCCAGAGTCTGTGAGCAGATGGGGGTGCCTGGCTCCCCACTCACCATCTGTATGACCCTCCGTTTCCTCATCTGTAAGATGGGGACCATTATCACTGCTCCCTTGGTGCACACTGGGAGAAGCCAGCCGGGCATCTGTCTGTGGGGAACTCTCTCCCAGTGCTGGGGGGCGGGGCAGGGGAGGCTGCGAACAGGCACCAGATCTGCTTGGTTCTTTGGCTTTTTGAGGATGTTTGTCCCGTCCCCCGTGTCCTGCTGCCTACAAATAACCATGGTGATGATGTAACCCATTGAGGATGTAACTGATAATATAACTCGTCCAGTGCCACCAACCTGTTTTCCTTATATGCATTGAGTAAGCATGAAATTATTCCACAAGGGGCCTCTTAATCCCCACTCTATAAATGAAGAAATCAGGGGCCCAGAGGTGTGGACACAGCCGGCAAGGGGCAGAGTTGAGTTCTGAACTCAGGTCTGTGGTGCCTGAGAGATGCCCTCTGTCTCCCTGGGCCTCAGTTCCCCTCCTGAACAAAGAGGGCCCGGCAGGATGGTCTAGGGGCCTCTGGCTCTAACAACCCCCACCCCCATCATGTGCCTGTGGGAAGGGTGGACGTGGAGGGCTGGCTTGCATCCTTGGACGAGGTGAGAGTCCCAATGAGGAGGGGAGAGATACAGGGGGTGGGAGAAGCCCCCTGGACCGCTCTTATCCCTTCCCGCCTTGACCCTCCTTCCTGCCTGCCCCACCCCACCCCTGTAGCATTTCTGAAGGGCCTGAGTGACAAGCAGCGGGAGGAACATTACTTCTGCAGGGACTTCATCAGGCTGAAGAAGATCCCGACCTGGAAAGAGACGGCAAAAGGTAGGCTGTGTGCCAGGGAGGGGCAGGTGGGTGGCCTCTTCAGACCCGTGTCCTGGGAGCATCATACCGACTAGGCCAAGAAGAATGGCAGCAGCATTCGCGGGGTGCTTGCTGTGTGGGGGGCACTTTAAGTGTGAACCTGGTCTGAGGAGGGTTCGGTTTTTATCCCCATTGTACTGTTGGGAAACTGAGCGCCAGAGCCACGACCGCACAGTTGCGGGGAGCCCTGCACATTGCGGGCCTGGCAACCTGTCACCCAGGGCGAGTCACTTCACCTGCCTAGGCCTCAGTTTCCACGTCTGTAAAGTGGAGATGGATGACTTTAATGCTGTACCTGTGCTTAACTTGGGAAGATTCAAGGGGACCCCGTGTGTGTCTTGTGCGAGAGGTACTTAATCACTGTGGACGGCCGGTGCCTGTGTCACCAGTCCCTTGCCTCTGGAGGTGGAGGGGGGTTGATGGAGGCCCTGGTGGGTCACTCTGTAGTGAGGGCCTCTCTCTGACCCCCACCCCTCGGGCCTCTGCTTGTCCAGGGGTGACCGCGAAGGTGGAGGAGCCGAAGTACAAGAAGGATAAGCAGCTCAACGAGAAGATCTCCCTGTTCCGAGGTGACATCACCAAGCTGGAGGTGGACGCCATCGTCAACGCCGGTGAGTGGGCGCTTCTGGCCGGTGTGAACCAGAGACCTGGGTGGCCGCCTCGTCCCCTTTGCTCCAGGCTGCTGTGCCAGGCATGGGTGGACGCCACCTGGCTCCAGCGAGGCTTGGGCGGCCGGAGGAAGATGGCTTGCTGGCGCCGCAGGAACCCAGTGTGTTGGCTGCGCGGACTCCTTTCCCTTGAAACTCTGACCTCTGTCGGGGGCGCCTTGGCTGAGCTGCCTTGCAGCTCTGAGACCCATTAGCGGCCGGGAAGGGAGAGAGCTTGGCTGGAATTGCGCCAGGCTGCCCTGCCAGCAAGGTGGAGGCCAGAACAGGGTGGTCTGACCTCAGGGGCTGCCGACACCCCACCACTGCTCTCCCTTCTCTGCCTCCTGCCTGCCATGCCCCCCTGCACACCTGGGGCAGGCCAGGGAGTTTGTCAAGGGAACGGTGGGGGCAGAGGCCCCGGTGCCCTAGGCTCAGCTTCCCGCTGTGGCTCTAGCTGGCTTGGCAGTTTGTGATGAGTGGAGGAGCCTCCTCTTCTCTCCCCTCCTGGGGGCAGGAGGAAGGCGGTTGCTGTCCTCCCAGGCTGTGGCTGTCTGGCCGAGGTCAGGAGTGGGGTGTCAAGGGACAGTCCAGTCCATTTGGTACACAGGCGGTTCGTGGACAAGGACCAGCGGGGGCTGAATCCCAGCCCTTGTTCGCCTGCTTACCAACCTTCACGGGGAGGAGCTTCCTTAGAGAAATGTTTGGAGACGTGGGCAGAGCCTCTTATCCTGGGAAACCTCGCTGCACTGCCACCTCCCCACCTGTGCGGTCTCGGGCACCCCGCCCCCCAGGAGCGTCTCAGACCTCCTCCACCTTGCCCTTGGGCTGGCGGCCATTATGTCTGACCCCAGGGCTGGCTAGGGAGCCGTGTGTTGCCGAGTGCCCCGGGGACGTGGCAGAGCTGATGCTCTTCTCGATAAGGGGCTGGGCTCACGGGACCTGGGGAGAGGGAGCCACTCGGCCTGCCCCAGGCCTGCTTGTCGCGGTTTGGATTGCCTTTCTGGCTGTGGCACGGCTCTGCGTGTCTCTCTGCCTGTTTATGCGGTCACACAAGTGCCTCCTTCCCCCCACATTGCCTGTCTCGGTGCACAGGTGACCAATGACATAAGGGCGGAGTCCCGACTTAGGGCAGAGGGAGCTTGGTCCCCTTTGGTTTCTGCTGGTGCTCCTGCTGTGTTTCTCTTGGGGCCGCTAGGACTGGGTGGGGGGCTGCCAGCAGGCCTGCGCGTCCATCTGGGGAGATGTGGGGTTAAGACGAGCCACGCTGGGTTGGCAGATGTCATCGTGGCCCCCAGGAGAAGGGCCTTCTTGCTGCCTGGCCCCAGGAGGGGCTGGTCTGGGGTGAAAGGACTAAGCCTTGGAGCCGAGGCTGAGGATTCCGTCCTGCAGGCCTGTGGGGCTGCTCTCCTGCGTGCCCGAGGCCCTGTCCGTCACTGGCGAGGGATGAGAGGATCCCCTGCCCATCCTTTTCTTGATGAGCTGCAAAGTGGCCAGAGGGAAAAGTGGGGCATCTTATCAGCCCCTTCCCAGCTGGGCTGGCAGTTAACAGGCCAGGAGGGAGGGGTGGAGACCAAGGTAGGGATGCAGTAGGAGCAGGGCGGGGGTCTCCGGAGGCTTGCATGTACGGCTGTGGGCGGGATTCTTGGTTTTTCTAAGTGTCCTTGTGCCTGGCCAGACTCCTGAGTGCAGTGGCTGTCAGCCCCTCTCGCTCTCAGAAGAGCACTTTGGTCCTGGCTGCATACGGCGGCACTGGGTTGGGGGTGGGAGCGTTCGCTGCATCTCTCTGGGGACTCCTTGTCCGTGTACGTGCCTGGGCTCCCGTCTCTCCTTCTGCAGGGTATGGATGGTGGAAAACCCACCCGCTGGGTTGTCAGGGGCATTAGGGACTTCCGCGCGTAAACAGTGGTGCTCATGCAGCCCCTGGCACGGACCAAGGCCTCATCCCCTGCCTCTGTCGTTGGTGCTAGAATTGATGCCCCCGTCATCACCCTGGGTATCAGCCCTGTCCCAGGAATGTCAAGGGATGCTGGGCGCCTTCTGCAGAGGAGCAGCTTTCATCTCTCCCTGCTTGCCTCAGTTTACCCAACACTTCTTGGTGTGTTTCCCTGGGCTCTGCCTTTTTTCTAGAGTCTCACAGCAGGGAGGACCCAGAACCCGTGTGGAACCTCAGGGAACGGCTGAGGCAGGCCCTGGCTGTGGGGCTCCATACAGAGTCAGCTTCCCCTCTGGGTCCTCCCCCCAGGCCTTTTCCTGGCACCGGTGTTCCGGAGGCCTTGCCACTGGTCAGACCCCAGGCGTCCTTGGTGGTCTTGGCCTGGAGCCCCACACCCGGAGTCCTCCGGCCTCCTCCCTGGGCTCTCCCCCATGGCCTTGGTCAGCCCCTGCCTGCCGCCCACCAGGGGGCAGCAGAGATCGCGGTTTCCGCGCCCGGTGGCGCCCGTAAATCAGCCTGTTTATTAGCAGAATAAAAGTCGCGGCAACGTGGGGATTTTCAGGGCTGCATAAATCTGGTCTGTGCCTCGTGAAACCCATATGTGCTTAATTCATATGTAAAGTTTCAAGCAGGAAGAGAATACGTGTCCATTAAATTCTATTTGACTTGATTATAATCATTAGCCATGAATAATTGCTTCTCAGCACCGACCACAGAGCCACCACAATGGGGAAAAAGAGCGAGCAATTATAGCGGGGTGGGAATTTTTAAATTTTTATTTTTGAAGCTAAGGGCAATGTTGGTCCCGTGGGGAGCGGTGTGGGTAGGACTGGGCTGGGGACTTGAGGTCAGCTTTGGACTTTCTGTATTTTCTCTGTGTGTGTGGGGGGGTGTGTCTTTTTTTGTCCCTATGACTAGATGGGGGCAGGGGCAGGCACAGGGAAGGTGCCATCGCTGGCTGGGCCTCCCTCCAGCTACAAGGACCATGGCGGGGGAGCTGGGAGGGGCCTGTAAGGGAAAAGGGGGGTTGGGATCCCTAGAACTCCCACCATCCTGCAGAGCTGTGGGCTTGGGGTATCTCCGGCCTGGCTGCAAGCTCCCTTCCCACCCATTCAGAGGACCCCGGGGGACCCTTGGGGATGGCAGGTGCCAGGTACCCTCCGTGCCTGCCTGCCTCCTTCCCTCCCCACGGAGCCACTCTGCCCACAGTCCCTCTCAGGACTTTGGGAAATCAGACTGTTTACCAACTGGTCCTCTGGCTTTTGAAGTCCAGATCTGCTTTTTACCCCACTCTGTTGGTGTTTGAGATGTGATTGGAGCGTATGTGTACTATGTGTGGTGTCTGTGATGGTGGGTGTGTGTGGGAAGTGAGATGTGTGTGTGTGTGCGCGCGCGTGTGTTGTGATGAGAAGTATGTTGTGTAGTATGTGGAGGGGCGCTGGGGCAGAGAGTCTAGTGGGGGAATGCCGGGCAGGTGGGTGGCACGGTTGGAGGTCACAGGGACAGGACCAACCCCCCAAGCACCCAGGTGCAGCGCAGGCGGCCTTGGGCCATCCTTGGCTGTGTTTTCATGGGCTGCCGCTGAGGCTGCATGCTCGGGCAGTACCCAGAGAGTCTCAGGCTCCCGCCATCTGGTAGCCGGCAATGGCTCCTACCCATGGGGGCACGCTGCATCCATCTTAATTAAATTGGGCTGCCATGCTGTCAAGATAAACCAGGGAGCCCCCTACAGGCCCCTGTTCTGGAGCAGAAGATTCTCAGGGGCAGTGCTTGCTGCTCCGGCTTGGCCTACGACCCCCCAGGTGGTGTCTGGGGGGAGCCATGCCAGGCATCTCCTCCAGAGAAAGCTCAGGTCTGGGGGGTCTCCATCCCGGGGAGGGGGGTGCCTCAGCTTGTGGAATGCTTCCATCTTCTCATTGCCATGGGGGGGGTCATGACCTTGACTGGGCCACTTCCTTGCCCTTGACGTTCCCAGCTCACCAGGCCTGTGCCTGTGGGTCACTAGTTTTTGGCAGACAGCTGAGTCCCAGGCAGGAAATGTCCCAGCACAAAGAAAGACCCCCATTCTTGGCAGTCCCGGGGTCTGGCTGCCAGCTGTGGCCTTCAGGGCCTAACGGGACAGAGCAGGGATGAATGTGATGCTTTGTGCCAACAGAAGGAATCTTTCACTTCAAAGCCACCCCAGGCCAGCGAGTCAGGGCCCTGGGCACAGAGGCCAGGAGCTGATTTGTTGGAAATCCCAGTATTCCTGCTGGTGGCGCAGTGGCCTCCGGCCAGGCAGCTCCAAGCCTCTGTTTCCTCATCTGGAAAATGGACCAGCCTCGGCCCCACCCCACCCAGGGTGGGCGTGAGGGCAGCACGAGTTCAGGCGCATCCAGTGCCGGGCCCAGGGCCTGGCACACAGCGAGCCCCTAGTAAATTGTTATCGGGAAGTCAAGAGTAAGAGCAGCTAAGTAGAATATAATGTGACAAAGCCCTGGGAGCGAGGTTTGAACAAAGTGCCATGCGACGCCTCAGGGACCAATTAATTCTGCCAGGAGGTGGCGGGAGGCAAGGCAGGTCAGTGAGGCCTTTGAGGGGCTAGGCATGCGGGCCAGGACGTGCAGAACGGGTGGGAAGCCATGTTTCACCGCGACAAGCCGGCCTCACTGGGAGTTTTTAAGCCGCTTATTTATTTAAAATAAGGCATGAAGTGGCGCTCTGTTTGCTTAAGTCTTGGGTCTTTGATTTTCGAAAATCTTCCAGCCGGTTATCGCTCCCTCCTCCTCATGAGCCAGCCCCCATCCTCCCTTCATCCCTTCCTCCACTGCCTGGGCCCCCCCGCCCCCAGGAGCCCAGCCCCAGCCGTCCCTGGGCCACCGCTTGCTCGGAGTCCATGATTTAGAGACCGCCTTGATGGACTAGCGAGCAGAAGGGGCCGAGAGACGCCGGCTGCCTTGTGGGAAGCGATCTGATGCTAAACTGTCGCCGTAAATCGCTTTATCTGTCACTTCAGATTTAAATGTGTTTGCTGAGGCTTGCCGGCTGCGTCCCATGGCAGCAACCTCTCTGCAATGGGCAGGGGGGGTGGTTGTGGGGCCGCCTGTGGGCAGCCGGGCTCTGCTGGGCCCCTGGGCCCCTGGGGGCATGTGGTGAGGACCCAGCACTCCCTCAGTGCCCACCCCGTGGCACTGACCTCGAGGCATGCTTGAGGCAGGCAGGACTGTGATCGCCGTTCTCAGTGATCAGACAGACGCAGGTGACTGAGTCGGAACTTGAACTCGTGCATGGCATCTCCTTCATTCAGCAGACTGCGGTGGGCCTGTTTTGCACCAGGCCCTGGGGTAGACCCTGCTCTACAAAAGACCCACTCTCGGATCCCAAATGTGAGGTGAGGCCCGTGAATGGAAAGGGATAGCAAAGTATGTGAGGGCTGGGAGTCCTGCCTGCAGTGAGGGCCGGGGGGAGACAATCAGGAAGGCTGCCTGGAGGAGGCAAAGTGGAGGCAGTGCTTGTGCTGAGAAGGGAGCACAGACTTTCTCTCTCTCTTTCTCCAATAAATGAATAAATTTAAAAAAGGGGGGAGCGCCTGGGTGGCTCAGTTAGTTGGTCAGCCAATTCTTGGTTTCAGCTCAGGTCATGATCTCAGGGGCCCTGTGCCAAGCTCTGCACTCAGCAGGGAGTCTGCTTGAGATTCTCTCTCTTCTCTCCCTCTGCCACTCCCCCTGCTCACGTGTGCACTGTTTCTCTCTCTCAAATAAATAAATAAATCTTCAAAAAAAAAAAAGAAGGGGGCACTGAGTCAGAAGTTGGAGGAGGGCATTCCAGAGGCAGAGGGGGAGAGCCCTGGCAGGAAGGGGTGAGGCAGGGTAGGGGGGGGACACTTGGGGAAGCTCTGAGGGGCTTGGAATGAGCCATGGCCAGTCCTGAGTGAGGGTCTCCATCCAGATCTAGGCTGTATGCACATCCCATGCCACCTCTCCTGGCCTCCTGGTGTTATATTAGCCCACGGTGTCAGTTGGGGAAACTGAGGCTCAGAGAGGTGAAGTGACTTGCTTAATGCCACACAGCTAACCAGTAGTGGTGATGGAAGGGGAGATTTGCCAGACTCTAGAGCTTCCAGGAAATCGTTGTATTTTTTTTTTTAGGATTTTATTTATTTATTTATTTATTTATTTGAGAGAGAGAGAGAGACAGAGAGAGAGCACGAGCAGGGAGGAGAGGAAGAAGCAGGTTACCTGCGAGCAGGGAGCCTGATGCAGGGCTCAATCCCAGGACCCTGAGATCATGACCTGAGCCGAAGGCAGATGCTTACCCGACTGAGCCACCCAGGCACCCCAGAAATCCTTGTATTTTTGAGGGTGGGGGGAAATACCTCTTCTTTGTTCCTTTTTCTTCTCTGGTCGAAGAGTAGGTATGTTGTCATCTTTCCTCCCTGCAGGGAACCTGAGAGGTGGGGTGGGTGTTTGGCACAGGGGGTGGTCAGTGCAGAAAAGATGGTCCTACCGTCTCGGTGTGGGTTTGTTGGCCCCTCGATGGGCTGTAGCTCCTGCAGCCTGCTTGGTGCACCTGTTTCCCAGACCCTGCCCCCAGCTCACCCCACGGAGCCCCTGCTTTGAGGCTGGGAGCAGCTTGTTATTCAGTGTCTGGGCCAGGAGCTGCCCCCACATGGCCTCATTTCTGTGGCAGGCACTCGTATACCCCCCATTTTACACATGAGGAGACTGAGGCACACATGGGGCCCTAGAGCTGGTAAAAGCCTGAGCCAGGAACCAAACCCTCACCTTTCAGACTTGGGGTTTAAGTGGAATACTTAGAAGCTCCCCCTTTCTCAGAAGCTCCCGCTGCTTCTAGTCTTGGGGTGAGGGGCAGAGTAGATTGGAAGGCAAGCTGGGAGGCCTGGGGTCCAGTTGGCCCCCTCCCCAGAACACCCAAGACAGTGCCAAGGCCTAATTTCCACCACTGGAAGAGGAGGGCGGCTCGTTTCCACAAGGTCGAAGAGCGGTTACATAAATTCATAAATGATGGATCCCTCCTGAATTATTGAGATTCCCTTGAGGGCTCACAGGGCCTGGTCCAGCAAGCTGAGCTTGGCCAGTGGGCAGGCCTCGAGGACCCTGGAAAGGTCCTTCCACCCCAAGGTCTTCTGCCAAGTCTCCTGTGTATGAGCCAGATCCTTCCGGTCCTTCCACAGGGAACACGAAGGCGGGCCACAGACCCTGGACCCAGTGACCCTTTGTCCTGGGTTTCAATGAAAATTTGTTGAACAAATGATTGTTTGAATGCCTTTGAGAGTGGGTCAGACAGAGGGAGGGACTGGATGTGCTGGGGACCCCCTCTGGGCCTCCTCCTCCTGCCCCAGCCCACACCCACTCTGCCCCTCACGGCTGGTCATAGATGCCAGGGCTGGAAGGGGTTGATACATTTTGCAGGTGAGTCTACAGTGCAGGCTGCTCACGAGGTTCCCAGCTCTGTGTGAGGCTCTAGGGATATGAGACTCGATATGACTTGGTACTGCCCTCAAGGCATTTGCAGGCTTGGACAGGAAAATGGGAGAGTATTTGAAGGCCAGAGGGGGACGGTGACCTGCTCAGGGTCACACAGCAGGAAAGTGGCAAAGCAGGCCTCCCTGAGTCCCAGAGCTGGGCCCTTGCTCCTTGTCTCTTTTCTCCCCATCACGACAGACACAAGGTCAGGAGACACAGTTAGGGCTCTGTTGCCCACCCGCCCCCTGCTGAGCGGCTCCTCCCTGTCCTCGAGGCCGGCTGGCCCCAGCACCTGCACCTGCGTGCCTGCCTGTGTTCCCAGCGTGCTCTCCATCCTGAGCACTGAGCTGAGGAGGCCGGAGCTTGTGGGAATGTGTGTGTTTTGAAATTAATGGGGACCATTAAATTGGCCAAGCATGAAAAGGGCTGGATCTGCAGCCCTTGGCTTGCTCTACCAGAATGATCTGCCAGCGCCTTGGCAAGAGGCTGCCCAGCCGGCTTCAGTCCTCTCCAGGAGGCTGTGGCTTGCCTGCCTGTTAAATGGATGGTACCCTGTGT
The DNA here is from genome assembly GCF_009762305.2 of Zalophus californianus. Classification (NCBI taxonomy): domain Eukaryota; kingdom Metazoa; phylum Chordata; class Mammalia; order Carnivora; family Otariidae; genus Zalophus; species Zalophus californianus. The sequence goes on along the minus strand of NC_045605.1, from coordinate 105,455,990 downwards.
CCCTAGGAGGTGAAGGGATCTGGAGGCAGCATGTGGAAGCCACGGACCCTCCTCAGGGACTAGGGCCCCTTCCTTTCCTCTCCACATCCAGCTCTGTGCAGCCAGAGCTGTTTGCAGGGTGCTGGTTTGAAGCTGTTCTCTCCAGACCTCCTGGGTGGGCTCATACCTACTTCCCAGCCCTGACCCTGGGGCCTCCTGGCTGAGGCTCGGCCCAGCCCGTGTGGGGTGGTCTCTAGGACATAACATGGCCTGAAAGAGAGTCCAAGTCTCAGCCCTGTCTCCCCTGCCCCCTACTTCCCAGACTGCCCCACCTGCTCCTGTGGTCCAGTGCAGGGCATTGGAGGGGGAGTTGCCGGCCTGGGTATGGGTCTTAGCTCCACAGGGTGCAAGCTCTGGGACCTTGGGCCCGTCACCTAACCCCTGAGCCTCAGTTTTCTTGTCTGTATCATGGGAAGAAGAGCACAGTCGGACCCACCTCCTGGCATTGTGAGTTGGAAAGGAGACAGCACAATGTCTGGGAAAACGTAAACCCCCTGGAAATACCTCCTGTGGCTGCTCGTCTGGTAGGGCCATTCTGACCCACAGGATGGGGCCTGCTGTGCACGTGGGGACAGGGGATGGCTGAGGGTACCTCCTTCTTGTCCTTCCTGTGGTAAACTGAGTCCTTCCAGGGCTGGGGTGGCTGAGGCAGGGGCCTTCCTGATTTGGGGTTTCCTGACCATGGGGTACAGGGCAGGTGGGCCAGGCCCCCACCTCCCCGTCTTGTGCAGGGCCATCAGTGGGGAAGGGTGTGTGTTTTCCATGGGGATGGCCCGTGCGGGGCCAGGCTTAGGGATGTTCTTCCCAGAGGAGGCTGGGGACCAAAGTGCTCTCCCTGTCGGAGCTGGGTGGCCGTGGCAAGCCTGAGTGGGCAGAGCTGAAGCCATGCCCAGGGCCCCTGCGGCCTTCCCTTCCTCTCCCTCCTCAGCGTCTTCAGGTGCTTCAGAAGCTCACCCTTGGGGCTCATTTCTTTATTTTGCAAGTTGCTTGTCTGTATGCGTCCTTAGGCCCTGCCGGTAGCTGCATACAGGTGGCCCTGTCCCGGGCTCCCTTTCCCTACTGTCTGGATCCATCGCCCGTTGAGAGGGTGCAGCTGCCCCTGGGGAGGACGGCCGGGCTGGGGCTGGAGGCTGTGGCCGTGGCCGCTCATGAAATGGACGGGGGTAAAATCCAGCTCCACAGACCGCTTCTCCCAGCCTCTGTTCCCACAGGTGTGCCCTGTGGGAGGAGAGGCAAGTGGATGAGGGCCTGGCATGCCCTAGGGGCTCGGGGTTGTTCCTAGCAGTGGGATACCTCACCTCACTAGACAGGGAGGGAGAGCCCCTGGGGCGGGCGGGCGCCCGCCGACCCCACGTCTTCATCTGTGGACAGGGCTCTGCGCACGGCCGTGCCCACCGATGGCAGGGGTGGCCCGAGGATGCCGGCTCGGTAGCTCCCTGGCGACCGGTCATGGCCGAGGTCCCCTGGGTGGAGGCAGGCTGCCCCCCGGGGGGGGAACCCCTGTTCCCCACACCACGCCCCACGCCCCCCCCCCCCCCCCTGCGCCAGGGAGGCAACACAGCTATTTCTGTCCTCGTGGGATGTCAGGAGACAGAAGCCAGTGAGGACTCGGGTCCAGGGGTGTGGAGCGGGGTCCCACAGGGGTCCGGGAGGGTGGCGGCTGGGGCTGGATGCGGCTGGCCTCCCTCTGCCGGGGCGCTCGGCTCGCATCGCCCGCTCGGCTTCATTAAAAGCCCATGCGCTGCACCCCGCTCCCAACAGCAACAAGTGGGCCTTGTACGGCGGTCCCCACCTTCATCCTCTCCATCGCCGCTTCCTCCCCCTCTTCGGACATTGTAATTGCCATAAAAATAGGAGCTTAGCTGCGGAGTAGCATGTGGGAAGAGAGAGGCCCGGCTGTCAGCCATTCTCCTGCCAGCAGGGCTTGCGTCTGTTTTATTATTGCCGCCTGGCTGTATTTCACGTACAGTTTAAACATCATCAAACACCACATCCCTTTTGAAAAGCAGGAGCTACCTTGCTGAGGATGTTGAGGAGAAACAGGAACATTAAAATCGACGAAGCAAATGGCCCAGAATTGACATTTGCGACGGGAGCTTTGCAGCTTTGACTGTCAAAGGAGCTAAATCCCGTCTGGCAGCTGGCGGGGAACTTTCCCGGTGAGGGTCACGGGAAGGTGGGGTGGGCTGTGGCTGAAGCCTTGGGGCTTGGCAGAGAGGGGACCCAGGCGCCGTAGGCAGGGTCAGGGGGTGATGGAATTCTGTGGGTCCCCTGACTGTCCTTCCCGCCTTCCGAGCCTTGACCTTGACTCAGCCTCTTCTTCCTGCTAACAGGGCAGGCAGGAAGCCCCCCCACCCCCACCCCGCCCCGCTAGGTGCACAGAGCAGAGTGCTGGGCTCTGGGGCTCAGGGGTGGGAATGGGGACATGCCAGGGGACAGACCGGACAGGGCCTCCATGGCCACTTAGGAGATCTTGTGACCTTGACCAGGTTACACCTCCCCTCCGAGTCTCAGTTTCCTCATCTGTAAGCCCCGGGAGAGTCACGTCCCCGCCGAAGGTGATGAAGAGGATAGAGCAGGATGCATGCAAATGTGACAAGTCGTTGGAACTCAATAAATAGTGGCTGTTATCACTGAGGAAGTGGGCGTTTGAGCTGGCATTGATTTTTTTAAAAATGTTTAACCCACCTATTTCCACTGAAAAATAGGTAAAATAAAACTAGGGAGCTGTCGAAACCGGGATAAACAGAAACCAGGGACACAGGAGGACACTGAGCCACGGGCTCTTGGCCACAGCTGGGAGCCTTTGGCCTGGGTGCCCTTAGCACGTGCTTTCACACCGCCGGCCTCCGGCCCCATGCCTGGCTGCGGGCCCCTGCTCAGCCCTACTACCTGCCGGTCTACCAAGAGACCACGATTCATGCCCACCCTTCTATTTTATGCTCTTGGGGGCTGCTTGGGGCAGTTTGGCTCCTGGCACCTACCCTGGCCCTGCCTGGATGACACCTCAAAACTAGGCTGAACAAGTCCATTGCTCCTGAATGTGAAATGTGACTTTGAGCTTCCTGGTAGCCAGAGCAAGACGGGGAATAAGATTTCAGGTTCTATAACTTCACGCTTGGAAATCCATTTATACTTTAGCTTAATGCCTCTGTCTACTCTCCCTTTTTCTCCCCCTCTGTCACCCTTACCAGTGGTTCTTTATTTCGCCCCCGGACACTGTGTACCTTGCTCCAGAGCCCAGCCCCCAGCCTCACTCTCCAAGTCTCTCTGGTATGGCTTTGCTTTTTGACTCGCGAGGCCCCCCTGCCCTCTTGTTTGTCACTGTCCATTCCCGTGTCAGCCGGCCTGGCCTTTAAGTCCCTCACCTTGCCCAGGCCCACTGGGTCTGCCTCTGCGATTTCTCTCAGATGAGCCAGTGACTAATAAGGGTTGCCCCCAGGGGGCCAGAAAAATCTTTCCCTCCTTAATATCAGAGTTTAAAAATGTGTCACCATTGATTTGAAGAAAAGACTTGTTCCCGCTGAGAAAAGCGGCCGGAGATTCGTCTCGCCTCCGGAATCACTGGGGCAGCTGCATAAATTCCAGAGCCACCAAGCGCTCTCCATGCAAATGCTGCCTCTCAGTCCCACAGCCAGCCCTAGAGCCCTCCGGTGCCCTGCAGAACCTCCGGGGCCCCTTTGCAGGGGGGTGTCCCTGGTTAGAAGATCCTCGCTTCTCTCCACATCCTGTGGTTAAGCCAGAGGCTTCCATGTCATGATGTGTTTTTGATCCTGCAGGAGGAAGAGGACAAGTGGCTTCTGAGAGGGGGCCCCCACAGGCCCAGGGGGGGTTCCCTCGCTTCCCCCTGTCTGTGGATCTGTGGGTCGTATAATGGATCTTCCTCGAAGGTGGCTCTTTAGTGCCTGAATGCCCTGTCTCCCGAACTTGCTTCATCCTTGCCTGGAAAGACCACTGGGGTCATTTGGTCCTTCCTGCTGCCTGCAGGTGGCCCCTCTCCTCTGCGTCTGCCCTTCTGTGCTTTGCCCTCATCCCTGACCCAGCCTCCTGCCCCCCCAGCATCAGACAATGGTCCCACCCTCATCGGCAACTCTCTGAGCCCGGGATGATCATCATAACGATGAGTCAGGGGAGGTGGCTTTGGTTTCCCCTCTTTTTAGGCTGAGCAGCTGCAGTACAGGGCTGTTGAGTGACTTGTCCCCAAGCTAGTCAGGAAGCTCCAACCAGAGCTCACTCTGCATCCTGGTACTTTCCACTATGTCACATCACCCTTGAATTAAAGAGTGAGTGAGTGAGTGAGTGAGTGAGTGAGTGAGTGAGTGAAAGGGAGTGGGCACGTGGTAGCCACTCAGAGTTCTAGGTGTCTCTTGGTTAGTGGGCATGTGGTTAGCCCAGGACGGAGGGTGTTTGGAGAGCTTGGTGGGGAGAGCTGAGCTTTCCAGCCCCCCGTAGGGATCCCACCCCCCCTTGTTATCCAGCGGTCACAGTGGCTGCCTTTATGGCGGTATTGTCTGCACTCCGGAAGGGCTCACCCAAGCATGGTGCAGAGCAGGGTCTGGGCTTGACCGCTCAGGCTGCGTACCAGGCCGCCCTCAGCAGGGGCATTCTTGCCCGTTCTGACTGTACAGTGGGGTGACCTTAGCCGGTTCCAGAGAGTGGTCCACAATCTGCAGTCTGGTCCTTCTGCCAGGTGCTTAGTGGAGAATGAGCAAGCAGGTGGTGCGGGGTGCCACTGAGTCCTCCCAGGCTCTTGGGGAGCTGGTGCAGCCATGGGCAGGGGGCATCAGAGAAGAGGTAAGCTGGCAGTTTGCAGCCTCCCTGGCTGCTGTGGGCCCCTCGGAACATGTGCTGAGTGGCCATTTACCACCTGGTTGGAGGAAGTGTGTGGGCTGGCCCTGTGTGCGCCAGCCCCAGCTGCAGAAGGGGCCCCACGGGGGCTCCTGGTGGCCATTACTCCAGGAGAGGAGGGGCTGGATTTTTCCTGGCTCCCTAAATTTTATTGCCTGTATAGGCTTTGGAAATCAGTTTTATGGGCTTTGTTGTTTGTCCGCTGAGACATGGAAGGCACTGGGGACAAAAGAAACCATGGGGTTGCAGGTCAGGTGGTGGAGGGCAAGGGGGCAGGGCTCACAGGTGTCCTCTCGGGCCTGAATCCCTCTTTAGAAACTGTCACAGCCGGGGAAGTGGTGCAGGGATGGTGTGAGCCAGAGGGGGCCCTGGAATTCTGGGGGGAGGCCCGGCCTGAGGCTTCGGGACCTGCCTCTTTGGTTGGATGGCCCCCACTGAACTGGCCTGGAATGGCGAAAGTCATCCCTCCCTCCTCCGGGCCGGGCTACACCTGCTGGCTCCCCTTGGTGCCATTAGGAGCACCCTGCCAATCACTGGCAAAGTAGGCTTCTCAGTGTAAGTAAAAAATAAGCCCTTTGGGTTTTGCCAGCTGAGATGCAGTCCTGGCAGGGACTCCCACCTGCAGAAGGTGCTTCGTCTTCTGACAAAGTTGGCCATTTGGGAGCTGGATGAGTGTACGGAGATTCAGCGGGAGCATCCAGGAACCCAGGCAAATCTTCCTCCCTTGCCTGGACCCAAGGACCCTGAGGGAGGCCCTGAGGGGTCTGCCCCAGGAGAAGGCTGCTTCTCTGCTTCTCTCTCAATATGTGAAGAGCTCCTACAAATCAATAAGAAAAATGGGCAAAAGATGGAGACCAGCAATTCCCGGGAGGAGAGAAACAAATGGCCAGGAAACAAGCGAAAAGATGCAGAGCTTCGCTAGTAATCAGGAAAAGGCTAATTGAAATGAGAGACATCATTCTTCAGTGCCGGAGAGGCAGGGGCTGGAAGTACTGAATCTTGAAGGTGTGGTGCAGTGGCGGCAGGAGCCCGGCCCCGTCTGGGGCTCACTCCCGGCGGCTTGCACCAAACCGGTGCGTAGTAGGAGCATGGGTATATACTTGCTTTAAGCCAGAAAACACATACAACTCTCTGCTCCCATTAAGTCTCAGCGGGGTCACCGCCACTGCCTTTGTGTCCCTGGCTCACCCTGCTCACAACCGGAGATGCTCCTGCAGACGGGAGTTGGCTTCCCCCCCTCCCCCCTACCCCCCAGCTCCCTCATCCCGGGTCTTTCTGGTTCCGGCCCCTCGTGGGGTGGTGCTGCTTCCTGCCGCTCAGCCGAGCCTCTGGTTCCAGTGCTCCCTGCAGCCTCTCGGGCCAGTGCCAGAGCCATCCTTAACAACACGGTGGGGGGTACTCATAGAGACTGGATGGAAATGGGGACCCCTGGAGTTGGGCAGCCTTGGCTGTTCTCATGGCTTCTTCCAGTGCCCTGGGATCCTCAGTTTGGGGAGGGTCTTGCCCTAGGAGTGACCTTGGCTCTCTGGGCGTCGTGGCTGGCTCACCCACATCCTCTGGCCCCAGAACCTCACCTGCCTTTTCTGGTCTCACCTCCTGCCTGCTCCATGATTTGGGGTCTCATGGCTGCGTGTGTTCCCACACCTGCTGGCCTCTGCACGGGCTCCTCCCCCCACCAGGAGCACCCTTTCTCCCACTTTCACTGGGCTGATGCTGGTCATGCTCCCAGTCCTGGCTCAGATGTCATCTCTTCCAGGACCTTCCCCTGTCTTGGGTTAGACCTCCCACCCGTGCGCACTCCGTAGACGGTGGTTCATTCAGCTTCATGCTCATTCGTTCATTCAGCAGGTGCTAGGTGCTGGGGCTGCAAGGGAAATGTGGCTGAGGTAGCTGGGTTACCCAGGGAACTGGGACACCTGTGGCGACCCGCCCCTGGTGCCGACCTGTCCAGAGAGTCAGGGGAGGGAGCCGTCAGGAGCACCCCAGCCTGGGGACTAGGGGTGGCTCAGCTTGGTATAGCGGGAGCAGGGAGGCCGGGGTAAGCTGGGGGTGGCCCAGGCCCCGTTTCTCAGCCTGCCCTGTGAGGGTGGCTCTTATCTATAGAGTGCAGCATAGCTGGACCAGAGCAGAGCTGCCTTTGATGCAGAGCTCAAGGGGGAGAGCACGAGTTGTACTTCAAACGGCTTTGGTCCTGGGAATCTGGGTCTCCGAGTCCTTGAAGCATCCTCCTACCCACCCACTCCTTGTGCACCTCCCTGGGCAAAGCCGGCCAGCAGGAGAACCCAGGCCCAGGAGAGACACCAACCTGGAGCTTGGCTCCCAGGATCCTTCCCTTCCTCTGGCTCTGGAGGCCCAGCCTCCTACCGGGCTTCTCTTTCTGGTCCCCAGACTGAGGTGGGCACAGCCCTCCTTCCTTTATTCAGAGAGTATGGGTGATGATAAAGACCCAGTCTCTGCCTCTAAAAGGTGCTCAGTGTATAGTGGGGGCAACAGGGTTACAACACAGGCTCTGAGCGCCTTGATGGGGAATCCAAAGTGCTATGGGCTGGTCAGGGAAGGCTTCCTGGAAGAGGCCTGCATGGGGAGGCCTACATCCCTGCTGCGATTTCTGGTGGGGGCTCTCTTGTGCCTTTTCCTCCAGGCTCACAGATGCCACCCACCCCCAACTCAGGCCTCCTCAAGGGGCCTTGTGGGCCAGGATTTGGGGCAGTGGGAGGAGCCTGGACAGACCTGGTTCCAGTTGTAACCTCTGCCACTGTGGCCTTGGGCAAACTCCTTAGATCTGGGCCTCAGTTTGCTCGCTTGAAAATGGGGATAAGCGAGGATGGGACACGGTGACGGATGTCTGGTCCCTGGCACTGTTGGGCTGTGCTGCCTTACCTCTCACAGATGGGCGACCCTTTAGGAAAGCCCCCCTAATTATGAAGTTCCAGATCTGGGCGGCCACTCGGGAAGGAAGCACATTCATTAGGAGACCCAGGCACACAGCCCGGCCGCGCCAAGCATCTTTCTGCGCCAGCTCCCGAGGACCATGGCCTCGCTGAGAACACACATCCTGTGTCTTCCTGGTGACAGCTTCCATCTGCCAGCCCCTGGGGAGTCGCCGACTGGGGAGGGGCTGCTCAGGGACCCGCCATCCCCGGCGACGGGCCCCCCAGCCCTTCACCCCAGGCTTGTAATCTCAGCTTTAAGGAGGATTCCAGTCCCTTTCTCCCACCTCACCACAACTAATCCATTTGCCAGGGCCCCGATCCAAGAGAAAGCTAATTAAAGAATTTCTGCTCTTGGCTCAGCCTGGACTTTGAAGATTCCCCTTGGTCTTCCTGGAGTATCTGAAAACAGGTGGAGAAGGGGGGTGTTAGAAAGGCCGTCGGATAAGCCCCTGGTAGCCTCTGTAATAGGCTTAATCCCCCCAAAGCCAGCAGGCATCAAACAGCCCTCCACCCAGCACTGCCAAGAAGGGGCTTGGGGAGGACTCAGGGCCCTTTGTGACCCTGTGAGCCCCAGACCACAGAGGGCTCCCCATCCTCACTTCCCGAGAACGCGAGGCCGTGCATTCCCCGGGTTTTGGGGGGCCAGGGAAGGGGCAAGGCAGGGCACCAACCCCTCACTGCATGTACTCCAGTGCAGTGAAGGGCACAGGTCAGTGACATGGAGCCGGCCCTACCTGCAGGCTGCTGCAGCCACTGGTCTGTAGCTCAGGAACACGCTGGAACGCGGGCTCCCTCCCTCCCTGCCCCTTCCCTCTGGTGCCCCGCATGGCGGTGTCTCTCCTCCCAAGAGCTTGTTTGCCTCTCAGGGAGTTTAATCAACCCACCACAAATATTTATTCAATACTTACCAGTAGAATGAGAGCTCCATAGGGCAGGGATCTTTGGGGTCCCGCTCACTGCAGTGTCCGCCATTTGGGCAGGGCCTGGCCCACAGTAGGTGCTCAATAAAGACTCGATCATGGGGTGGGATGTCAGGTCCTGATTCAGAGGTGGTCTCCGCTCTCACAGAGCTTATACTGTTGCACCTGCGGGGACTTTGGGGGGTCACTGGGCTCCCAAATGTGGGGTGTGGGATCTTAGAGCCTGTCTCCCTGTCACTCTGGACTTTGGCCAAGCCTGGTGTGACCCCGGGGAGAGTCGGGGCTGTCTGCTGCCACTTCGGCCGGCACCCTCACCCCTTCCCAGGCTCCGGCTCCCCCCATTTCCCTCTGCAGCGCTGGGGGGCGGGGAGCCTTTAGACCCGCAATTCCCTGTGTAGGGACCTCAGGGGGGCACTCGCCCACATCACGGAAATAAAAATGATAAAAACCTGCCACTGAATTCTGGGTGGCAGTAAATTACTTAACACCTGAAACAGGTTGAAATGTGGCCACTCTGGCTTTTAATAAGCCCATCTCTGATGCAGCCGCTTCCGTGAGGAGCCGGCTAGGTCTCTTCTTGAGGCATAATTTCATCGCGGCCCGGGCTTGGCAGCAGTGCAAATAAGATTTTACTTCCCCTGTAAATCTCTGAGGGGGAGCGCTGGGATTTCATTTGTGCTGTCAGTTAGTGGCTCGAGAGATCCTATTTACTTTGCCACGGGAGGAGAGGGTCCTTCAGAGGTGCCAGGTGGTGTGGTGGGCCAGTGGGGAGGCAGGTGCTGACAAGTGGGCCTGGGGCATGGCGGAGGGTGGGCGACACAGCCGGTGTCAGGGCCGGGCCGGGAGCACACCTGGTTTTGGGTGCCCAAAAGTAGATGAGCAAGCTCCGCCCAGACCTACTGAGGGAGTATTTCAGGGTTGGCTGGGTGTCCCCTGCTCCGTCTGGGACCTCCTAAGCAGGGTGCTGAGAACTGGCCACAGAACTTGGGTTTGGGGTTTGATTGCTTCTTCTCCCGGATGGTTGGTGAGGCCCCAGAGCTCTGAGAAGTGGGGGCACAGGAAGAGGGAAGCTTCTGGAGCCTGGTGGTGGCCAGGTAAAGGCAGGATCCAGGTACAGGTGTAGTGGCCACCCTTTCTCTGTTCCATGAGAACTGCGGAACTTTTAGTCCTGCATCTGACCAAACAGGTGGAGTTGGATGTAAGAAGCTGGGGCCCTGGGTCTTGGGGTATGTCTTACCCCATATTTGCCTGTAACACACTGAGGTGTGTGTGAGTCCTGAGATGTCTTTAGGGAGGAGAGGTCCAGAAGCTGCTTGGTTGGAGCAGGGCAAGGCAGGTGCTGAAGTGGGGGGTGGGAGGTCCCGTCTCCCAGGGTCCATTTGGAGACATGATAGGGAGACAGGGGCTCTTCAGGGTCAATGGGTCCCCTCCACCACCCAGAGCTCATACCCCCTCAAGAGACCGGCAGCCAGCTCTGCCTGCTGTCCTGTGAGGACGGGGCTCACTGCCTTTCAGACCACCTAATCCTCGTCAGAAAGGGTTAGTTATGTTTGGAAGGTCCTCTCCATTGACCTGAAATACAGATCCCTCCCCCACAGGTCCTGATGAGTCCCTCCTGTGACCCAACCCTGTGTGGGTTTCCAACCCCTGAGGGCACTCATTAAAGCCTGAGGTGCCCCCATCCCCTTGCCCTGTCCTCCTGAAGCCGAAAGCTTGGGTCAGCCTGACGTTGCCTCTAGCAGGTTTCAAAGAGCAGCTGCAGACTTTGGCTGTCTGGGGAGGGGGTTGTCTGGGGAATAGGCCCCACCCCCATTTGGATGCTTCTCCTCTGTGTTGCTGAGATACCTGAGCTTCCTTGCAAGAAATGCCAGGGAGCTCAGATGGGGGGCAGGGATGCTAAATAAACCCCAGGGGGTGTGCCAGGGACAGGGGCCCATAGTCCCTGGACAAGTGGAGGGGACCCCAGCATTCTGCGCCCTCCAAGGGGGCTCCAGCACACATTAACAGGGTCGATGCCGTCGTGATGGTAAAAGTAAGAGCAATGAGCTCTTATCATGTACATATTTTACAGAGGGGAACACAGAGGCATAGGGGTAAGTGGTGTAGCCTCAGAATCTAATCCACTTCTGGGGGATTCCAAGGCCCTGTCTGAGGAGCCCTCCCAAACAGCAATGGCATTAATCCAGTTGTTCCCAAATGCATGTGACTATGAACCCTCCCTGGGCAGAAACTTTATTAGCTCTAGGTGCTGAGGAACACAGTTTGGGAACCCTAACCTCCTGCCCTGGCTTGAAGCGAGCCCTGTGGATGCACTGGGTTTTGTCCCTGCCACTGCTGTGTACAGAGTCAGATGAGCTGGGGGCAGGCCCATCCATGCCTCATCCCCTGCCCCCCACTCCCCCGGCCCTCCTCGGGTGGGGAGGGGGAGGAAGAGGAAAAGTAAAACTTTCAGATGGCTGGGATGCCGGGGCTGCCAAGGGCTGCCCCTCTTGGGACTCAGCATTGATCAGTGGATCCGCTGGTTGATTGATTTACTGGTGTTTATTGACTCATTCCTTCACTTCACGTTTATGGATGCCTCCTGCATACCAGGCAAGTGTGCTCTGGGGACCTGAAGGGGTGGCTGGCGAGACCAGCCAGCGAGGGAGGCGCTAGAACTGGTCACCTGAACGGTGTGGACCTAGCGTGGGGCCGGAGGGGACAGCCTTTCCAGACACAGCGCCCGAGTGGAACCTTCCAGGGCCTTCATGGGCACCTGAGCCCAGAAATCAGCAAGGCACAGACCAGGAGCCCGAGTCAGGGCAGGCCTGCCTGGGGAATTACTGGTATGCGGCTGGAGGCTGGGCCTTACTGTGCTTATGGAGAAGGCAGAGTCTTTGCAGCGGGAGGTCCAGAATTGGACCCGTCTTCCTGCCCCCTGCCTCAGGCCTTCTCTCTTTCTCGCTCTCCTCATCCAGGGAAACACCCCCAGTGGAAACATGGCTCCCCAGAGAATGGGTCTCACGTCGGAAAGGGCTGGGTGGCTCTCCAGCACACCCACTGTGTGCTGGAGCCTAGGCAGGGGTCAGGAACACACTCGGCCCTTGCCCAAAGGCCACATCATGTGCTGCTCTTTGGAGTGGTCTCTCTTGGCTGGCTCCTACCAAGGTGGGAGGTGAGGACTAAGAGAGGGCGAGGAGGGACAGGGACACCTGTGTCACCCTGGCCGAGCCACCCGCCACCAAGGCATGTCGAGAAATCACTTTGCTTCCTTGGAATGTGAGGAAAAATTCATTAACCCGTATCCAGACACACAATCAGATCTAAGGCAGAAGAAATGAGTTCTTATTTTATGTTAAATTTAGCAGAAACTGCTATTGTTCTCATGGAAAATCAGCTTTCCCCCCTTTCTCTCCCGTTGGGATATGAGATCTCACGTAAGGTTGGAGAGTTGTGAATGTGGGGGTGCATCTCGGGGACAAGGGGCGTCTGGGTGGGTGGGGAGGAACCCAGGCCCGTGTTCGCCAGGTGGAGGAACAGCGCCCGTCCAGTTCCAGCCTTACCTAGGTGCCCACATGGCGGCCAGAGCTCATACGGGATAACCCACGGCTCCCATTAACACCCAGCCATTTTGGAGTCGGCCTTCAGTTGGCTGTCCACCTTCCCAGGGCCTATGGGATGGGGTCAGAGGTCCCTTTGTCCTGCTGCAGATTCATGATTCTGATCCTGATCGTGCCCCGGGGAACTTACCCCAGAGTCTCCATCCCGCCTGGCCACCACTCTGTGCTGGGGGGACCCCCAGAGCGGAGCTGAACCTTTGGGCGGGGGCCTGGGGAGGGGCTGCAGACGCCTGGCCCCTGGGATGCCGGACCCCAAGCCGAGTCAGCAGCCGAGATGACTGTAAAAGTTAAATCTTTCTATTTATTTCAAGAAAGGACAAGGAAAGTGGACTTGGACATTTTATATGAAAACAGACAAACAGAAAAAAAGGACCAAATAGTTAATCACATTCATCTCAACATTGAAGTTTCAAGGCACCTACAGGCAGGAGGCCAAAGGGCGGTTCGCATTGCACTTTGGTTTGTGTTGTTGTCGTGGTGGGTGTTTGTGTGTCTCGTTTTCCCGAAAACCCGTCTGGGGGCGGGGTTGGGAGTGAGGCAGGCGGGCCCGGGTCTTGGATGGCAGCAGTGCACGGAGTCCTGTCATTCAGACCCCCCGAGATCGCTTTACCCTTCGGAGAAAGAGGAGAAGAGACGAGGAGCGGGTGGCCGCGTGGCCTCCGGGGGCCGGTTCTGCAGGTGAGGAAAGCGGGGGCTCAGCAGCCGAAGCTCAGGCTGGTGGCAGGAAGGCAGAAGGGGCCTCGGTCACGCCCCCGCCCCCCTGGGCCCTCGTGTGGCCAGGAACCCTGCCTCCTGTCCCATCCTCCGGGGCGGCCACGGATCCCTCCCTGGCCTCCTCCTCCTCTGACCCCTGGGAATGGATCCCACAGAGTGAAGCGCCCGGGTGGCTCCAGAAATCTTCATAATGGCAAATGAGATACAAACAACCTTTTAATATCAGGAGAGGGAATTGCTGTCGATGGCTCTTAGAAAACATTCACTCTGCCATGCTGAGGCGTGGGGTTTCTTTTAGTTTACTTTTTTCCTCCATCTCCCTGTTCACACCTGCCTGGTGACATTCATAATTAGCACGCGTCCGCTCCCACCGGCCGCTCCACGCAACGGCGCCAGAACCCCGGCTCGCCTGTGTTCACGACCCTGCAGCCTCCCCCAGCCTTCAATGCCATCTCTCTCCCTCTCCGATGAAAAACCTCCAAGGCTGGGCTATTTGGCTTCCTCCCCACGGCTCTCAGCATCTCTTTATGAGCTGGAAGGCACCAGGGCCCTCCATCCAAAGAATCCCCCCATGCTGCAGCCTGGCGCCCGGCCCTGGACTCCAGGGTGGGTTTCTCAGCTGGGTTGGGTAAAAAAAAAACAAACCAAAAACCTAAGGCCAGTTTCAGGGTTGTGTGTCTTCCTCCTGGGTATCCAGAACCTTCCGAAAACTGGACCAGCCAGAGTTGGGGGGTAGGACATCTACAAACACGTGCCCTGCATGGGGCGGGGGAGAGGTGCCCTGGACGGCCCAGCTCCAGGGAGGTGAGCGCGGCAGCCCCGTGTCTGCTTCAGCTTTGATTGTCGGACTCCAGTTGCATTGGTTTCTCTGTCTCGAGGAGAAAGCCTGGTTAGTTCCTCCAGGCGGGTGGCTTGGGGGCGGGCAGGGTGTCCGGACGGGAGCATCAGACAAGGTGGGACACCCAGGTCTCTGCCCTCCTCGTCACCCACGTGAGGCTCCGCTCGGAGAAAGGAAACTGAGTCACCCAGGCTGGCTGTTAGAGCTCGCCCAGTGGCCAGATTCCCCCCTCAGGCTCACAGCTGGTGATCCGTGGGTCCAAGGGACAGCAGAGTGAGATGCTTCTGGGAGGAAAAGCCGCTGAGAGGGGCGCCTCCCTGCGCAGGCTGCCAGCAAGGCAGGTGCAGGATGGGAGGAGGGCCGTTGCCAACATGTCCGCCTGGGCCCTTTGCACTGAGTCCAAGGGGGCAGACAGCAAATGGGGAGGACAGGACGCAAAGGGAAGCTCTGAGAAGAGAGGACGGAGCACCCCTGTGTGCCAGGCTCTGTGCTGGGCCTCAGTGACCCGGCACAGAGGAGCATGGGGACCTGGCATCTCGCCAGCGCAGCCGCTCACCCTGATGGCCATAAAAGAGATTTAGGGGTGGTGACAGCCAGGACCTTTCTGCAAGGACTCCCCAGACTCCGGCTTTTGGGTTTTCAGGTGGGGGTGGGGGGTGGCGTGGGTAAGTGTGGGAAAGACAGGGGCCAGGGCACCCTGTGGTCACAAATGCCTGAGGGGCTCATTTTGCTAGGAAGTGGGGGCCTGGTCAGGCCTCCACAGGGTGCCACATGCCCTCAGCATGGCCACACTGCGCTCCCAGCACAAGCCAGGCATTTTAGTAACGGAGCAGGAGGGGGCGGTGACAGTGGTCTCAGAAAGCCCAGGGCCTGCCAGGCTCTCTGGCAGGGCAGGAGCCTCCCCAAGACTGAAGGTCGGCTCCCTGCACAGTGTCTTCAGGGGTAACATGGAGAAAGGGCTGGCTTGGCCCCCGCAGCATCGGGGGTTTGGGGCACACCTGCACCCCCACTTAGGGTGAGAAGCAGCAACAAGAGAATTTCCAAAACAAGAGGAAACAATATATTAAAAATGCAGAGGTGGGGGGAGTGAAGGGAGGCAGGGGCGGGGGAGGGGGGACTCAAGAGCCAAGGGAATCTTCTTGTGTTTTTAAAGAAGCAAGTGTGGATATTTCAGGCAACTACTTGGACCATTTCAAAAGAAATGGTAAATGCTTAAAAACACAGAGTGAAAAATGCCCCAGGCAGCCGTCAACCTGGCTGGGCAGGGTGGAGGAAGCCAGCAGCGCTGAGCGTGCTGCGTGGGGGAAGGGAGCCCGTGGTGGGACAGCGGAGGGCGCACAGTGGGGCAGGGGCCCCCCTGGCTTGCAGAACAGGACCAGGGGAGCAGCCTGGGACCAGCCGCAGTAGGTGGGTCACCCTCCACCCTCCACCCTCCAGGTCCAGACTCCAAGATGGAGTGAGCATGTCTGTACTTCCTCTCCCCGTGCCTCTTGGACACTGAGGATGGGAATTTTGCAGCATCTCTGGTAGCACAGGGCTGGGCGGCCCGGCTGCGGGGATGGCCCCGACCTGGTCATTTCGAGTAGCACAGTAAACATCTCTTGATATGTTCCTTATGGGGTCCTGGGGAATGATAAAGGAAGGATGGAAACCAGGGCCTTCTAGTCCAAGAACCAGGCCTTGGCTCAGGGAGGAAAATATCTGCCCATGTCCCCGTCAAGTGCTCGAGTGCTCCCAGTGACAGAGAGCTCACTGTCTCATTCCTCTGCTGGCTGAGTGTCTCTTCCCTGACCTTCAGTTTTCCCTTTCCCGTTGGCCCCGCTCCCCTTCCCTGGCCGCAGGGAATGAATTACAGACCTACCCTGGGACAGAAAGGAAGCAGAAAAGCGCACGGCTCTTGAGTCTTACTCTCTAAGTAACTAGACTAGCTACTTCAGCTCGCTTTTCACCCCTGAAGGCAGACAGAATCTGGAGGCAGGGGTGGAGTCTCTGCTGGGGGCTAGGACGGCTTCTGAATGACCTGTGTGGGCCATGCAGCCCACCCTGTCCCAGAGGCCCGAGCATAAGGCAGGCGACCGAGACAGAACTGCTTTCCCTGAGCAGTGCTTGAGCCCAGGCTCTGTCCAGCCCAGCCTGTTTCTGAGCGCTCTGGCCAGTGTGGTGTCAGCCCTCGCAGACCCCCAGCTCCTCCTGGGACTGTGCAGGGGCAGCCTGTGAGCCAGGCTGGAAAATCCCTGCTTTGCCCATTGCCACTGGGGGCAGGTTCATAAAATGCGAAAAATCCCCCTTTCCCTTCACCTCCAAGGAGTTTAATCTCTTCTAATCAATTTAGCAGACTCGCTTGGTTGTAAACGGTAATGATTTGCATTTTTGAGACTTTTTATCCCTCCTTAAGAAAAAAGATGCCTCCTCTGTCTGCCTTCTGGAAGGCCTGTGCAGGGCTGTGAATTGCTTGTTAGCACTCACCCTGGCGCCAATGCAGCGCCAGGCCTCCGCCCATCACCTGCACTGATCCGAGCGCAGGGAGGGGACAGGGGCGCACAGCATGCCCACAGCTGCCCCTGGCTGTGTTCCTGGCCCTGAGAGCAGGTCCAGTCCTTGGGGTGCGCAGGCTACTGCGCACCCCAAGACCCCTCTTTCCAGCAAACGCCCCAGCTCTCTCCTGGTTGCCTCCCTAGCTCCATTGCTCCCTGTCTGCCGCATCCAATTTTCCTTGTTGTATTTTTCATAAGTGCGAGGCTCAGAAGCCCCGTCCTCCTCCCTGGTGTGTTCGGCAGGAAGCAGATTTCCGGAGTGGAGTGGGTTGGCTTTGGGACTTGGACTGTCGTTGGTGGGGTGGGGGCGGGGGTTGACCTCCTCTCCTGCCTTGGCTCCAAGCAGGTGAAGGAGGGAGGCTCAGGTGTCCTGGGCATGCTGCCTGGCACTTCTCCAGGCCCATCAGTCACCTCAGATCCTGCAGGGATCTTCACCTGGCCTGTCCCTCCCACTCTGGGCCTCTGTCACCTGCTGTGGATCAACTAGAACCTTCCAGAATTGGTGGAAGGGAGGAGCCCTTACTTGGCCTTTGGAGCACCCAGCTTTTCTGGGTGAAGCCCTACTCCTGTCGCAGCCCACCCTCCACTTTGCAGAAGGGGAAACAAAGGCTGTGGATTTACAAAACACGCTTTCCCTCTACCTCTCTGCAAACCCTCCCTGACCCCTCCTCACTTTCTGCTCCTGGTTGGCCTCCCTGGACCCCTAGGGGAAGGAGGAGGAGGGAGGGAGAAGAGGCACAAGGCAGGCATGAGTCTTGGGCTCTGGGTGGGGAAGCCTGCCCCCCTCCCCCAGCCACCACCATCTTCCTAGCTGCTGTCCCCCCCCCCCGCCAGTGTCACTCAGAGCCAGAAGGGACCAGTGCCCCACCTCCTGCCCCCAAACCTGGCATCCCGGCCCTGGGTGGGGAGGCCCTCCAGTCAGCCACACGGCTGCCATGTTCCTGTGGCGGTGGCCCAGGAAGCTGGAGGCAATTTAGAGAAGATGGAGGCTTCCTCAGGGAGGCCACAGGAAAGGGGAAGGAGAAAAGGGAAGAAAAGAAGCTTTTGATGCACATCATGTCTGCAGAATTGAGTATGACTAATTAATAGATTTTATTCTTAGTAATCTCTTAAGCATTCCATACGTTGGGCCCCACGCCTGAGCTGAGCTTACAAGAGGCCTCATTCGCAAAATGCAAATGACTCGCCTGGCCCTGCTGCCTCCTCTCTTGCCTCGCCTTCCCCCCCCTTTTTTTATTTTATTTATTTTATTTTTTTTAGGGAAAATTTAAAGGAAAATTGCCATGTAATAGAAAAGAGATTCTAATCACTACATCTAATTACCACGAAGGGTAAACCACTTAACCAAAGAAGTGTCATGGGCTCTTTTTATAAAAAAACTTAAAACCTGCTATAAATGCCACAGAATACACTCATCAACGCTGAGGCCAATGAGGTTGTTCTGGCTAGTTAGAGGCTGCAAGGGTCAGGTCGGCCGCCCACAGAGGGGAGATTCTAGACAGAAGTGGTAGCCTGGGCCCTGGGCTTGTCTTCCCGGGCCCTGTGTCCTCAGGCACTGCTAGGGGCTGGGGGAGGCTGGGCAGTCCTGCAGCATCTCTCTCCTTGTGTTATGAGGACACTCAGAGGAGTTGGACCAGGAAGGGACAGGGCTTCGGAGTAGGCCTGGCTTCAGGCCCCCTCCTTGGCTTGGGGAGCTGTGAGGCGGCAGACATTTGGGAGCTCGCTCTCAGAAAGGACTCCGGGAGGATGTCTGATGCTGAGGGGCGGGAAGGTGAGAGCAGACCCCAGGGCCCGGCTGGCGAGTCTCCACCGTCCTCAGCACTCACAGGGCAGGAGGACGCCTGCAGTGAGCCCTCGGTGAGCCCCTGCCTGAGCCCCCGGGGAGCAGGAGACCCGCGTGTCCTCAGGCCCAGGTGTGCCCGGGCCTGCTTTGTGCTGGGGGGGAGGGAAGCTGATCACCCAGGCCTGCAGGCCTTTCTGACCTCACTGACTCCAGGGCCACTTGCTGTTCTCCAAATGCCTTCCTAACCTCAAAGGGCATGATTTGACCTCCTCCTGGTGTGGTTGAGGGGAAAGGAGGCCCCAGAGTAAGATTGGGGGCCCAAGCATGTTGGCAGTGGGGACTGGGGTGCCGTGGCAAGGCCAGGGCCTGGGACACCGGCAGAAGGCATGAGTGGTGCCATGAGGGAGGGGACCTCACTTCTGAAACAGCAGGGACCTCGGGCTTCTGTCCCTTCCCCCTCTTCCTGAGCCAATGCCCTACATCTGCGCGCACCCTCTGCTCCTCCCCGAGCTGCCCGAACAGCCTGTGTCAGGGGCACTTGAGGCCAAAGGGAGGGCGACCTTCACAGAGACATGAAATTAAGGCTTGGAAAAATCTCTCTCTTGATCTCATTGTGTGAGAAAATGATTCAAATGGGCCAAAGGGTGGGGAGGCTTAGTTTCGAGTGGAGTGTGTCCATGCCCTGCGCCTCTCCCTGGGCCTGGGGAGCCGGACTCCCCATCGTGGGGCGAGAGCGAGACCCTCCCTCCAGCCTGGCGAGGGAGGGGGCCGTACCTCTCCTCCACCCGACTCACACGGCTCTTGTGACCATTCCTTTCAACCCCTGCCTCTTCACTGAGGGGGCCAGTCACATCTTTTCACGACCAGTGAGTGGCCAGCCCCGGCAGCCCCGTGACTGCCGGTCAGCATCTTCTTCCTGCCCTTGGCTTTTGTCAGTGCAGTTGAGGCCTTTTGAAACCGCCAGCACCTGGAGCCAGACACCTCCCCAGTCTCCCCTGCCCTCGGGCCAGTGTCTCTCCTCCGACATGGCTCTTCCCCAGCACAGCACCAGGGGCATGTTAACAGGTGGTGGCCCGAGCTTCCTGAGGGCCAGGGCACGGGAGACCGCAGAACCCCGGACGCCGCTCCGCCTTCACTCCAGCTTGGCTGTCATCCTTTCATTACCGTTTTAATCTCATGGCTCACCAGACCGCACTGCCAGTTGATAAATGATGGCAACCCAGGTTCCGGGGGCCGGGGGGAGGAAATAAAAACTGAATTCTTCCAAGGGCCCCGGTCAGTACCCTTTTGGAGCTGGCATTTCTGGAGGTCTGGTCTTCCCTCTCCAGAGCAGAGTGCCAGGGGTGGGTGCGGCCGAGTGCTCTGCGTTCGGGGGGCTGCTGTCTCCCAGGGCTCTTCTGAGAATGTTCACGTCTTTTTCTGGGCTTTGTTTGAGCAGCCATGGAAACCATTAGGTCTAATCAGCTCATAAAAAAAAAAAAAAAAAAAGTCCCTGCACCAATTACCTGTCCCAGGAGGAAGCACACAGCACAGAGGAAAGAGAAAGTCGCTGTTGAGGTGACTGCATCTGCATCTTGGGGGGGACGGCAGGGGGGAGAGACGAGCACACCGGCCATCAAAGAACGCTTTTCTCTGTATCAGAAAAGAGTGCCGACCAGCTCTGGCCAACCTGAGATAGGGTTGAACTGAGGGTGCCCCTTGCCCGGGGTCTCCCTGGCCACCCGACTGGGACAGATACACCTCCGCCTTTAGGAACAGCATTGTTCCCCCTCCCGACTCCCACCCCCAACACGCTTTGTCTACTTACTCAATGATTTCTAGGAGAAAGCAACGTTTTCGTGACTCTATTGTCTCAGGAAATTGTACGAACTGACCCAAGAAGTAGTAAGGACCGGATATGAGGCTCTATCTACCCATCTGTATTGAGAGACACGACACAGAGATTGACAGGTAGATAGATGCACCTCCGCTTGGCTGGGAAACCACAGCTCCCCCAGGGGGCTTCCATGGAGCGTGGTGCACGGAACTGGAGAGGGTTTCGGTATAGGAAAAAGAAAGTTTGCTTTTTAATTGACTACACCATTGTTCAAAGAATGCAGTGAAAGACGTGCTCTTTCTGCAAATCTGTAAGGGAAATGTTATGGAAAGAACCAGGCAAGAGGTTTCAGGACAGTTTCTCCATAGCAAAAAGATCTTTTCTTCCCCTTCTCCTTTGTGAAGAGCCTGAAAACCTTCCATCATGTCGTTGTCACTAGCGAGGAGCCGGCAGCAAGAGCTGCGTTGGGGCTTCGCGTGTTGGCTGTTCTCTCTGACGGTTCTTTTGTGACGGCCTTGAACAGAGCGTGAGGCGCACACAGACAGGTAGTATCTTTCCAGTTCAGGAAAAAAAAAAAAAAAAAAAAAACCCTGACCCAACCCTTCCTGCAATATTATTTTTAGTCCTTCCTTTCCCAACTGGCATAATTTGGTATAAATTATGTCTTCAGCAACGTCAAATCCCCCTCCTATTTTCTATTCTTTAAAAAAAAATCTTTTTTTTCCACTGTTGTGTTCTATAAAATCGTCAACCGTTCCCAAACTTTGCTTTCTGCTGGGAAAGTCCTCGTGGAATTCCTTCTCCTTGCTCTATGGGATGGCAGCAGGCTGGGCAGAGCCACGTTGTCGCCAGGCCAGGGGGGGGGCGGCAGGAGCTGGGGCGGAGGCGGCCCGTGTGGCTGGTATCATGTGTAGGTGTAGTCTATGTCGGGGATGCCACCATCCCGGTAGCCCCGTGTGGTGCCGTAACCAATGGTGTGCGTGCCCTTACAGAGGCTGCTGCCATTGGAGGGGAAGATGGTGTGGACCACGTACTCCTCTTTGGCGTGGTAAGGGTTGATGGGCAACATCTGCAGCCCAGGGCCTCGGATTTCCAGGATGGAGTTATCCTTCTTGGTCCCGGACTCCATGTAGTCGTCCTTTTTCCGATTGCCCCGATTGTAGGCCCGGTCCCGGGTCAGCAGCTCACCGGCCCGGTGCACGTACCAGCAGATGGCCCCCAGGACCAGGAAGAGGAAGACGAGGGCCACGGCACCACCGATGATGCCCGCCAGGGGCAGGCCCCCCATGGGGTCTGCGCTCTGCTCCTGGTTAAGTGTGGTGGTGGGGCTGTAGCTGTCTGCCGTCTCGGCCTTGGCGCACACGGGCGTCTCGTCGGCCACGTAAGTGTTGCCAGTCTCCATGGTGACCATGCAGATGATATAGGTGGACTTGGGCTCCAAAGCCGTCAGCAGGTACTCCGTCTTGTCCCCCTGCACCAGTGTCTCTGTGATGGAGCCCACGGCTGGGCTGTGGCCCAGGCGTAGCCAGCTGAGCCGGAAAGAGGAGGCGGGGAGCGTGGCCTTCCATGTGATGCGGATCGAGTCCGCCGTCAGGGGCTTCACGTGGATGACCAGGGTCTTGGCGCCATCGCCCGTGGCCATGGGGTAGTCGAGGCTGGAGTCAGGGAGGCGCAGCCCCGGCCTCTTGGCCTTGAGGGTGAAGAGTGAGCCCTGGGGTGTGGTGGCAGAGGCATGGTTGCTGGCCGTGGTCTTGGCAGCAGCGTCGGACGCGCCTCCCTGTGAGCCCGTCTCAAAGCACTCGTCCATCTCGCTGGTGATGTCCTTGATGGCCATGCCCCGGACCTTCTCGGGACCCTGGCACATGAGGCCCCGCACATTGACCACGGCCGCCCGCGCCTTCACCCAGTCGCGCAGCCACATAAGGTTACAGCCGCAGAACCAGGGGTTGTTGCGCAGCAGGAGCTGGGCCAGGTTCTCCAGGTCGTCGAACAGACCGCGGGGCAGCGTGGTGAGGTTGTTGTTGGACAGGTCCAGGCGCTCCAGTTCGCGCATCTTGGCCAGCGTGTTGTAGGGGATGTGGCTGATGGCATTGTCCTGCAGGTACAGCTTCTGCAGGTGGGCGCTGGGCAGGTTGAGGGGCGGGGCAGCCAGGGAGTTGCGCACCAGCGAGAGCTCGGTGAGGTTCTGCAGGCGGCTGAACGTGTCATCAGCGATGCGCTGGTTGGCTAGCAGGTTGCCGTCGAGCACGAGGCGCCGGAGGCTGTTGAGGCCCTTGAAGGCGTGCAGCGGGATGGTGGAGATGCGGTTGTCATCCAGCCGCAGCTCCTCCAGCGTGCGGGGCAGCCCCGAGGGGATGCTGCTCAGGTGGTTCCGGCTCAGGAAGAGCAGCTTGAGCTGCTTGCTGTCGGCAAAGGCGTCCTCCTCGATGCTGACGGTGGACACGGAGTTGTCGTCCAGGTGCAGCTTCTCCAGCAGCGGGATGCGGGCCAGCGAGTCCCTGGCGATGGTGCGCACGTTGTTGTCCTGCAGGTGGAGCTCCCGCAGGGAGCGGGGCAGGTTGACCGGGAACTCGTCCAGGTCGTTCTCGTACAGGTAGATGACCTGCACGTTGACCTTGGTCTTGAGGTCCTGGGGGATGCCGGCGTTGTTGATCCGGTTGTTCTGCAGGTAGAGGGTGGTGGCGTCATCAGGGATGTCAGCGGGGATGGAGGTGAGTCCCCGGTCATTGCAGTAGATGAAGCTGTTGTCACAGCGGCATACCGAGGGACAGGTGGTGCTGTCGATGACCTCCGTCAGGAAGGCAATGAGCCCGTAGCAGAGGAAAAGCCAGTCCCGCAGGTCCATGGTGGCCGTGGTCATCACGACGGTGGCCGTGACGGTGGCAGCAGGTGTGGTGGCGGCGGCGGCAGTGGGGTATGCCACCACCATGGTGGATGGCTGGGGGCGCCGGGCCCCGCCTGATTTGGAGCCTCAACACCTGCAAGGAGCATAAGACACGTGTGGTGAGAGCGAGTCCTGGCGCCCACCCGCCTGCCGCCGCAGGGTTGCCACGGGGTCGTGGCGGGGCAGAGGTCAAGCCTCCAGGCGCACGCCCTGCGGCCCTTCCTGGGCCAGCCTGACTTCACGGGTGATCCCTTGGGCCGAGGTCAGACTCTAACGACATCTGGCTAACGTGAAATCTCATCAGGAGCAAAAAGATGTCTGTGAATTAGGCGGCCGCAGTCCGCCTTCCCGGACGGTGATTTCGAGCCGCGGGTGAGGTTCATTTAGCGAGAGCCACGCCGCGGTTTGTTTCTTCTTTCGAGACTTCACCCTAAGCCAGTCTTTATGGCTAATGCTAAAAGTGGCTGGTCAGTGCTGATGGGATGGATTTAAGGTGTGTTTTATGGATTCAGAGCCACCATTTCTCACGGGAACGGAAACTCGCATCCCTATCTGGCTCATACCCAGGGTCTGAAGGAGAAGCTTGTTTCTGTGAGGGCTGTGAGCTCACAAGGGGTTGGGGGGGGAGGGATGTCAGTAGAACCCGCAGAAAAGAAGCCGCCGGGTTGCCACTGGTGAGCAATGGAGGGCGAGGAGCTTCATTGTCTGGTGTTAAAACACATCCCATTTGCCACTCATGCATTTTATAGACAGAAGAATGAGGTGTCAACGGGATCGCTTTCTTGTGTATTTACAGAAAACCCTTTATATCCGAGGTGCCCTCCCTAGCTCCGCATTCCATGTCGTGTGGGAGATTATTCTACACCTTACCCCCTTCCCAAATCACGAAACTTTCAGCTATTTTGAAAAAAAAAATTTTATCTGTTTTCTAGCATTTGAAGAAATTACATGAATAAAAGGAGGGAGGGGTCCACACTGAGGGAATCAGCTGCAAGGTGTAATTTCGGTTTTCACAAATGGAAAAATTGCAGTAGATTTTTTTCCTATTATTTTGCTGTTCATAGTGGTAAAAAATCAATTAAAGAGAAATGATCTTTCAACCTCAGTTGGGGAGGTGTCTTCATGCCGCCGGCAAAGGTCTGCCACGTAACTCTAGGTTCACGAAGGCTTTTCAACGGTGGGACACAATCCTTGCCTCCCCGAGTCTGAGCTGAGGCCCCAGCCTGAAGCCAGCCCAGCCCGGCGTGCAGAGCAGAATCGGGATCTGGTCACCGAACGAGTCCCAGTGGGGACCTCACTCTCAGGCCCTGGGGACTGACCATCTCTATTTCTCAACCAATGTCAAACCTTCTCCCTTGTCTGTCCCCCTCTATCCTGGAACCGCTCCCCTCCATCTAGCAAACTGCTCTTCACATGTCCCCTCCTCTGCTAGTCTTCCACCTACCCATCCACCCATCCATGCATCTGTCCATCTAGCCGCTTAGCAGATCTTTGTGGAGCACCCCCCACGTCCCAGCCCATGTTCTAGCCACTTGGGATCCCATTCTGGTGGGATAGTAGCTCACGCTATGATGCTCCTAGAGCTTCATGAGCATTTAGGTCATTTAACCCTTCCAGCAAACCTGATGTCAATGCCCTTCTTCTTCCCACTTAACAGAAGAGAAAACTGAGGCTCCGAGGCATTAATGCACTCAAGACACTTGAGGAGTGGTGGGGAGGCCAGAATCTTGGCCACTAGGCTCGTGGTGCCCCATCTCGTGCCCATCTTTGTGAGCTGTGGGTTGCACTGTTGGGCGGTTAGTGTTTTAATGTCCCCGACTAAATTTTAGGTACTCAAGGGCAGGGACCGTGGGCTGTGGAGGCCTGGTGTGGCTTAGCATCAGCGACCACCCAAGGTGCTGCGCAAGGCAGGAATGCCTACAGTCACTCCCCTCTACACACTCATACCCTATTTGCATTTACTGGGGCCTCTGGACAGACAGCCTCGGCAGCCCCAGGGCCTCCTGGAGCAAGCTCAGGCTTTGCCCATGGTTAACGCCCTAGCCTCGCTCGGGGCCTGTAAGAGGCATGAACTTTTATCCATGAGGTGGACCCAAGGCAGCTCAGGGGCTGGCGGAGGAAAGCTGGCTAGAAGCAAGTGAGGGCAAAGGGGAAGGGTGCATGGGGCCTGTGCACGGAGCCAGAGGGGACAAGGCCTCGTGGAAAGCCAGGAGAAAGGGGGACTGCTGAGACCCTGCCCAACATTCTGGGCTTCTGGAGCCAGCTTAGGCCCCCTTCTGTGAGCACCCGCTGGCCTGAGGGACTAAGGCCACTGCCTGCTTATTCCTGGCTGCTTCCTTGAGCTCGTCTCCCAGCCCAGCCTCTGGGTCCTGAGCCCACTCACACCCCGTCCCTGCGGGACCCGGAGTGGGTCTTTGTGTCCTGCACTTGAGCTTGCTCGCGGCGGAGTTAGCCGTCAGCTTTGTTTCCCCTACCCACATGCCCTGACACACTCCCGCCCTCCTACCCCCACTGCAGAGCCCTGCACCAGGCTGGTCAGCCCTCCTTCCCTCAGTGTCAGCGAGAGTCACCCTGTAAAATCTGGCTGGGGCGTGGGCATCCCAGGCTGCCTGGCCCTTACCTGACCACTGATTCTCTCACCTCTCATCACAGCCAGGACTGAGGAGGGCCATGGCCCGAACTCTGCAGGAGGACGGGCTCAAAACGGGGCTGCTACATAGACCGGGACATGCCCGCCTTCAGAGGACAGGGATAAACCCAGGCACAAGGGGGACCGGCCAGCCGGGTCTCGCCCCACCCCCTATGCAGACGCATGTTTGTACCTGTGCCAGCCTGTCACACACACGAGGGTTATGGAGCCTGCATGTCCAGTCTCAAGATGCTTAGGAGAAAAGAGGCAGGACTAGGGCAGGTGTGGGGGACAGGAAGGCCCAGGCCTCCTCAAAGGCCACCTTGCCTCAGTCTCAGAGGTCAAGTCTGAGTCCCTCTATCCAGGGCGCCAGCATCTGGCCAGAGGACACACACCTTCCTTGACCTGTCAGCAGCTGAGACCTGGCACGTGGGATGCAGGTGGCCCCTTCAGCTTGGCCGTTTGGGCGGTGCCCTGAGCAGGGGGGCAGCCTTGTGAAGGCCAAAGCCAAGGCCAGCCACCACGTTCTCTGGCACAGACATCAGTCCCCGGTGCCGGCTCAGCTCATGGCCACAGCCCTCAGCCTCCAGAGGCCCTGGCATCATAACAGTGTCTAAATTGCCCCTTTCAGAGATGCCTGATGGATAACCGAGAAGCAGTTGGGAGGCCGGGACCCAAGGCCTTTCCCTTCCCCTGTCTGCAGGCCTCATCCATCTTTGCTGAGCTTCCCCTTGCCGCCCCTTCCCCAAGGCTGTGGCGCAGGGCAGGGCCTGGGGGTGGGGAGGAAGAAAGCATGCCTGCCTGGAGGAGCCTTTAACTGCCCGGGTGCCAGGTGGCCTTTTTATTCCTTTGTTGTGTGTTTGACAGTTTGTGTGGCCATCAAATTAAACCCGGTAAATCGCCCGTCTTCTGCGGGGTCACTTGTTGTGCAGATACCGCAGACTTCAGCATGATGGGAGTCAGGACCTGCCGGCTCCGTGACTGACAGCAGGATCCTTCCCTGGGGGGCCGGGGGAGGGAGCAGGGAGGTGGCTCCGGCTGGATGGATACAGACCCCCATTCGCCAGCGGGGGACCCGGGGCATCATTCTTGGGGCTCTGCCACGTCCAGGCTCCCAAAAGGGACTCCTTGTCAATCGCTGTGATGCTGGGCCCCCTCCGCCTTCACTTGTGCATCCTCAGCCCCACGCCCCAAGCTACGGTGGACACACTGATCCTACGGTGGGGCCCTCCTGTTGTGACCCCAGGCTGCGCCAGCCTCTTTCTCATGGGGAGCTGTCCAGGCCCAGGGAGGGGGTGTGAGTGGCTGGACCCCACAGCTCAGCTCTTGCCTCGGTCCCCCTGGAATTCTCAGCTGCAGCCCAGCCCTGGTTCCTGAAGGCCCTGACCTCCCTTGTGCTGCTCCCTCTGGGCCTCTGCTCCGTGCTGTTCCTGATCCTCGGACACCAACACACCCTCCCCTGCTCCTGCCATTGCCGGGCCAATTTCTGCTCCTCCCCAAGACCTCAGCGTATAGAGCCCCCTCCGTGAAGCTTTCCCTGACCCCCTCTCTGCAAAGCTGACCCGCTTCACCGGTGGGAGATGTTTATCTGCCAACTGGATGGAGGCGCTTCCCTGTTGGAGACCCCCGGCCTGGTGTCTTCCCCAAATCCCATTACGCTGGGGCTGCCAGAGGCCCAGGGACTTCCGGGGGGGGGGTCCCCTTGGGAGGCGGGAGGCTGGAGGGAGGGTAACACGCAGGGGGCAGCTTCAGGACGGAAGGCCCAGCACAGGCCCTGGCATGCCGGACAGGAGATGGTACTGCTGCAGGTTCTCAGGGCACAGTTAGATGTGAGCACACCAGGGGGCTGAGTGTGTTTCTGGAAGGAGCTGGAGGTCCCAGGCGGGAGAGGGAAGGCAGGGCAGGCCTACTCCTGCCCCCAAGCGCCAGCCTTCCTTCCTGTTGGTTAGTGAGGGCAGCTCATGTGGGGATGTCCTGACGCTGGGTCCCCCGAAGTGCCAGGCACGGTCTCAGCCCCCACTTTAGGAATCAGAGAATTCCACATGGTGCTGACCCCAAGAAGGAGGCACGTGAACTAGAATCAGGGAGGGGACAACAAAGCTAGGTTCGAATCTGGCCTCACTAGTCCCCAGCTGTGTGTCCTGCAGCGACACGTCCCTGGGCCTCAGCTTCCTCATCTGTAACGTGCTGCTGGGAACCCCACTGTCCTGAGGGGACGACAAGAGAGGGGTTGTGCAGAGTGCCCAGCACAGGACCGGGTGGTTTGAGAAAGAAGACCTGTTCCATCTCATCCCGGGGAGGGACCCCGAGGTGTTCCTATGACCCACTCAGGCTGCTCACCTGTCTTGGCGGAGCTTCCGAAACGACGGAGCCAGGGAGCCCCTCGCCCTCCCCTTTTCTATGCCCCCTCTGGTCCATCTCTTCAACAACAGGAGTTCATTGTGTTTTCCCTAAGCCTTGCCAGGCCCCCAGGTCTTTCCCGGAAGGGCCCGAGGCAGGAGCAAGGTGTACAGACAGGGCAGGCTAGGGACAGAAGCAGTTGCTCAGCCCCGAGGGGGTAAAGCAGGAGACGCTGGCCCCAGAAGGAGCTGTGTTCTCCCCTGCCAGGCCGGGAGCTTCACCAAGGCTAGATCACTCCACATCTGTGATGAGTCCTCAGCAGACCTTTGTTTAAATTAATGAGGGCCCCCCCTCCCCCCAGGGCCTGCCTGGGCTCAGTCCCCGGCTCCACCTACTGAGGGTGGCCTCAGGTCTCAGGCCTTCCTCTGTAAGATGGGACCCCAAATGACCCACCTCCCTGGCCCTTGTGAGGATAAGCTACGGCTGTTTTCAAGCCTGAGCAGAGGGCCTGATGCAGAGTGCCCTATACAACAGGGGACCATGCCCATCTTAGCAGTAGGCTGCGCTCCAGGGCAGGTCCAGATGGGAACTGCGGGCCCAGGGGGAGATCCTGGGACTTCTGGGTGAGCGGGCCTTTTCCAAGCCCTAGTTCAGGCCCAGGCCGGTCTAAGCCCACCGGAGTCACCTCCTTCGGGCAGGGGGCCGGCTGCCCTGACCCACAAGGCCCTTCCGAGCCTGCCCGCATGACTCTGCCCCAGCTCTCATCAGCTGGTACCATTGATAACTTGTAGTAGAAGGGGGAGCAGGGCCGGGGGTGGGGGTGGTGGTGGTGGTAGGGGATTCTTTTAAAACCTAAAGTTAATTATTTTTCTAATTTCGTGCTGCATGCATTATGCATCAGCGGTTATCACCAGTGGTAATTGCAGACAGGTATGCAAATCCACTAAAAATGTACCTCGGGTTCACCTCACCGCGTAGGCTGCCTGGGCGGTGCCGGGCGGCGGGATGTCCTGAACTTCAGAGAAGGCAAATCCCTTTAAAAAACAAGACTTTAAAATTGTGTCTTAGGAGGTTAATTATATTGATAACAGTGTTCGATATTAAACAATTCAGGGCCGGGAGGGGGGTGGGGGGATGAAAGGAGACACGTGTAATTTTGTTTCTCCCTCTCTCCCCACGTTATTTAATAAGATATTCCTGCACCTGATATTTCTGTCTGTCTCCGTGCATTTTTTAGTAAAGCTGCCTAGACTGAGGCTTCATTCCTTTGGCGAAGGAAAAAGCAGAGGGCAGGGGAGTTTCAGAAGGTAGAAGAGAGGCTTGAGGGCCTTCATTCGGGGAGGAGGGCAGAAGGAAGGAAGGGAGGGGGCAGGGGGAGGGGACCCCGGGGTTTGTAGGGTCAGTGCTGGTGGTCTCTCAGCAGTCAGCAGGATGGGGGCAGCCAGGAGCGGAGAGAGAGGAACAGGGTGACCAGGAGAGACTGGGGATGGTGATGTTTATTGATCATGAAGCAAAGGCTGAGAGCTGGCCGGAAGCAGGCTGGGGGTGGCCCCCCCCCCCCGTGTGCAGCATCCCCCACATGCAGGCCCTGCTCCTTGAATTCCCACTAGAATGTAAACTCCCCTACGCCAGGATATGTTCTGTCCCGTTCACCAGCCTAGCAGAGAGCCTGGCATGGGAGTGCTCATAAGCATCTGGTGAATGAAGGAATGAAGACGCCAAAAGGCAGGCCCTCCAATCTGAAACCTAGAAACAGGCAGTGGGAGAGAAGAGGGAGGCTGGCCCCCCTTTAGCCCCAGCCTGGGAAGGGATAACCACCCAGGCACCCTCAGCACCACAGCCCAGAGAGGAAGAGCGACGGACTGGTCTGAATTGTGCCGCTGGTGGTGGAGGAGCCAGACACAGACCCAGGCCTTGGACTCGCTGTCCAGTGCTCTTCCCTGCCCTCTCAGCTGCCCCGGGGGCCCTGCCCAGCCCCAGAGGGAGAAACCCGAGGAAGACCTCTGGCTGCCCCCTTCTCGTCTCATCTGACACCGGGAGGCTGGCCTGGCACTGCCCGACCACAGGTCTACCTCCAGGCCAGCCTCACATGCCTAGGGATGGCCCACAGAGACACACGAGGGTGGACCCCACCCTCAGGACTCCGGAACTGGGGAGTCACGGGACCTTGGAGATTATCTGCCTTTCACAGGGGAGGAAAAAGTGAGGCCCAGAGAGCAGAAGGGATTGGCCCAGCAGCCGTGGGCACCCTTCCCCCCCTGCCACCTGCTCTGGCCTCGGCACTGAACTCTCAAACCCTTTCCCAGAGGACTGGCACAGGGAGGGTGGTGGTGCACAGTGTCTAACTCACACAGGGACTCGTGGGGGCTGCCTCCCCCACCTGCAGGTCTGCAGACCCCTCCAGCCCGATGGGGTGGGGCCCATTAGTGGCAGTAGCTGGCCAGGGAGGGGCCTGCTGCATGCTGGGTCCTCTGCGACCCCCCTCTCCTCTCCAGCTGGCCTGCACACCGAGCGCACAAAGGGGATCATGTTCAGGGAGGGAAAGGGATGTGCCCAGGGTCACACTGCTCACAACAGGAGGGACAGGGCACCAACTCCTGTCTGCCTGGCTCCCCTAGTTTGGCTCTCTTTGCTTTTCTGCCTTGGGATGGAAGGAGGCTCCACAGCTCACCAGAGGCAGAGCCCCGCACTGAGCAGGTTCTCCATAAATATTAGGGGTGCAGGCCTGGGGAGTGGCCGTGGGCCCCAGGAATTGCCCCCCAACCCCTCCTAGGGGCTGGGAGGTGAATAGGGACAAATGACGGGGCAGTGGGTGACGCGTGGTAGGGATGAGGGAGGGGAGGCCAGGTGGGCAGGGGCCGAGCGTGGGCTCCCTGCGATCGTGATGCCTGTCGGCCCCGCTGCTGGGCTGGCGCGCCTTTATAATAAATAACAGCAAATAGCCGATCCGCAGGGCATCTTTCACGCCAGTGGCTAATAACACGGCTATTAATGCCCCCGCAGACGGCATGTGCGTCGCACCGCGCTGACGAATGTCCGGGCCCTGGTGCAGTCATAAATCAGCCCCTCTCCTGGGGAAACGTGCAGAGAAGTGTCATTTTCCATCTTGGTAATGAATTGGGGCTTCCCTGCCCTGCCCTGGGCACCGCCGCTGGAAGTTGCCTGGGATTTGTGTTTGGGGAGGCACGAGCCCTCCCTCCTGGCCTCTGGGGAGCCGGGAAGAGTGGGGCCACTCCCGGCCCCCAGGGAGGACCCAGCTCTCCACCTGCCCAGCCCTGGCAGTTGCGCAGCTCGAGTGAGGACGAGGGGCACTAGGGCCTGCGGTGTGATCTTGGGACACTTACTGCCCATCCCTGGGCCCCCAGCATGCCACTCTCACCAGCAGAGGGGCTGGACTGGAAGCCAGAACAGTGATGCCCAAGGGCCAGCAGGGGCAAGGTCTTGGGTGGTGGCTTTGGCTCAGCCCTACCCTTGGTCCTCCCGGCCAGGGCAGGGGCGGGCCTGGACAGAGAGACTCTCTCCCCGTGGGAGGGCAGCAGGTGCCATGGCCAGTGTCACCAAAGGTCCTGCCTCCCCCAAGGCCTCACGACTGCCCCCTTCGGGCAGAACTCAGAGGGGCTCAAAGTAGGACCCCCGCTCTGGAGCAGCAGGGTTCCCATCGTGGGGCAGCAGTTTACTCTGGAAAAGCCTTATACCCTGGTCCCATCCACCCTGGGGTAGAGCATGGCCACCAGGTAGCAAAAGACCTCTCCCTTGGCAAGCAGAAACTGCTGGTTGCCTGACTGGCTGTGGGGGTGGGTGGGTGGGGGAGCTGCAGACCTGGGGAGCTCTGTGACGCCCCAATGCAACCCAGCTGGAAAGAGAGCAGGTCCCAGCTGTCTCAGGCATGAGGAGCCACTGGGCCTTCCTGAGCCACCCAGAGCCCCTTTGCAACTGCCTTACCTCCTGAGCTGCAGCCCCGGAGCCTGCTGGGTCTGGCCGGGGTCTCTGTTCTGGATGCTTCCGGTTGAGGTGGGCCCGGACACACTCACATTCTGACCCCACGGCCCAGGCACGCAGGTGCAGGCCACAGAGCTGGGGTGTTGCGTGGAGCTAGGGGCACCCCGGGGAGCGGGCAGGACCCCCCGTTCTCTGCTCTGCAGGGCTCCTCGCGCTCAGACTTGGCTGCAGGGCTGGAGTAGCATGCTCTGTCCCATAGGCTCCAGGCGCTGCTGGCCTCTCTCCCCGGAGTGAGGGGCGTGCATGAGGGGCCTGTGGAGGCACCCCCTGCAGCCCCAGGACTCCCGTGTGCTGCCCGAGGGTGTTCTGGGCCCCTGCTCCCCAGGCATGCCCTAGAGCCCGGCGTCCATCCTGCCACGGTGGCCTCTCGCTGTCCTCTTTCAACTTTTGCCCCTTTGTCTGTCGGCCGCCACCTCCTCTGAAAGGCTTCTGCGTGGCTTTTACCCCCTTTTCTTCACCAAGTTTTTTTTTTTTTTTTTTTTAATCCCTTTAAGTCACTTGGTAGAATGGGCTCCGGTGCAGAGAGCGGCCTTGCGTGACAGAGCTGAGAGGGAGCCACTCTCCAAAGACTCGGTATTCCTGCCACTCAGGCTGTGTCTCCGGGGGGGAAGGAGGGGGTCCATTACCCCGCTGAGGAGTTCAGATGTTCACCGCGGGGCTGGAGCTGCTGACATGCGCCGCTGAGCTGTCAGGCCCCACATGCCTCTCTTTGGAAAGATGGGGGGGGGGGCGGCGCTCAGTCCTGCTTGGCTTCTCCTGTTTGTCGAGAAGGTTTTCTTGCTGGGGAGGTGGGGGGGAGGGGCGAGTTATTCCTGCTTCACCCTCTGGGCTTGTCTGTCCAAAAAGGAGTTCTGCTCACCCACTCCCTGCCTCCTCACCTGCCAAA
Organism: Zalophus californianus; assembly: GCF_009762305.2. Lineage (NCBI taxonomy): Eukaryota > Metazoa > Chordata > Mammalia > Carnivora > Otariidae > Zalophus > Zalophus californianus. Next base: position 105,423,228 of record NC_045605.1, on the reverse strand, counting down.
ACACAATACAAATGATTAAGCCCAGGGAAATTAGGAGCCACCCAGGGACGGGCGGCCTGGGCTGCAGGCCCCCTCTCCTCCCCTGCCCCTGGAACCTGCGTTCTTGAACGCCACTCTCCAGGGAGCCGGGAGGGGGCGGGGATGACTCCCCATCATCTCCCTTCTCTTCTCAAATCCAGACAACAAACAGGGGGCTGTGCAGAGCACCCTCCTCAAAGCTCCCCAGTTTCCTTTTGCTGGGGATGGAAGGACCAGAAAGAGAAGCAAAGTTCTGAGGGCTCCTGGCCGCACAGGGGCTGCCTGCCTGGCCCCGCGCTGGCTGGCTCCGCTTTCCCCCAGCACCTGCTCCTCTTTCGAAATGTCATTCAAAGGATCCAACTGGGCCACCGCGGCCTTGGCTTCCAGAAGCAGCACTGCCTTTCACCGTGGGAAGCAGGAGCAGCAGGGAAGCGGGGAAGTTGGGTCTCAGAGTCCCTGGCCTCCCTCCTGCAACCGCCCCACTTCCTAGGCCAGGGTCAGGGCTCCACGCCCCTCGTGCCCTCGAAGGCCATCCTCCCCTTCCCCGGGGACCTGGGGGGCAGGGCTGGCTGGTCCTCGGAATCCAAAACAAACCCCGAGCCCTCCAGTCGCCTCTCACTGCCTCTCATTAGCGTGGCGTGCTGAAGCCCCACGGTGCCCCGGTGTCCGTATTCCCCCTGCAGGAGCCCCTCTTTGGAAAAGGGCTTTTATTACACATCTGAGAGTGTTAGCTCTGGTTTGAAATCGGATCCAGATGGACTCAGCTGCATCTGGGCACTCTCCTTTGTCGGGCCGAAGGTGGCTGATTTGAGAAATGCTTGCTGTCTGGGGCTGTTACAAATAAAAACAAGGATCTTTAGGGGTGCGTGTTTTCATAAGCCCAGAGCCCAGACTGGGGCAGAGTGCACTACACACTGGACGCCCAGCCTGGCAGGGGCGCACCGGTGACGAGGGTGGAGTGCTGGTGGGGGCTGCCAGGGCTGCCAGGGTACGTGCAGAGGGTGGGGGAGGAGAGTTAGGACAGACATCCCCAGAAGGAAGGGGGTACAAGACACAGCAAGCCCCATGCATCCGGCATGGCCAGGGCCTGCTATATACCCAGGGTGCCAGTAGGCAGGTGAAGCCCCTCCAGGGGCGGAGGGGGGTGTTGGGTAGGAGGGGAGGCGGGGACAGTGCCTGCGCGAGGCGTGACTGCCGGGCTATGGCGCGGGTTCTTACTGCTATTACCCCCGCGTGATTTCATCCAATTATAAATTGTAATTTCTCTATGAAAGCGAGAGATGGAAACAGTCCAATGAGGTCATCTGCCTCCCTGGCCGGGGCGAGGAAATTGTTTTTGTACTGCTGGGGGTGGGAGTGGAGGTGGCGGGGCCTCCGTATTTCAAGAGGATAGTGGCAGCGTCTTCGGAGCCCAGAGGCTCAGCCGGCCATGGCTGCTGATCCCCCACGACAGAGAGCAACCGCCCAAGAACTGCTTTTTGAAGTTATGAACCGAGGAGGGCGGCTCCATCCAACAGCACTGGACCCTTTTCCCAGTCCTCCTATGCAGCCTCTAGAATCCCACAAAGCACAGCCCCAGAATGCCCGAGTGGGCTCGCTCCAGGCCCTTCCCCCACACTGCCCCCGCTCCTGCATCGGGTGGCCCTCCTCCTTGGGGGGCCTGGGCACACAAACCCATAGTGTCCTGAAAGGAGTTGTCTCCCTGCTTCAAGGAAGGGATTATCTCTGCTTGTCTGAGGCAGATCCCCCACTACCTGGCTTAGTGCCTTGCACACAGTAGATGCTTCATAAATGCACCCGGTGACCTCCCCACTCTCCTTTCTCATTTAGAAAATTGGGGTCTGAGCAAGGCTCTTGGTGGGGCCGTCTGACTTTGTCCATCCTGGGGTGGGCCTGGCTGGCTGTGCCTGGGAGGTGGGAGCTCTTCCCACGTGTGGGTGCCTCCTGATGATTGTTAGTAGTCACCTGCGCTCACTGAACCAAACAAGGCTCAGGAATAAACATGTAAATGTGCCCTCCTGGCAAACATCTACCATCCCCAGTGGGTGTGCAATTGGATCGAGAAGCCCGAGGCCACACAATGCAAAGAGAGTGCGGCATGCGGACCTTCTATGTGGGCAAACGGAGCTAGGATAAAATGAACCTGTTCAGTCCACGGGTTCCGCTGCGGGAGCCCCCTCCCCCTCCCCACCTCCAGGCCACTTTGGCCAGCTCGTAGGTATGCCCCCTACAGGACATCTCTGCCCACCAACCCTCGCTGTGGCCTTCCCTGCTCCCACAGGCTCCAGGTCTCTGCTCTGCCAAACGAACCATTTTTTGGGTCAACATAATAGAAGCTTCCATTTGTAAGTACTTGAGATGCTTACAGTTTTACTTTTTGTTATAAATAATAACATCATAATTGTATTAAAAGAAATTTGAAAGGGGAAAAGAGAGCCAAGTGCACGATCCCACATGTCTACACCATTCCACTTTGGCCGGATCTGCCCATACCAAGATACTGTCTGCAGGGGGACAATGCGCCTTTGCCTTTTCCAGGTCATTTCTGCTTTGCCATCTCCCTTGAGCCTGGGGACAATCCAGTACAGCTGTTAGGGCAGGGAGGACCATGGCACTGAGAAGGGGGCATGTGTCCAAGCTTGCACAACCTGCATGACAGCCAGGGCCTTGAACCCTGGCCCAGTTCCCCTCTCTCTGCATGACATGGAGTCTCAGTAAAACAGAAACACACCGATCAACCAAACCCACAGTGGCCCCTGGGCCCAGTGCCCCAAGGGAACTGGGTTTTCCTGAGGCCCTCTCGTGCAATCATCCATCCATCTATCCATCATCTACATATCTCTCTATTCATCCATCTCTCTGTCCATTCACCCATCATGCATCTGTCCATCCATCCATGCATCAAGCCCTCCCTCTCCCCATCTCTCCATTTCTCTGTCCATCTACCTGTCTCTTTCCATCCGTCTGTCCATCTTTCCGTCCATCCATCCATGCATCTGTCACTGCCCCCTCCCTCCATCTTCTATCCATCCATCTACCTGTCCATCTTTCTGTCTGTTCATCTGTCTCTCCATCCGTCCGTCCATCCATCCACCCTTCCCTCCCTCTCTCCCTCCCTCCAGCAAACATGTACTATGTCCAGTCATTCTTCTGGCACCATACAAGACATCGGGATCCAAAGAGGAGCCCCTGTCCTCCAGGAGCTCGAAGTCCAGCGGGGAGGCCATTGGTTTACAGAGGGCCACAGTGTGAGACCCACACAGGGCCCTATGGGAGCAAATAGCCCGCCTTGCCCAGCCTGGGAGGGTGGATCATGGGGAGCCTCATGGGGAGGTAACACTGTGCTGTGGTTCTGGGGTTCCCCAGGCTCCCACGTCGTGATAGTCACATGTGAACTCGGTGGCAAGCTAGAGGGGGGCAGGTGTGGCTGGGTCTCCCCCAACCACCTCCCTGTCCTGTCTTCTCCCTAGAAGCCCTGGCCACTCCTTTGGACCTCAGGGCTCCCCCCACCCGCCCCGAAGTGGAAACACTCTCCAGCTTTGCGGTTCCCAGCTGCCCTGAGGATCTGTTCTCGCTGATATTAATTCCTATATTAGCAATTAGCCCTCCTGCTTCATTTCAACCTATGCTCTTAGGGATGGATTATTATGTGTGTATCATTAATCAGACGCCTGGTATGTGCTGCTGGAAACCCAGGTGGGCTTTATGGCTGGTGACTTAGGTCAAGTGGCATTTTAAATGAATAAACCACCTGCCTCCCCCCCTTCCCGGGCAGAGGTGCCCTGTGGCACAGAGGGCAGAGTTTAGATCATCGCAAGCAGGTCAAAGCTGGTGCAAGGTAGGAGACACAGGGTTTTCTTTTATTCGGGACTTCCAGGCTGAGGTCAGCATCTGTATCCGACCTGTATAGATGAAAAGGCTCTTTGTGACTCAAACCCAGAGTTTGTTCTGTGGCTGCTGACTTCCTCCCACCAGGATGGCCATCCACAGGGCCTGTTCCTCTCCCCCCACAGTGACCGCAGTGTGTGGGTCACTCCTCTCTTGTGGCCGCATGGACCTGGGAGCTGTTACGGCTGTGTGCCTCTCTCCAGGGGGCAGAGGGCTGGGGGCCGGGGCCACGGGGCAGGGAGAGCTTTCCCACTTGGGAGTATGGACTGCTCCCATAACAGAGACTTCATAGTAGGGGGTGGGGCAGGAAGGGCACTTCAGGGCAAGGGAACAGCATATGCAAAGGCTCAGAGTAGGAGGGCTGGCTGGTGAGAAGGCTGGTGTCCCAAAGCTCTGAGTTAGTGGAAGGCAGTGATCTGAGCTGAAGAGGGAGATGAGATTCTGGCCTGTGGGGGAATTTTGAATCTTCTGCTGAGGGGCCCGGCCTTCATACCAAGGGCAGTGGGGAGTCAGGGAAGGTACTCAGGCAGGGGGAGGCATGACCAGACCTTTGTGGAGAGCTGGAAGGTGCTGGGGTGAGAGAGGGACCCAGTGAGAAGCTGGGACAGTGTCCCCAGGAGCAGGGGTGGGAGCCTGGGCTGGGAGTAGGGAACAGTGGGGTTCAGGGGAAGGGGCTGGCTAGGCAGTCTCCCTGAAGACAGGCCTGGAGGCTGAGTGGCTTCCTGCCCTCTTCTGCTCCTTGCTAGAGGGTGGTGGACTGGAGCAGCACCATGCACACACAGCCAGCCTGTTGTGGGACTCGGAGCCTGCCTAAGCGGGGTGGGGGGGGGGGAGTGCATCTGGGTGCTGCAGGAGGCGTGTTTGGAGGCTCCAGCTCCGCCCTCTGCACTGAGAGAGGGCCCTACCCTGCCCCCTTCTCACTCACTCTGGCCCCCAGGCTTGGCACTGCAGCATGGCACCCCATAGCAGGTGAGAAGAGGTGGAGGCGAGAGAGCCTGCATACGCGGCGCGAACCCCAAGCCTCCACTCTGCTAATTAAACCGCTTCCTGACAAAACCCAGACTTTGGTGGATGGGTGTGGGTGCAGGAGTGGGAGCCAGTCTGTGGACAGCTGCAGGAGCCCTTGCTGCGTGGCCAGCAGGCCTAGACTGCTGCCAGCACCCACCCTCGCAGACAGACCCCTGGGGAAGGGGGGTGAGGCCGGTCGGGGGGCAGGCAGTGCCCAGAGCAGAGAAGCCAGCTCCAGGGGGCTGCTCTTCTGGGACAGCTCCTCGGAGAGAAGACGTGGGACTTCCTCCATGGGATGTCCCGCCCTCCCTCCCTCCCTCTCTCCCTCCCCGTGTGTGGGCTGAAGCCAGGACCTGGGGAGCAAGGGCAGCTGTGGCCAGAGGTGGCCTAGAATTCACTCCTGTGTCCTGGTCCTGGGCTGGCAGAGCAGCCCAGGGACCAAACTGGCCCAGACTCTTGGCACCTGCTCGCTGCCTGCCTGCCCCACTAGGCCTCGCAGAGCCCCCTCCACTGCACCGTCTGCGTGGTCTGGAGGCCTGGCTCTACCAGGCCCCCACAGTGCAGCCGAGCAGTGGGGGACCTGGAAAGACTGCCATGCAGGTACTCTCGTCCCTGAGCGGCAATGAGACAGAAGAGCAGGCAGGCATCTAAAGGGGTCTCCTGCACCTGGAGTGCTCACGCGCCTTGGAAGTCTCCTCCGAGCAGGGGCGGGTGGCGGGAGGAACCCCCGTGCCCAGCTGAGCTGCAAGGGTGGGTGGGGGGCAGGGCCAGCCTCAGGCAGCTAAGCTCAGTGGGCTCGGGATGGCTGCTCTCAGCCTCTGGAGGGGTAGGCTTAAGCAGGGTGGAGGAGGGGTGGGAGCGCATCAACCTCCACAGGCCTGCCCCTCTGCCACAGGGAAAGGCACAGTGGCCGGAGCCTGCCCGCACACAACAGGGGACGGGAATGGAGGCCCAGGCCTGCTCGAGGTTCTTTGCGCCCTGCCCACTGGCTGCCTGCTGGCCTGGTCCTACCCCGCAGGCCTTGTTGTAACTCAGCTCCCACACAGACGGGTCTGTACCCAGCCCTGGGGGATTCCGGGGGATGATGAACTTGGTGCTGCCAGCAAAGGCCAGACCTTTCTAGGGAAATGGGCCCGCTTTTGTTAGCAGAACACGGGCCATGCATTCCCCACACCTGGGCCCTCGGCTGAGGTGGGCGGTGGAGCCTGGAGGCAGAAGACCTGGTTTCCCCCACCCCCGGCCACCCGTGCCTCTGTGCTCTCACACGGGGCCCCTGGCCACCCTGGCTCTGAGACGGGTCCTACGTGGCCGACGTGCGGGCGCTCTGGAGCACCTGTTTGAAGCATTTTGCACGTGTGTCCGGCAGGTGCAGGGCCTCTGGTCGTGGAGGGGAGAAGAAGGGGGAGAAGGCCCTGGAGCTTTCAGAACCCAGGTTCTGCTCAAGGGGTTGCAGCTCCCCTCCTCTGCCCCCTACTTCCCTCAGCTCACTCCCCAGTCTCAGATTCCTTCAGGAGCTCTACGCCATACAGAGGAAGGGGCTGTAGCCTCACTCTCTGGCCGCTGTGTTCAAATGCCAGTCCTCCAGGGGCGCCGGGCTAGCTCAGTCAGTTGGCTCAGTCAACCCCGCCTTCAGCTCAGGTCATGATCGTGGGGTCCTGGGATCGAGTCCCATGTTGGGCTCCCTGCTTCTGCCTCTACCTCTGCCCCTCCCTGCTGCTTGTGCCACACTCTCTCTCTCTCAAATGAATAAATAAAATCTTAAAAAAAAAAAATGCCAGTCCCGTGAAGACCTCCACCACTGACCACACTGAAAGCCACAAGCTAGGGATTCCAGGCCATGCACTTGGACCGTCCAAGGTACCTGGCTGCAGCTGGCCAAAGCTGCCTTTTCTTCCAGAAGTCTCCACTTCCCTCCTGCCGGCAGTGCCAGCCTCCAGCCCCCAGGGACAGGCGCCCTTTCGCCTGGCTCCCCCCGGCTTTCCCGTTTCCCTGAACCATGGAAGCCCGTGCCAAGGGATTTTCGTCTCTGTGTTGGAAATCTCCCACCCCTCCCCTCCTTCCCGTAAACATGCTCTCCGGCCGAGAGCAACACTGCGCACCCCGGCCACATGGCCAGACTTGGTTAATATTTACAGCGAGTGGCTCAGAAAGCTATTAGCTTCCTTTTCTTGTTAATTGAAAGAGGAGAAAATGGTTGTAACACTTCAAAAGGACTTAAAGCGCAGTCTGAGAGACCCGCTGAATGAGGAGGAAGGGAAAAAAGACCATTTAAAAAAAGGAAGAAGAAAGGGAGTCCACAGCTCACGCGCCCTGCGAGGGTGGGCTGGCGTTCCTTCTCTGCCTCGACAGACGCCTGGCTTTCCTCCGAGGCTTCCTCATCGCTGCTCATTGTATACTTTCCTTTTCATTTGGGAGCCTGCCTTAAGGAGAGAAGGAGGAAGGAAAAGGGTTCGAGGTGCACTTTGGTAATAACGAGGCTATTTGAAGTTGTGGCTAACGAGGCCCCTGGCCCCTTTGCTCCTGGAGCCCATGGGGCCTGGCCTTGCCCGGCAGCTGCAGGCCTGGGGGCTGCCCTGATCCGTGGCCACCAAAACACAGGCCCTTGCTGCCCAGGAAGCAGGCCCAGGTCAGGGGGCATTGGGCTAAAGTCATTCCCAGGCCCCTGACCTGGGTGTACCCTGGGGGGAGGCACTTGGGCCCCACTCCCCTGGGGCCCCAGGGACAGCCAAGGATGCCGTGGTCATGAGAAGGGTGGGCGACTTTCTGAATCCCGATGGACGAGGAGCTGGCGGTCCAGCATTGCCAAGCCTCTGGCCTCTGGCCTCTGGGGTCAGCCTCCCCAGGCCACTTTTCCTAGAAATAAATGATCCTTCTGCACCTGCATGTTCAGCTTCTGGAGTCAGCTCCATGATGTTAGTAACCAAACAGCTCGGCCAGGCCCCCTGCGGTCAGATGGGGGCAGACTGGGTGACTCAAGAGGTTTTCACTCGGGAGCCTGCCTTTCAATTCAGGCTGACAAGTGTCCCCTCCTTCAGGAAGTCCCTGGCTTCTCCAGCTCCCGTGGCACCCTGCTCTCTATCAGCCTGGCCTTCTCTGTGTCTGCAGAACAAGGTGGCTGACTGGAGCAGACACGGAGGGGCCCAGCTCCTGGGTCTGGACGGGCTGTGTTAAAGGAGGTGGTCATGTCCACCCTGCTCCCTCCCTGCTTCTGCCCCTGTCAGACCAAACAGGAGCCCTGTACATGCACAGCCATGCTGCAGGGCAAGAGGCCCGGGGTGGGGGGGGGAAACGGGGGCCGGAGGGTCTAGGGCAGGGACTGAGGGGCTGTTCGAGGAAGACAGCACTCTCTTGTCCTTGGCTTTCTGGACAGCTGACCCAAAGAAGTAAGACCAGCCTGTTCTGGGAGGACCAGGATCTAGAAGGACCAGGAAGGATTTACTGGGAGGGATTCCACTAAGGAAGAAATTGGTAACAGAGATGCCCAAAAATGGCCCAGACCACCGCTGAGAGGCGGTGCCAGGCCCAAGCTGGAAGACCCCTGAAAGGGCAGGGGGGCTGGATGGGGATGAACACGTCCGGCAGGGCCTGGCCACCCTGAGGCCTGCTTCTGCAACCAACACTGTCACCCCTCCGACTGACCCCTGCTCAGCGTCTGCCCTCCGCAGGGCTGCCCCCGCCCTGGCCCTCACACGGTGCACCCTGGATTCTAATTGTCTTCCCCCCTTCGGCTGTGAGCTCTTAAGGGCACAGACCATGTCAGCAGCAGTGACAATGACTGGGCTAAGTTGAAGGAGATGGCCCCGGGCACACTGAGCTAAGTGCTTCGTGTGGATGATGCAAAGCCTGTATTAGGTCCGAGGCAGGCGACACCCTCTCACTGAACCCGCAGGTCCTGTTATGACCATTTTGATTTTCCACCTGAGGAAACCCTCCCCAGGTTCACAGGGCCATGAGCATGTCATTTATTTTTTTCTAATTTATTTATTTATTTGAGAGAGAGCGAGCAAGCATGCATGCGGATGTGAGCTGGGGGAGGGGCAGAGGGAGACGGAGAAGGAGGAAGCCGACTCTGCATTGAGCACAGAGCGCACCTCAGGGCTCAATCCCACGATCCCGAGATCATGACCTGAGCCAAAACCAACAGTCGGACACTCAACCAACTGAGCCACCCAGGCGCTCCCCATGAACACGTTAAAGGCTCTGAGAAGTCCCGCTGCAAAGATACCAATTTAACTCTGCTCCAGCAGATACCTGGTAACCTCCCAAGATTCGCGTGTTCTTCAGAGCATGCTTTGGGAGGCGCTTCAAATGTCCATTGAACTGTCTTCGGGGAGCACCTGCTGTGTCCCAGGTAGTCGTCTGTGGTGGGGACATGCAGTGGCTGAGGACAAGTGTGTCCTTCCCAGCACCTAGCTCAGTGTCTGGCATGTAGAAGGCACACACAAATTCAGCACATGAGAGCCAAATGAGAGGGGGGAATGGATGGGGTAGAGGAGCCGGGCTGGGGCCACATGTCCTGGCCAGACGGTCCCTGCCCTGAGCTGCCCCCGTGTTTCTTCCTCCTCCTCTAATCCTGGACCCGAGGCCAGCGCCATTGGCCATGCTCAGCCTCAGCCTTTGCCATGATAAGGGTGTCGAGGCGGGCTAAAAGTAGCCAGCTCCTGGACGGCCCCCCGTGCCCCCTGGGCAGGTCGGAGCCCTCGGTGCCCCCCCCCCCCGGGGCCCCTGCCAGGCACAGCCCCTCTTCCTTTCCCTTGCAGCTCTGTGGCTCCGGCCTTGACATTCTAATCACATCCCCCAGCCCTGCCTGGAATACTAATTCTCCCAAGATGAAACCATCCGTGTTTAATTTTTTTTAAAAGCCAGGCGGAAAGACAAGACAAGAAAAGGGGAGGCTTCGGTGGGTGGAAGTTGGAGCCCTCCTCAGAGCTCTGTTCAGAGCTTCCCTGGGCGACTGGCCTTGAGGATGTGCCGTGCCACCAGCCACCCTGGATGGTCACACGGCCCCCGACGAGGGCCAGGGAGGGGGCTGGCCCTGCTCAACCACACCAGCCGGCCCCGGACCATCCCCTGCCCCTAATATAGGCCAAGGAGGGGGGTGGTCCCACTTTCTGGTGAGTGGGGAGCCGAGAAGGGGCCCAGGCGGGCCTTTTGAATACACCAGGGCATGCTATCGGCCCTGGCCCTCAGGAGGGAGCCCCTTTAATTGAGAGCAGGCAGCCAGGCCACCTCTCTCCATCCACTGTCTGCAAGTGAGGTTTCTGCCCAGCTCCTGTCAGAAGATGGAGCCTGAGGCCTCCCCAGGTGTGGCTGGGGTCAGCAGGGGACAGAGAGCGGGCTGGAGAGGCAGGAGCAACATGGGAGTGCCCAGAGCGGGCTCGGTCTGAGAGAGAGGCCAGAGGCCGTGCGGCACAGGGAAAGGGGGCTGGGCGGTGGGGACAGGGCCAGCCCTTCAGCGCTGGATGACCTTGCACGAACCCTCCACCACGCTGGGGCTCAGCGGCCGCCCTGGGGTGCTAGGGTTAGGAGGGCTGTTACTGGAGGACTAGGTGGTCAGCAGCCTGGAGTCAGAGGCGGGGAGCCGGGCCCCTCAGGCAGCTCCAGCCCCCGGGTTACTGGGGTCCCGCGTGTGAGATCTCCGGGCATTGGTTCCGTATCCCCGAGGTGGGGTAGTGAGGGAAGCACCCTCAGAGGCCTGTGGTGAGGACCGCGGGCAGCACATAGGACCAGCCTAGCACCCCGCGCACCTACAGAAGTCAGCTGTCGTTACTGTCAACTGCGAGACAAGCACACTCAGTAAAGCTGCCTCCCCCACCTGCCCCAGGCCCTTGGCCCCCACACCAGCCCGGCCCTGGGACGGGAAGCTTGGTGCCACCGCCCTCGCAGCATCCCGCTTTCACGTCCTAACGTCCTCAGAGGGAAGAATGAAATTGTAACGGCAGGAAACATGACAGAACATGAAACATGATGAAATCAGCCCCGTAAATTATGAACTCCGAATCATAGCCCTGCTTCTGCCGCAGCAGGCTAAATGCTGCCAAATGCCCCGCAGGCTGGAGGCTCTTCGTGGAAACCACGGGGCACCTTCCATCCCCTCCGCTGGGCACTGCGAGTGCAGGCTGCGGGTGGCTTTGGCTGCCCCACCCCCATGCCCTCCCCTTCCCCCTCCAGGCGGAGTCCCCAACACAGACCCCTGACTGGCCCAGAGGTCGGAGGCGCCAGGCCCTGCCTCCGTGAGATACTACTCTGCTTCACTTTCTACTTCCCTTGGATGAGACTCTGGCCAAGGCCACCGCTGGACCGGTCCCCATTCACCCCACACCCCGCACCCCGTTAGGTTTTCCCTGGGAACTTGGGCACAAGACAAACCCCAAACCGCGTGGGGGAGAGACCCACTGCCTCTCCTGGCCCCATTTTAGTCTCACAACGCCCCTGCCACAGAATGTGGGCCTGATCGGTGGTCAGGGACCAGGCCTGGGGCTACAGAGCGCCTCCCCTCTGGTGGCGCCTGCCCACGGCCTCCTTGTCCCCCTCCTCTCCAGCCCCCAGCCCCGGCGCTCACAGCCACCTGTGAGTGCGCACCTGGTACCGGGAGGGGGACTCCCGAGCACACGTAACCACATTTTGGCCACCTCCCCTTTGCTGCGGGGGCTGCGACATAAATTATTATCGACCCGATGCTGGCTGGGGCTGGAGACGAGATGGGGAAATAAAGCACTGGGCTCAATAATTGTGCCCTGCTGCCTGAATTTACTCATTTGTGGCTTTCCTACCCACCGGGAAACGCGACGGTGAATTACTGCTGACTATTAGGCCCCTGGATGGAAAAACACCCTCGGATCCATTTCCCGAGGACAAGCGAGGGCTGGAGACCTGCACGGTCTCCCCATGGGCCCTGTTGGGTCCGATTTGATTTTTCCCAGGACCTCTCCTGTGTCGAATCCTGGTCCCACTCCACCAGCTCGAGGGTTCCTTCTCCGTGTTACAGATGGGGAGACTGAGGCCCAGAGATGGAGGTCGCCACAGGCCCTGGTTTGCCTGGGACCTTCCTGGTTTCAGCACAAGCCCTGGGCACGCGGGACATGCAGCCACCCCGGTCTCACCCCTGGTAAACAGCAGAGTCAAGGCGGCACCCTGCTGTTTCTGACCTAGAGCCCGTGGGTGCTCTCAGCCAACAGGAAAGGCCACCCCCTTCACTGTCACCCACCCACCGTTGTCTTGTTCTGAGGCCTGTGAGACTTCAAAAGCCTGTGCCTGCTGTCCCTTCATATCACCCCCCAGCCTGCTGTGGAGCCAGGAGGCTGCTGGTCACCTGCGGACTCCCGCACCCCTGGCTCTGGCTTCGTCCGGCCACGGGGAGCCCCAGCGGCCCAGCGGGAGGGAGCCTGGGTCCCCTGGCTGCATTCCCCTCTCTTTCTGGGTGACCCTCTCGACAGCTTCAGCTTCTCTCTCTGGGACAGCTCCCCACCGGGTGGGGCCAGCCTCACCCTCCCTTGCTGGTTTCCCTGACACCACCCGAGACTTTGTAAAGACACTCTGATCAGAATGGCCGCTTCCACCCACGGGGCGCCTACTGCGTGCCATGGACTCACATTCAGTCTCTTACTATCCACACGGACTTGTTTCATACTCTTAATGAGCCTCCGAGGAAGCATATTGTCCCCATTTCACAGACAAGGCAACTGAGACTCAGAAAGGTTAAGGGCTGGAAACCCTGAAGCCACAGGGACAATTGGTGATGGTGTTACCAGGCAGACGGTGTGCAGCCCCTCACGGGCGTCCCAGGGCATGGGACAGTGCTGGGCCCTGCGGACAGGTACAGAGGCCACGGGGCTGGCACGGAGGTGCCGGGTGCAAGTTGGAAGCTGGAGGCTGCGCTGAGCCGTCCAGGGCGGGAGGAGCCCCTGAGCTGGGAGCATAGGGACTAAGCCCTGTGCATCCCACAGCCCCACAGCCGAAACCTTGCACTGGCCTGGGTGAGCAGGGGAAGGAAAGGCTGTCTTTTCAGCTCAGGCTGACATTCCCTCCTACAAGGAGCCTCTCTTCCGTAGGCGAGGAATCTGCAGCTCCCAGAGCAGCCACATCCGAGGTCTCTGTGCCTTGGAGGGGCAGAGTGGAGGCTGGGCCTGGCCTCTCTGCCCCCAGTCCTGGCTGCCCCTCCCTCCCCAGCCCTGCCTGCCTGCCGAGTCTCCTGATGCTCCCGCCCTTCCATCTCCTGGCTACGACTCCCCAGGGCACTGGCCTGGTCCCTCCCCAGAGGAGGCAGCAACTTTTATCGACTCACCTTGGAGGAGTTCCCCAGGGGGTTCAACTTCATTTTTGCCTAGCACCTTCTGAGTAACAGAGTCCCTGGGACCCGAGGGTGGGGGCAGGCAATTCACCGGGGGCCCAGGTGCCCATGGGAGGAGCAGAGGAGGAGGCCCGGAGAGGCAGGCGGTGACGGGGGGCATGGCGAACGGCGGGCCTCCCCGTGTAGTCACGCTGGGCGGGTGACCGGGCAGGACCCTCCCAGGCCCCCCTGCTAGCAGCCGAGGAGGCCTGGACTCCCCTGCCCACTCGATCCGGCCTTCTCCCACCATTCCCTCGCACCAGAAAGGAGGAGCTAAGCCTTCATCCGCCCTTGCCTGCCCTCTCTTGGCTTCCAGAACAGCTCAAGGAAAGTGGTCAGTGGGTCACCACAATGCAGAGAAGGCCTCGCTCGGCCAGGCCTCCAGCTTCCCCTCCAGCCTCCAGCCATCCACATCCAGGCTGGCTTGACACCGTGTCCATCCCACCGGCTGCTGTCAGTTCGGGGCATCCGTGGCAGCACCTGGCAACCCGGGACCTGGGTCCCCGCCTCCCAGCCTAAGCTCCAGCAAGGGGCGGGGGTGGGGGGCTGCCCAGCTTGACCCTGCCTGTCCTAGCTCCCAAGAACACGACCTGCTGGGTGGGAGCCAGCCACACTCCAGGGGCCCCTCCCTTGGCCTACCTAGGCCCTTCCCTGTTGCCCTGAGCGGGAGCCCTGGGGAGAACAAGGGCGCAGGTTGTGGGGGGCGCTGGGAGTCCTGGGTAGTGAGCTCCGTGAAGTGGCAACTCCCTCGCCCTAATCTGCCCCCATATTCCCTTCCCAAGCAGCAGAAGCAGCATCCCCCATCTGGGAAGGGGACAGCAGCAAGCTGATTCCCCTTCTGTGTCCCTGGGGGCCTTGCAGAGGGCCCAGCTCTGGGCATGGAGATGGGGTGGGGGCCCCGAAGAGACAGGAGGACAGGCTGAGTGGGTTTCCTGGCCCACAAGCCCTGTGCAGGTGCACTTCTGCCAAGCCCGCAAATCTCGGTCTCACTTAACTGCACCATCATTTATGTTAATGCCTCTGTGGTCCACATTTGGGTGCGGGTGAAATATGGCCCTGCATCGTTTACTGGTGGGAATGTTAATTGCGTGCCACTAGCGGAGGACAAATATGCATTTGGGGGGGTGTAGATCACTGTGGCAGCCGCCCCAGGAGGTGGTGGAGTGGCTGCCACGTGGGTAAAGGTGGCACAGGAAGGTGGACCGACAGCAGGGCCCAGGGGTCATGAAGGGTGAGGAAGGGATCTGGGGTGAGCCAGGCACTCTGCATTAGGACCCGACGTGTTCCAGCCAGGAGATGGGGGTGGGGGGACAGGAACAGGGGACAGCCTCTACGCGGAAAAGGCTTCCCTGGCCTGCCTCTTTGTGCCCCTGCCACGGGGGAGAGTGGATGGCGTCAGCCCCTGCAGGGTCAGGGAAGGGTTGGCAGGCTCCTTCCTGCCGCCGTCCCTCCCACGGGCTGCAAAAGTCACAGGCCGGGCAGGGGGGAGGTTGCAAGTGCTACCCAGACTCCTTTGCTGCCTGGGGACCTGGACATGTCACAGCCCCCTCAGTGCTGTCACCTGGACTGTGGGCAGGATCTCCCTCTCTTTCTTCCCTAAACGTGGATTGAACGTATACAATCTGATTCCTAAAGCATGAGCCGGCAGTCAGCAGGTGGAGAGAAAGCTGGCTTTGTGCAGATCCTGGGGGAGGGCGGTGGGCAGGGGGGTGCAGTCAGCTGGGGTCACATGGGAACGGGGCCTGGACTTCATCCTGAGGGCCGTGGGGTCCACAGCGGAGGATGGAGGGGGAGGGACGGGTTTGGCTTGAGAGTAGAAAGCTGGGGGAAGGAAGGTCTGGGGCCACACAGGAATGTTCTGTCCTCTGAGCGGGAGGTGGTCACAGGGCATAAGACCAGTAAGGAAAATTCCCCAGGCTGTCGGTGTGGCTGACCCCGTACCTTATCCCTCCATAAAACAGCAAATAAACAAGGGAAGCTTCCCGCTGGCCCTGCCTGGGGGCCTGGGGCAGGGTGACCAACCCTTCATTCCCCAGCCCAGCCCTGGGGGCTCCCAGCAAGACCCATCTCCAAATGCATGCCCCCCAGTGCTCTGGGGGAGGGGAGCAAAGGAAGGAGGCTGCTCCGGCAGACAGGGCCACTTCCCCATCTGGTGGGGGCAGGGGCTGTGGGGACTGGCAGGGGCACCCAGGCCACCTCTCTGATGGGGGCTCCTGAGAGGAGCCCATTTTCATGGGCCGCAGAGCTTTATCTACGTCACCTCCCTTACTCCTCCCCACGTCCCTACCTACAAGGGATGCTGTTCTTCCCCCACTGAGCAACCTAAGGCCCCCAGAAGTTAGGAAACTGACCTAAGCTGGTCCTGCCCGGCGAGACATGGAGCTGTGATTGGAACCTGGGCCTTTCTGACAGCAGAGCCCACCGAAGGCCCCCACTGGAACCCTAGCCCGGGCCTTGAAGGGCCTCTGGCTGATGACACCAAGCTTCTGCCTACGACAGGCCCAGCTTGAGTGGCTGGTGGCCAGTGGGAGCCCCAGGCCTGTCTATGCACTACGGTCCCTTCTCCCCAGAGCAGCCACACGGAGCACTGGAGGAGGCTGCCCCAGGGCCCGCCCAGGCTACGGCTTGTGGTAGACCCGGAGGGCGGGGGTGGGGCAGGGGATCGACTTGAAGATTTATGAGCTGGGTTAAAATTTAATTTGGGTGGAAGATCCCGGCCATCCAAGCCAGCTGCCCCAGACAAATGGTCTCGTCCCCGCTGGCTCCCACCCACTAGCTCTGTGGTTGGGCCTGGCCCTGGTGCCATCCTTCCCCTAACTCTCCCTCCCCGGAAGGCAGGCCGCCGCCCGCAGAGAAATCATAGCACCGAATTTGATTTGGGGTGGGAGCAGCGGGCGCTGAGTCTTGTTTGCACTTCAGCTAGAAATTGAACAGGACAGAATTGGCTTTGGGCGGGAACTGCCTCCGCCGGGCCTCCCTGTGTGCCCAGGGACAGCACTGTCTCCAAAAGAGCCTCACCATGCCCAGCGGCCCCTGGCTGCCCTCCGTCCCTGGCCCCCCTCCGTCCCTGGCCCCCTGACCGCCCCCCCCGTGCACAACCCTGTGTCCTCCTGGCTGACTCCCTCCCGAGTGGCCCTGTCACTGTTCTCACCCACCACCGCATGTTGGGGCCCTCCTACGTGCTCTCCTCGGTGAGCAATGTGCGCCCATTTTACAGATATGAAAAATGAGGCTCAGACAGCTGAGGAAACTGCCCAAAGGCTCTATAGAGGGCAGCAGGGATGACCCAAGTGCAGCCCCTTTGAGTCAGAGCTCACAGTCCTCCCACTGCCCTGCCCTCTGTAACTTCTGCCACTTCCAGCTCCTGTCTGAGGTACACAGACACACACACACACACACACACACACACACACACACACTCACACACCCGTGCTGCCACTGGCAGGAATCCAGACTGGGAAATAGCCGTGTCACCTTCTGAGGCTGAGTCCCTCCGGCCCGGGGAGGAGGCTGGAGGAGCGGGAGGGAGGCTGCAATCATCTCAGGTTGTGGAAGGCGCGTGTGTTCATGCACACACATTCCGGTGCATGCACATACCCGCCCCCACACACGCTCACCCATGCACAAACTCCAGCGGGTACAGGCAGGATGGGGAGAGACAAGCTTCAGATGCCACCCTCCTGGCCTCACCTCTAGCCCAGCCTCCTGAGGGAGCAGTAAAAGTCAGGCCTGAACCCAGCACTTCTCCCCTCCAGCTAGGTAATGAGACTCCCCACAGCACCCCACAGCAATGCCCTGGGGCCACTCTGCTCTGAAGAGCGGGTTGTCGCCAACTCCTGGCCAACAGTGGACATGTCGTCGTGCCAGCCACCGTCGTGGGTGAAGTGCGCGCAGTCCTCACCTCCCCGAAGCCCGTGCCCGTACCAGTCGTCCGGCTGCTCTGGCCCCCAGCTTAGCTGGGGCTCCCTAGCGCCCTGGCACGGAGAACTAAAACCACGGTGTTGGTGGGGGACAGCATACGCCTGGGGGCCTTTTTTACACTTTCCCCCCGCCCCCCAGCAATCTGGGCTCCTTTCTTCAGACCCCCCTGGAACCGGGGAGCCTGGATTTGGCCTCCCTCCAACTGTACCAGCCATTCGCACCCTTTGCTCCAGTCTGGGCTAGATGACCCTGCGTCCTCTTGCTTGGAGACTCAGCGCTGTCCCTGGCTCACGAGGGTGGAAGGATTCATGTGTCAACATATTTGCATGGTAACAGGGTCTGGGCTCTGAGAAGTGAGCCGTCCTGTGAGGAGGAGCCAGGCTCTGCTTCTCCCAAACCCCACATACTGTGCCCACACCCCTGCCGGCGGGCCGTCCTCCCCACCCCCAGGGGCACTGAGCCCCTGCCTCACCCTTGACCTTTGCAGCCCCAGTCTTGGAGCTGGGGGGCCTCGGGAGCTCCCGGTCCTGCACACACACTAGCAGAAGGGCCTGGAACTCGTCCTGTCCACACTGCCTCCCACTCCTGGCTGTGACCGGTGTGGGCATCTGGCTGCAACCTCTCATCATTTACTTATGTATTTGTTTATTTATTCCTATCTTGTCCTAAAGGATTTGCGGCAGCTTACAGAAGTACAACCTCATAAGAGAGGATTGAGAGAAGGTGGGGTGGAAAATGCCAGGCTCTGAAGCAGGTGGGCTTGGGTTCAAATTCTACTCTTTACTTATTTTTTTTTTTTAAAGATTTTACTTATTTATTTGACAGAGAGAGACACGGCAAGAGCAGGAACACAAGCAGGGGGAGTGGGAGAGGGAGAAGCAGGCTTCCCGCGGAGCAGGGAGCCCGATGCGGGGCTCGATCCCAGGACCCTGGGACCATGACCTGAGCCGAAGGCAGACGCTGACCCAGGCGCCCCTACTCTTTACTTATTTTTGATGTGGAGTCATTTCATCTCTGGGCCTCGGCTCCCTCACCTGTCAGCCGGGGTACTGATGCCCATCCAGTGGGTTGTTAACGGATGAAATGGCAAAATGCCAGGGAGGCGGAGCCAGCGCTCGGGACCTGGGAGGTGCAGGCGGCACATGGGAGCTCTTGTGTCAGGAGAGAAGATAAAGGGAGAGAAGTCGGGGTGAGGACAGATGGGTGTGGAGGAGGGAGGCGGTGCCGGGGTGCAGGGCACGGCGTGGCCTGTCTCTGAGTGCTGGTGCTTTCTGGGCCCTGGTGAAATCTGAGCTGAGGGAAGAAGGCCTGGGAGGGGGTCTCAACCTTCTCAAATGCCCAAGTCCAGGAATCCCTCCCCACTCAATTCCTCTCAAAGGGGATGCCCTTGAGTGACACCCCAAGCCCCCACCTCCCCCGCATTGGGTGCCTAGAGCCTACAGGGTGGAGAAGAGCAGAGGTCTGGGGTTCCAGGCCAGGGACTCACCCTCCCACCTAGTGCCCACATCCAGAGGTGGGTTCTTTAGCCCCTGGCCCCTGAGTCTCACCTGAATCCGAACCCCACTTTGGCCTTGGGCTCTGATTTTCATGGCCTTCTTTCACTCCCCAGGACCGGCTCTTGGCCCTAGCCCAGACTTTTAGTCACTTGGCCTGGCTCCCCACTGTCCTCTGGCCCCAATTATCACCTTAGCCTGCCCCAAGCCTGGCCTGGCTTTCCTCCAGCCATCACCTGCTCCCGGCCCGCCATGCTGTCTTCCCGAATCATCTTCCTCACGGCGGGGGTGGGGTGGGGTGGGGGGCTCCAGGCCTGGCAGTCAGGAGGGGCCTGGGGAGATGGGCACAGCTCCCCTGCTCCACAGGCTGGCCAGGCCCCTCTGGGGTGCACATTGCAGGCAGAGATCCCCAACCTCTCCTACTGCCCCAGCCCCTCTGCTCCAACCTGGGATACCTAGGAGCTCACATTTTGTAACATTTCTGGGAGGTGGTACCGATTTGTTGACACAGCTGTGAGGACTACTCGGCCATTAGAACACATCACGTGGAAGGTGGTGTCCAGGAGAGAGCCTGGAGTCCAGTGAGATGCAGAACTCCCCACTGCTGAGCCCCCAGCTCCATCAAGTAGCCCCTGGAACTGTGGTCTCAGTTTTCCCGTCTGTGAGTTGGGGAGAATGGACCCTGTGCCTCTTTCTGGCTTCTCAGCTGCTTGAGGAGGAGGCAGACGGGGAGAGGCACAGGCCTGTCCAACTCGGCTTGGGACCTTGAGGTCGGGGGTGCCGAGCTGCCAACCCCCACATAGGAACGGGCTTTGACCACCCCCTGTCCTGTTGGGTCCAAGTGGAGAAGCAGGTAGGAGGCCCGCACGAACACCAGACACAGTCCAGCCTCCCGGACCGTGGGGCTGTGATGTCCCCGAGCATGCCCAACAAGCAGGACACCCCGGGATAAACGGGTTCGTGGCACCTGACTGGAAAAGAATGAAGTGTAGGCCTTAAGTAGACTGTGATAACATTGGTGCAGGGATGTGAGGAGAGTCGGGGAGCCACCAAGGTCTCCCCTGCAGGCGGTGTGCTGTGACCGGGCTGGTGACCGCACAGAGGTGACCTCCTCTGGGGGCTCTGCTGTCAGTCTGACCGTGAGGCCCCACCCGGCTCTGCGAGCAGGCCCGGAGCCCCCCCTCCCCACTCCTGTTTCCTGTTTGCCCGTTCCCAGTGGTCCTCGCTAGTCTGGGTGTGACAGCCACCCTCCGGCCCCTCCCTGCCTTTGAACGTGCTGCACCCCCCCACCGTCTTCTCATGCCCGACTGCCCCCCAAGCCTGGCCTGGGTTTTGTCCCTGCACACCTGCCTCATAGCTCTCCCCTTCCTGAGGGCGGGTGAGCTCTTGCTCCGGATCTGTCTCCTCTCTTAAGCACAACCTTCCGCAGGGCAGAGCCGGTCTGCCTGACCCCAAGGCACCCACCAAAGCGGGCAGAGCCCCTGTGATCACAAAGCGCTGCGTGCACTGGTGGGCTTTTCTGGCGGGAGCAAGGAGAGGCCGTGGGGCCTCCCAACATGGTCACCAGCAAATCCTTTCACGACAACTCCTTCTGTTCTGTCCACCTGTGGCTCCCACCCTGCCCTGAGCTCGGCCACACCCCAAACCCATCCAGCTCTCCCCCTGAGAACAGAGTTGAGCTGCGGCCCAGCCTGCACAAGACCCCCATCTCCCCCATCCACCACCGTCCAGCGCCTCCGAGCCTGCCCTCCCCACTCTGGGCTCTTGCTCTTCCCTCTGCCCAGACAGCCCCGCGTGGCTGGCCTCAACCTCGGCGTCACCTCCTCACAGGGTCCTCCCTCCCTGCCATCACCGATCTGAAACCGTCTTTTGGCTTTACTCTGCATCTGTCTCCCCAGCTCCGGGGTAGCCTCCCTGAGGGCAGAGCCCCGGCTTTCCCTTCACTGCCAGGTCCCCTTGTCCAGATGAGGCCGGGGCACCTGGAAGCTCCCAGCTCGGGAAGCATCCGTAGGATGATCGATGGAGGACTTTCCCGCCCGGCTGGAAGCCGAGAAGCATCCCCACAACCCCATGGCTCCCCTGCCATCAGGAGCCACGTGCACTGGGCGTACCTCGGTGGGACGGTAGTCAGTCCTGTGGCCGCCCTGTGTGCCCACCCAGACAGCTGCCCCTCCTGGGCATCCCTACATGGCTGCCAAGGGAGGCCGGGGCGGAATAACCAGATTAGCCTAAGCGGCTCCTCTTGTTTCCTGGCATAATTGGATTGAGGCCATGTTTCGCTGCAGCTGCATTTAATATCGTAATTCCGAGGACGCCTCACCTCCAGAGTATTGGCCAACAGATGCAGACGGGACAGGGAGGAGCTTCAGGCTGGAGAAGGGGCCGGAGCCAAGGGTCTCACATCTCTGACCTGTGCAGAGCTGGTGTGCCCATCTCCTGGGGGGGCGGTGTCCTTCCGGCAAGGGGCACGACCGGCTCTTCCAGCATCTGTGGGCCGGGTGGTGCACGGGGCATGAGGGGGGGGAAGGACCGTCGCTGGGCACGGCCGGAGGGTTCTCTGTGCTAACCTGGGGGCTGCAGGCATGACTGTGGGGCAGGCCCCTCCCAGACGCAACATGGCACCACCCAGGCCTGGGGTGCGGGGGGAGTCCCTGAGACCCCAGCTGAGGACAGACTGGGGGAAGGAGGCCAGGCGTAGGCCCTCAGAGGCTGAGGCAGCTTTAGGCCACAGTCCTCAGCAGGTCCGAGGGTCTAAACATAACATGCTGTTGCCACCCTCGGAGCCAGAATGGTCTCTTGAAGCTCATCCACTGAGCAGCAGCCTTCTTGGGGTCCTGGGCAGCCAGAGGCCCAGGCCAGCCATGGGTTTTGGGGGTCCTCCCTCAGGAAGGCTGGCCCACTCCTAGGTGACTATGCAGTGACCAGAGTGACACCAGCTGGAGCCCCGGCACCCAGTGTGTCTAGAGACCAAGGGAGCGAGGTAGGTGTGTGCATGTCCGCGTGTCTGTCTGTGTATGTGTGCCCCCATCCGTGTGTGTGTGTGTGTGTGTCCCTCACTGCCTGGGCTGAGTGTGTATGTATGTGTGTTGAAGGCAAGGAGCCCCTGTGCCCCCCACCTTCCCATCTGCAGCCTGAAGCCCAGCCATGTGTCTACAAATTCCCAACAACACCTGGATCCCGGGGCCAGACGGATGGGTCTTTAGAAACCAAGAAGCTAAAAGAATGAAGAACAGGGCGCAGCCGGGGAGGGGAGCGGGCAGGGCAACTCTATGACAAGGTCCCAGGCATGGCCACAAGCCTGCCTGAATTCGGACGCTCCTGGCTGCTCACAGGGGCACCTGTTGGGCCAGTGAATCGCTTGGCCCGCTACTGCTCGTGCTGTCCGGGTGCCTCTCCTGGGGGCTCGGACTCCGCCCGGAAGACCTCAAGCACACAGCAGCTTCTCCCCTGTCAGTGAAGGGGCTTCAGGGGGGTCTCTGGACCCCTCCCCCTGGGCCCATCCCCCTCCCTCCCTCCCATGCCCCGTGGCTGGAGGGCCTGATGACAGCTCCCATCCATCATTCAGCCCTATTTTTAGGAGGTGATAACCCAGCTGTGAAAATTCACTCGGTGCAGATCCCTCGCATGTGTGGAAGCCTTAGCCCCAAGCCGAGGAGATGAGCACGGGCGGAGCATGAGGAGAGGGCCGGTGGAGGGAGACGCTGAACAGGAGGAGCCCCTCAGGCCAGGTGCTTTGTGGCTTGCACCTGGCAGAGGGGCGGGGGCAGCCCTGTGAGCTGTGGGGAGGTGGTAACACCAGGCCTGGCCCCCCCCCCGCGGCAGCCCACTGAGGAGGAGGGATGGGAGTCCACAGCCTGGCTCCCGCCTTAGCTCCATCAATAACAAGCCTCTGGGCCTCAGTTTCTCTGGCTTCAGAGTAGGCTGAATCTCACATCACAGCCTGGGTCTCGCCTCCTAAGGTCCTTTCTACCTCTTAGAAGGGTTGGCAGATAAAATATAGGAACCCACTTAAGTGTGTATTTCAGACAAACAACACATACTTTTGGGGGGTATAAGTAGGTCCTAAAGATCACATGGGATGTACTTATGCTATAAGAATGATTGGTATTTCTCTCTCACATCCAAATTTAATTGGACATCTGGTCTTTTTATTTGCTAAATTTGGACCCTCTGTTTCCTTGGAGCGAGTCTCTCTCCACCTCTGTGCCTCGGCGGGCGCACCTGCTGAAGTGGGAGAGGCCAGCAGGTGTTTGCTCTGTCACAGCCTCTGCTCTGGCACCCAAGCCACTCTCCTCATCCCAGCGTTCGCCTGAATTCGGACAGCAGACAGCAAGGGCCCCCCTCTTCCCAGCTGGGTGACCTTGGGCGATTTCACTTGGCTCTCAGCTGCCTTCTCTAGAAAATGGGGACGACGGTCATGGTCACTGCGTAAGGCTGTGTGGAAATTAAATGAGCTGATAGTGTCTGAAAGGCTAGAGCAGTGACACCGAAGTCAGCTCTGTCTAGACCCTCCGTGCCTGCACAGGGCCCAGCCCAGAAGAAACGCTCATTCATTCTTTCGCCCGGAGCATTTGGCCCGCCTGCGATCTGCCAGGCACTGCTCTGGGCACTGGAGACAGGTCGCGGATCAGAGTGCTAGGCTGCTCGGGGCACCTGGGGACCCTCCAGAGCTGTCCCATCCTCTCCCACCCTCGGAGCTGCTACATCAAGGTGCAGTGGGGGGCATCTTTGGACACTGGAAATGGAGGGCTTGGAGGCACCTCAGTGGTGGCGGTGGGGGGGTGGGGGGGCCTTGCGGAGGGACCCCGGAGCCTTGCTGAGGAAGTAGAAATCTGCAGGGCGGGTTGAAAAGGGAGCAAGGAGCATGAGCGTGGCTTATTCAAGGGGCACGGGGGGAGTGGGGGAGAGGCGACTGGGTCAGGAGCTGGGAAGGTGACTGGGGTCAGGGGCGGAGGCCCTCCGTAGTCTCACCAGGGCCCCAGGGCTCGGGAGGTGACCGGCAGGGTCAGTGCTTTAGGGAGAGGCCTCTGTTTGTGGGCGGGGGGCACCCGTGAGGAGGCAGCGAAAAGAGTGAGAACAGTGAGGAGCAGGACCTCTGGGTGGACCCCCCAGCCTCCCTGCAGCCCAGGGTATATTCTATCTGCCAGCTCTTCTAAGAGGGTGGGAGCCCCCCCTCCCCCTCCCCCTCCCCCTCCTCGGGAGCGGCGCTAGATTGCCCCTTCAAATCAGGATGGAAGGGACAAGAATCCAGCCGCCCCGGGAGGGAGCCGCAGGGCCCGATGATCCAGCCAACCTCTGCCGGAGTCTCAGTTTGAGGCTGCCTGGGCATGTGAGAAGGGCTGTAGGGGAGTGCCTGCAGAGAGGGAGGCTGGGGCACAGAGGTGACGCTGGAGTTGCTTGTCCACCCCTATGTGCTGTGTGACCCTGGCCAGAAACTCAGCCTCTCTGAGCTCATTTCCTCCTCTACAACATGGGGATGAGTCCCCTCTCCCAGGGGTTCTCTGAGAGTCACGTGGGATCCTGCAGGGCGGCAACACACAGCTAGGGCTCAGCATAGAAAGCTATACCGTTTACGTGGGCCGCCTGGGTGGCGCAGTTAGTTGGGCGTCTGCCTTCGGCTCAGGTCATGATCTCGGGGTCCTGGGATCGAGCCCTGCGTCAGGCTCCCTGCTCAGTGGGGAGTCTGCTTCTCCCTCTCCCTCTGCCTCTCCCCCAGCTCATGCTCTCTCAAATAAATAAAATGAAAGAGAGAAAGAAAGAAAGAAAAAGAAAAGAAAGCTGCCATTACAGACCTCAGAGCTGAGAGCACAGGATCACGAAAGTTCTCCCAAAGCTGGGGCCTTGAAGGATGCATAGTTCAGGAGGTAGAAAAGGTGAAGGAATTGCAGACTCAATTCTGGGGCCTTAGGAAAGTCCTCTTCTCCGTGCCTCAATTTCTCCATCATAAAAGGAGACCACTGCCCTGTGCTGGGTTCATGTCTGCTTGTGACATTCTAGATGACTCTTCCTTGGGGCGAGGCAGGACTGGAGAGGGAGGGGGTATTCCCCCAGCATCCTTCTGACTGGCTAGGCAGACAGGTCAGCCCAGGTGTAGTCATGTTGGGAAGGTGGGCCTCCCCTCTCCCTGGTGCCTGGACCTCCAAGGCACCCCCTGTGGTCAGGGCCCCAGCCTCCCTCCCCCCGACTCTCAGCCCAGCCGGTCCTCCAACCCTAGAGGCCAGAGGCGGCCTGGCCAGACCCAGGTCCCAGCTGCGGCTCCGGCCCCTGCAAGGTTCGGGGGCCTTCAGGGGCTCCCCTTCCTGAGTCTCCTGGGCTTCCCCACGGGAAGCTGCAGTGTTTACCCTGCCGAGGCCCAGCTTTTACTCCTTGAGGAGAGTGTTTGGGAGGCGAGAACCCACGCGCACACACGCACTCACACACCATCTGACGTGCCAGACCACACAGGCTCATAGCCCAGCCACAGATGTGTACCCCCAGTGCCGTCTCGGGGCTGCCTCCTATACCTGGGCCATGGCTGGGCGGGCCCGGCTGCTGATTTAGAATTAATAAATTAATAAGCACCCCATATGACCTCGGTTAATCCTCCCCAAGCCTCCCAGTTTTGTCCATCTGACGGGTGCCCAAACTGAGGCTCTAGGTGGCTAAGTATCCTGGCCAGAGCAGAAGCCAGAAGGTGGCAAGTAGGGTTCAAAGGCAGACCTCTGGGACCCCTGGCCTGGGCTGCTTCCGAAAGGAGTGAGGGTGGGTGGAAGGGCGGTGGGCGTCCGCAGAGACCACAGGACAGTGGCCGGAGATAGCCCACTGGTCCCAACCGGATGCCATCTGCACACAACAGGGTCTCAACATCAGGCAGCCCGGGGGCCTGTGCGAGGGGCCCATGGCCCTCAGAAACCTGCCGTGGGGGATCTCTGGCCCCCTCCCCAGGCTCCCTGCATGTGGCTGGGCATCCTGGAGCAGATGGAAGAGGCTCTGGGCCACCAGCAGCTGGGCCCGCCGCCTCTGCCTCTGGGTGACCGTGGGTGGGGCTCTACCCCCTTCTGGGCCCTAGAGCCCTTCATAAAATGGGGCAGTTGGGACACATCGGGGGTCTTCACTTTGAGGGGGCTCACCTTGAGAATCTGATCTGCTTCCTGGAAAATATGAACCGTCCCAGACATTTACACGGGAGTCTTGGGTTTCACAGACTCTCTCAGAAGACCAGGTGAGAGAGCCCTGGGCCACACATGGGATAAAGCTGCGACAGGAAGTAAGGAAGAAATAAACACCAAATTCTGGGAGCAGTTACCTCTTCCTGTGCTCCTAGTGCTTCAGAATCTTATTTCATCTCAGAACAACCCTAAAACCAGGGC
This sequence comes from Zalophus californianus, assembly GCF_009762305.2. Classification (NCBI taxonomy): domain Eukaryota; kingdom Metazoa; phylum Chordata; class Mammalia; order Carnivora; family Otariidae; genus Zalophus; species Zalophus californianus. The sequence continues at coordinate 105,397,222 of NC_045605.1, read as the reverse complement.
AGGGTGGTGTGCTCTCTATTACCCCCATTGTATGGTTGTAGAGACCTAGGCTCAGAGAGGTAAAGTGACATGCCCAGGGCCACACAGCAGGAAGTGGCACAGCCGGGATTTTAACCCAGCAGTCAGGGCATTTTACTGCTGGGCTTAAATTTGCGTGGTGGGTTCAGAGTACGTGGTTTATCATTACGCTCCGTAACTTACAGGGACGTCACGTGTATGTTTTCGTATTTATCTGAAGTGACATAATTCCTTTCATCAAAAACAAAAGAGCTGGGTCAGCTGACTTCCTAATCTGAGCTTCTGGGATTTCTGCACTTTGGCTTCCAAAACCTCCGTCCCCCAAGGGCCCTGTGCCGATGCCCCCAACGGGCTGCTGGCCCTTGGCCTGACTCCTGGGGACCCGATCTGTGTGCGATGGGTGTAGGCCCAGCCCCTCCATCCCAGGGCGGCGCTGTCCGGATGAAGTGAGGCCTCACACCCCAGCCCTGCCTCCCCTGGCTGCTGGCTGGGCAGGGCTGAGCGGGTTATGAGTTCAGCAGTCGATTCGGGCTCACATCATCTTGTCTGCCGGGAGGATTTAGTGCGTGGCAGTTGGTCAATCGTGCGTTTGTTTTGTTATTGACCTGCCGGTGCAGCGCAGGAGAGCCAGCCCGGCCCCCTTGGCTGCTCAGGCTTAGGGGCTGTGGAGCCCGGACCTGGAAGTGCCGCTGGGCAGGATGGGCAGTTCCTTGAGGTTCCCTCCCAGGCCTCCTGGCAGTCAGTCCCAGCCCCTGCACACAGCCCGGCCTGGGTGAGTCCCTATTCAGGTGCCCCTAAAGATGTGTGTCCCCCAGAGTCTTAGGTCCTGCCATGCCTGACCCTCGGGCCTCCCGCTTGACACAGGGCAGCACCACTCGGGGCAACACCACAAGCCCTTCACAAATGGGGAAACTGAGGCCCGGGAGAGGGGAAGTGACGCAAGCCGTAGCTAGAGGAACAGAGTTTTCAGGAGCAGACTCCCTGGCTGGGGATAGGCCCCAGGCTGGCCCCGGTTGTCACCTGGGAAGCTGGAGAGGGGACTCCTTCCTTGGCCTCGGCCCGGCCCCGGCCCCCAGCCCCAGGTTATGGGGAAAGGTAGACACCAAGTCTCCGCCCTTGACTTTCACTCACTTGGTCATTCGACACTGATTGCCAGAGAGCTGCTCTGTGCTAGGCCCCAGGAACCCTGGTGTCTGGGAGCACCTCCACAGCCCTGCACTGGGTGGAAGATGAGAGGGGCTCCCTGAGAGACGTGGTGCTGATGGGGAGCTCAGCGGGGCTGGAGGGCTGCTTCCGCTGGGCGCTGGATGAATAGTTTTGAAAGGGCAGAAAGGCTCCCCCCGGTTTGAGGGTCCAGCAGGGGCAAAGGCCTGGTGTCTCTGACAGGTGCGCAGGGGAACATAAAGAGATGAGCATGGCCAACGTGGCTAACGCGAAGGTTCGAGGAACTGGATGGACTGTGCCTTTGGAGCAATGAATAAAGACAGCCCTCCTGGGTTTACTCAACCAAGCTCTGGAGGATGTGGACCCCTGAGCACCAGTTTCCCCAACAGTGTCCCAGACGGTCCCCGCCTCGCGCCTCCTTCCTCCTCTCCACCCAGCCCCCCCAGCCCCATTCCACAATGAGAAAGAGCAAAAAAAACTATTATTGTTCACGCCTCATCTCCCACCAAAGTTATTAAATTTCATTCCACGAACAAATAAATCCATTTTTATTGCAGCGGGAGGAGCGGGCAGCCGTTTGCTGTTTTACCTTTTTTATTTTTCAAAGTCCTGTTAAATCTGCCCCGATCAGCTGGGCGGCCCTCTGGGCCCCAGCAGGCCTGCCCGGTTAGAACCACGTTCACGGCTCCTTCCCCGGGAGTGGCAGCGGGTGGGGCTGGAGCCCGCCCCACCTGCCTCTGGCTCGCCTTGGGGGCGGGGGCCTCCAATTGCCTGCAGGGAGGGTGGAGGAAGCTCCCTGCCAGCCTCCTGTTTGTCTGGCATTTCTAGTTTCCCAAACACAGCATGCACATCTCTTCCTCAGGCCCAGCCCTGCGGTTGGTGGAGGCTCCAGCTCACAGGAGAGAAGCTCTAGCTCTGGGAAGCTTGGGGACTTGCCGGAGGCCAGGAGAAGCCTTCCCCCCCCTCCCCCCCTCCCCTCCCCCCAGTGGCAGAGAATGGGGCCTGGCCCCGCCTGCTGAGGTTTGAAGGGGCTCTGACCACCGATCACGGTCACCCCGCTGAGTACCCGTCTGTCACCCACCGGCTGTGTGACCCCAGCTCACCACCTGGCCCCTGAGGGCCTGAGCTGCCACATCTGTGGGAGGAATATAATGGTCACCGAGTCTCCATCCTGGGAGGACTCAGATGCAGGCAGGGCTCAGCACAGAGCTTGTCACCACCCTCCCCAGGGCCTCCAGCTTCCAGCAGGTCCCCCGGGCCCTCCTGCCCCGCTCCCCTGCCGAGGGACATTGATCTGGCCCCAGGGGGTCGGGGTGGCGCTCCAGCCTTCCCTGCTGAGATCAACATAAATCCTCATCACGGCTATTTTTTTCTTTCTAAACCATTTGCTAAAGACTTAATGACTGTCAATAAGAAGCCTGTTGCTTCGTCCGTCCGCAGCGCCACCGGCTTGCAGAGATTCCCTAGCATTTAGGTGAGGCAACTGCCCTGCCTGGGCCAGGCCCAGGGTGTCACTGTGTCACTGCCCCCCCCCCCACGTGGGCCCTGCGGAGAGGGGACTGCCTCCCCAAGGCCCGGGCCCCCCACTACAGCTGGCCACCCCCATCTAGGGGAGCTGTTTGGGCCTCCAGGGGCTGTGCTCACCCTGAGCGCCGTCCCCTCCTCCAGCTGGCCTGGTGCATCCAGGGAGGCCACCCGCCCCACCGGGCAGCGCCGACAGCTGACAGCCCACGCCTTGGCCAGCCCTGGCAGTGCCGTCCCCTCCCCATTGAGAGCTGTCTCGGGTGTCAGATGGGCTCATGGTTCCAGGTGAAGACATCAACCGTGCCCCCTGCCATGCACACGCACACAGTGCCTTTCTGTTCTCTCTCTCACCCTGCAATCCCAGGCTGGGGGAGGGGCGGTTGCCTGCACCTTCACACTCCCCACCCCAACCTCCTCGGCGGCATCTCCTGTCCCATCCTTCCTCACCCCTCCCTGCCACTGCTCCCTGGGGATTCCCTCTTCTTTTCTTTCCCAGACTGATTAGCACATGGCACTATCAAGAAAGGCAGCTCCAGATAATGTTCCCAATGCTGTCTGTCGGCACCTGGGGCCACTCCAACCCTGGGAGAAGTCGGGGGGGGGGGGGAGGGTCACATGGGCATCTACCTCCTGCCAAGCCCCCTCCACTTCTGAGCACCTTCCCCCCCCCCCCCCCCCCCCCCCCCCCCCCGCCTCCGAAGCTGAGAGGCTGGCCCTGCTGGGGGTGGGAGGGCTGCTCAGTAGCGGAGGCCAACGGTGCACGCAGGGGCAGGGGATCCCTATAAGGCTAGAGCCGGATTCTGAGCCCATTATCTGGGCACCAGGCTGGCAGCCGGCCCAGCCCTGGATTCTCTGCCCCTCAGCGGGGAAAGAAACGGAGACACAGACAGAAAAGTGACATCAGGACCCTCCCTGCTGTGTGGAAGATTGAAGGCAAAGGCCCCTTTGCAGGTGGAGCCCTTCTCATACTGCCTTTGCTCGCCTGGCCTCCATTTATTTGTCAATCAAATGGGAACGCAGGCCCGGCCAGTTACAGGGCTGCTGTAAGACACTCAGCAGTAAATGTGGGTGATAGCCATCACCCTAGGACTTCACACTTACAATCCCAACCGGCCCTAACATGCCCGATCTCCTTTATTTCTTGTTGCCGCCAGGGAAGCAAGTGCGGTAGGCACCTTTCTTTCTACAGCTGCTGGGGCCTGTCAGGAGCCAGGCTGGAGGCAGGGAACAAGCCAGCCAGGGTCCCCGCCGCGGCTGGTAGGCATGATTGTCCCAGAAAGCGGAATGGAAGGGTGGGCCAGTTGGGCCCCGGGTGGGGTCGGCGCAGTCTTCGCCCCCGCCCCAGCTCCCCAATGCCTGGCACCGAAGGGGTTTCTGGCACTGCCTGGAGGCGCCACGTCACCTGAACAGAAGGCAGAGCCCTTGCCAATGCTCCCCGAGCATGACTCTTGCCAATTCAAACGCTATATCTCAATGCCATTAATTTACATTTTGATTCGACTTTCTTAATTTTACTTCAACTTCGCACGACTCCAGTTTGAGAATCATTTTAATGTATTTATCTGTGAGGCAATTTGTTAAATAACCCCCAAGACTCGGCGGTTTTCCGTTCTGAGCTTTTATTGCAAGGCTGTTTTAAATTAAATTAGTTGTCAGGGTCCCTGAGTGCATTGTAACAGGGATGAGTTCACCACCAGCCCACTCATAAAAGTGCAAACCACTGACTAAATGGACGAGAGCAGGAAGTGGGCTGCCCAGCTCCTCCCAGACCCCCTCGGTGCCGGTTTGGGGAGCGCAGGGTTGGCAGACCCACCCGCAGTAGGTAAAGCAAACAGCTCTGGAGCCACATGGGGTTCCGAAGCCGTGCTGTGCCTGCCAGGTCCCCCGCAGAGCGGGTCCTTGATGGCCACAGGTGGGGGGCAGTTCCTTACCTGGGCACCCCAGCCCTTCCGCCGCCTGCTCTGGGGGCCCCAGGTAGTGTGTGTGTGAGCCATGGCACGTCTGTGCTATCACCCCTCTGAGGGACAGCAGAGGGGCAGAGCCTGGTCTCTGCTCTGGGTCTCTGTGCCCCAGGGAGAATTGCTGGGGAGCTGGGTGTGAGATCTTACCCCCCCCAATCTATTATCTGAGCCAGCATCCGTGCTGGCTGGCACCCAGGCCAGGGGGCACTATGTTTCATGTTCACATCAGCAGCAGCTGTTTGCCCAGTAATGAGCAAGACCTCTTCCCACCGCCCTCCCAGCCCTCCCACAGTGCTCAGCCAAGCCACCCTGGCCTTTCATTCTGCCCTTCCAACCTCATGTCCCCTGGGAAGCTGCCCAGCCCCTGGCAAATGGACCAGGGGGTTGTGCAGTCACTGGGAGTCACTGGCCACCTCATGCAGTCTCCCCGGGGACTGCCCAGCATGCAGGAGGAGGGCTGGGATGCTGGGGGTGCTTTGGCGCCTCCCCTGCAGCGCCTGGCAGGGGCCTGGCACATGGCATGGGTTCAGTATAGACCTCCCCTGTGTCCCAGGGGCAGCGTGGCATGCTGGGTACCAGTGCAGGCTCTGGAGCTGGATGTCTGGGTCCGAGTCCCGGCTCTGCGACTTTCCAACTCTGTGACCTTAGGCCATTTCTATAAAACGGGGTCCTCAGAGGAGCACTTTGAGGATGACGTAGGTTCCGAGTGCTCAGAAGCACCTGGAAGGTAATAAGCCTCGCTGTGTTCCCACCTTGGAGGCAGAGATCACCTAAGGAGAGGAACTCTTGAATACACCTTTATAGCCATTTGGCAAGCTCCTCTTCACCCAGTGATGCCTTCCCAAAGGCCGCCTCCTCCGCGAAGCCTTCCTGAGGCGGGATTAGTTGTGTTCTCTTCTGCATTCCCCCAGCCCACTTGGTGCTGGGGTGAACCTTGCTGCACTCTCTTCCTACCGAGCTGGCTCTGCATTCGGGGGGGGGGGGGGGGGGGCGGGGAGGCACTCTCCTTTTTATCTTTTAAACCTTCTCCAGCCCAGGACCCTGCCACGATCCCTGCAGCCTCAGTGAACATTTGGTTTTGGAGGGGAGGTTGGAGAGAGGAAGAGAACTCTGGCTTAAACTCTGAGGCCCTGGCTTAAAGCCCTCCAAGGCCCCTGGGGCAACCCTGAACCAAGCACACCTCCTGTGGGTGGCCTGCTGAACCTGCCCCCCTCTGCCTCACCTCGCTCATGCTCAGCACTGCCCCTACCCTGCCCCTCTGCACCTTACTCCACGGCCTCTCCTATCCCAGCCCTCCCCCCGAAACACTGGCCCACACCTCTTCCTTGGCCACCACTACCTTGTCTCCAGGACCATGTCCCGGCCCATTTCTGCTGTGGGAGTCTTCCGAGGCCCCCAAGCGTGGGACAGGCAGGCTCCTTCATCACAGCCCATGTCCCCAGCACGGTCAGTGCCCCGCGTCTGGCCTGCCCCCCCGACTAGACTGTGCTCACGGTGGAGGGGCAGGACCCCAGTCTGGCTCGGTGACCGTAGTGTCCCTCCTGCCTGGCCTGTCCTAGGTGGGCTCTACACTCAGGAAATGAATGAATAAACAAACGGATGATTAAGGTCCTCATCAAACTCTGGGCTCCTGGCCACGGGGTGCCCGAGGTGTTGGCCAGCAGCAAGGCTGGGTGGTGTGGGCAGGGGACAGGGATGGGAGAATTCAGAGAAAGCCCCTCTACTCTGTACTTACTGTTTCATGTCTGGCCAGAGGCCCCACCCTCTGCTTCCTGCTCTCGTGTCAGGGCACGCTCTGGGTTTTAATAGGGCTGGAGAGGAGAAGCCAGATCCCCAGCAGCCAGCAGGCGGGTCTCAGGGGAAGGTCATGTGTCATGCACACACATACCCGGCCCTGAACACCCTGCCAGGGCAAGGCCTGAGGCTTCCCGCTCTTTGGCCAAGAGTAAATAGAGCCTGTCTGTCCCAGTGCCGGGAGGAGAGTGTTGAGGAGCCAGGATCCCCGGATCCCAGCCCAAGCATCGCCATGCTCAGCCTCCCAGACCCCATGGCCCCCCTCTCTATGGAACCAGAGGCATCGGATGGGCTCCCCCAGGTGGGACAACCACCCCGAGGCAAGCAGGGCTGCACAAGGAGCTGGCAGCGGGGCTTGCTTGCTGTCTATCCCCAAGCCCAGCTATGCAGTTTGGGTATTTTTCCCCCTTCACTGATGTTTTATTCATGTAAACCCAGCCTGCATCTGTCCTCAGAAAATGAGAGAGAAGATGCAGGAGAGAGAAGGAGAAATAGAGGGGCTCAGAGAGACTGGGGGCCTTGGAGAGAAGGAGACCTCACTTATGTACAGGTGTTGCTGTTCAAAGCCAGATAACCTAGAAAGATCCACGGAAGATGCGCTCTCCCCACGGCCGCCTGACAACAACAGGAGCCGTCATTCAGATGCGATTCATCGCCACCTCTTAGTCTATCACTGGGTCCTTTGCAGACCTCTCCACAGCTCACCGGGGAGGGCCCCCGGCTCTGCCTGTCCTTCTCCACCCTCAGCCGGGCCAAGGAGGAAGGGGAGGCTTTGTCTGTGCTAATTGCATTGTTAGACCAAAGGTGCTTACTTAGGCTCGCTGACTAATTTGGGGCCTTTATTAAACATGATTGCTGGCTGACAGCTGGTCGGGAACCAGCCGTGGCTGCCCTGGGGGGGGGGGGGGGCGGGGGGCGGCGGGGGGGGGGGGGGGGGCCTGGGGGAGGGAGCCGTGGGTTGGGGAGCAGCATTTCGGCACACACTGGGGTGTGTCCCTGGCTACCCAACCCCCCATCCCCGCACTAGCCTCTGCCCCCCCCCCCCCCCGCCTTCTTGCCCCTTCCAGCACACACCCACGTCACCCAGAGCTCACTGCCCTAGAGGCCATTTTATCCCGAGAGCTTCAGTAAGCAGAGGGGGAAGAAGCTGAAGGGAGGGGTGCTGGCCAGCCATGGAGGCTTCCAGAAGCCTCTCTCCACCCCTTGACAAACTCCTGTTCATCCTTCAAGAAAAGCCCCATATCACCTCCTCCGAAGTCCCCCTCCTCTCCCTTCTTCTCGCCCTGGGATTCCCTGGCATCCGGTGTACAAGGTATACATGTAGGCCCGGTTTTCCATGGACGCAGGCGGCCCTTCCCGTGCGCAGAGGGCCTTTTTTACAACCTCGATTCCTGTAGCCCATAGTAACCCTATGGGGAGCTCACTGCTTTCTCTCTCTCTGCTGCTCAGATGTGGAACCTGAGGCAGAGAGGTTAAGCTGTCAGCCTGAGAGCACACAGCCGGAGTCCACTGGCTCCTGCATCCATGCTCTTGACTGCCCTGCCATGGCCTCTCCACTGCCCAGCCTGCTGGAAGGCTTCATTCCTCTGGAGACTGCACCCGAGAGCCATTAAACCCTCACACCCTACTGTCCCCAGGCCATGAGGCTTTCCCTTCAGTTATCTGGCTTTCCGTTCAGTTATCTCTTTTAATCCCTCACAGCTCTGAGGCGAGGCGGGACAGGAATCCATCCTGTGCAGCTGTGGGGTCCCAGCCGCAGGCGAGGCCAGAGCACAAGAGTGGCTCAGGGGCCCAGGTATCCGGCTGAAAGGGCTAGCCTGGGAGTTGGTATCAGGGTAGAGGGTCCCTCCTGCCTTCCCCACCAGCCCCTGCTGCGTGGGACCTCCAGGCACACCAGCCCTCTGTGGCCCGGTTCTGGGGTGGCAATCTGGGCCTCAGGCTGGGTCGGGCCCCAGAAGGCAGGGCAAGTGCCTTGAGAGCCTTTAGCACAATGGCTTCCCTTGAGAAACTTGGCTCGGGATGACACAGAGCAGGGCTCCTTCCCTGCCCAGCGGGGATTTGACAGTCTTTTTTTTTTTTTAATTTTTTTTTTATTTGAGAGAGAGAGAGAATGAGAGACAGAGAGCACGAGAGTGAAGAGGGTCCGAGGGAGAAGCAGACTCCCCGCTGAGCAGGGAGCCCAATGTGGGACTCGATCCTGCGACTCCAGGATCATGACCTGAGCCGGAGGCAGTCGCCCAACCAACTGAGCCACCCAGGCGCCCGGGGATTTGACAGTCTTGTCAACTGCCAGCATCTGTCGGTGCAGCTACACCCCCCAGAGCCTAGAACAGTGCCTGCAACAGGGTGGGTATTCAGTAAATGCTGAGTTGTTTCAGGAACCTCACACTCACCCCACTCTGGCTCAGAGGACAAGACTAGGCTGGGCTGAAGTGGCTGAAATCTCTGATGCTTCTTTCAGCCCCATGTGCTGCCGCCCTCCACATCCAGAATGCTCCATCTGACTTGGCAGATATAAGACTCCGGGATTTGGGGAAGACCTCTGCCCAGCCCTGGTCAGCCCCACAAACTTGGGACTCCCTTAGGGGTAGGGAGAGGCAGTCAGGGCTCATCGCTTGCACACTGATTCATGCCCCTCATGTTTCTTGAGCACCTACTGTGTGCCAGGCACTGTACTAGGTGCAGGGGGTGGCTCAAAGAAGCGCAGGGGAGGTACAGCACCTCCCCCCCACTAGTGGCAGGACCAGCCCCTGTGTAAAAAGACAACTGGAGGTCCAGCCAGAGAAGCAAAGAGGGGGGAGTCCCAGTGTAGGGAAGTTCACAGAGGTGGGGGCATTTGAGCAAGGCTGAGTGGACATTCCCCCGGCAGAGAAGGGGCCACGGCATGCCCGGCAGAGGCCTGGACAAAGTCTCAGAGGCATGAACAAGGAAAAGTAGCCCACAGAAGCAAGTGGAAATGGTCCAGGATTGGGGAGGGCCACAAGTACAAGAGTGTCTCATTTTTCTCCTTTGAAAACTAAAGTTGGAACCTGATATTCCACAGAGGGCTGTCCTAGGATGACTGCCTAACTTGGGGCCAGAAGGAGGCGTTTTACAATGCAGATAATCCAATCCAGCCAGTCGGTGGCTGTGGCACCCAGGACCCTGCATTTTGAACAAGGCCCTGGCGTTCAGTGCGGATGGACACTGGGGTCAGAGGCAGGTGACTGGGCGAGCCCACGCTGTCCGGCTTAGGAGGGGCCCGAAGGCTGGCCTGGGGTCTGGGCAGGCCTGGCCCATTCTCCCCTGGCAGAAGGGCCCTCACCTCCAGCTGGGGGCGGGGACGGAGGCGCAGCGTGAAGGAAGGGCAGACGGCGGCAAAGTCAGCGCGGCGCATCCATCTGCCCTGACAGCCAGCAATTACACCGCGTGATCGCCAGATTACTCCAAATGCATTTATTACAGGGGTTAGAAGCGGGGGACTTATTTACTGGCAAATCCATACTCATTACAAGACTCAGCCTAGCCTAGACTGAAAACAGCTCAACTGAAACAAATAATTACCAAAGTCCTTCCAGTGCGAGGCTCTCAGGTGGTTGGGGTGCGGGATTGGGGGTGGCGCCTGGCCCATTCCATGAAGAAAAGGGAGGAAGAGGCCGAGGGTGAGGATGGCAGGGTCGGGGAGGGAGACGCCGCCCGGCCGCCCGCCGCGGTGCGCATGCCCGCCTAGGTCATGAATATGCAAACAAGCCCCGCGAGGCGGGGCTGGCACGCCCGGTCCCGAGGGCTCTGGCCACCCACCGCCCACAGCCACCGGCTGGCGGAGAAACCAAGGGACGAGGGCGACCTGGGGCCTGCAGGGTTCCAAGACTGGGCCTAGTCCCGCATTTTCCAGGGAAAGAAACACTGGCACGGAGCACAAGCTCCCCAGTTGCTGAATGAATGAAAGGGCCAGTGAACGGAAGTAGAGTCCAGACAGACCTTGCCCCGGGGCCGGAGGAGGACCCACTCTCGGTCCTCAGGCTGGGGCGCTGGAGGGGCTCCCACGGAGGGTATCGCCGGCCTCACAGGCACACACAGCTGACCCTGGAGCCACAAAGCTGACAGACGCTGGGCATCCTAGGGCTGTAGACTTGGGGGACGCGGAGAGCACAGACTGGGCTCTCAGGCCCCAAATGTCTTCTGCACCCTCCAGGGATTCTGGGGTTCCAGAAACAAAATCAGTCTTTGGTTTTTTTTAGGACTGACAGAGCTGGCCAGGTCTCCTGCTCCCATTTTACAGATGAAGCAACGGAGTTCCTAACAGGGCCAGGACCAGCCGCGGTCCGCTTGTTCACGAAGGAGCGCTCCCGACCGGGCCCTGCGCTTCGGGCGGGATTCCTGGACCGCGGTGGCGGCGATCAATGCCCGCGTGGGGAGCTGTCAGGCCGATTGAAATGTGGGCTCGGCCTCTCTGCCCGCTGGGCGGATGCTGGCACCGCCACCCGCGCCTTAAATATTCATTCACTTGACAGAACACTAATTAAACAAAGTAAGGTGCATTATTACTTGATTAAATTTTTTATTGGCAGCTTAATTGGTCTGTTAGTTGCCCCTTAGGGAGTTGTTCGTCCACCCCCCCATCCCACCCCTCCCGCGCCGTGTGGGAGAGGGCCCTTAGCCGTTCCTGCGTCGCCCTTCCCTGCCCGCGGGGTACTCGGGCACTCCGCCCGCACCCCCCAGCCCAAGTTCTGGACTGGGTGCGGGGTTCTCGAACCCCGCCCCTAGGGCCGTCGAGGTTCCTCTCCTATTGGGTCAGGGTTAGAGTTGCAACCAATCAGCACCTCTAGGTCAAGAGGCTCCACCTCAAAATGCGCCTCTGAGGCCCCTTCCGAAGGCAGTGGACCCGGACTTGGAGAGAAAGGCGGGGGATTTGACTCGGCCTAGAGTGGCTGGATGATCTGCCCTTTTCTGGGCCTAGGACTCGGTTTCCCTGTCTGCACCACCACCGGGCTGGCCCCGCAGGCCCCTTATCCAGGCACAGACATCGCCCGAGTGCTCATGGTCCGGTCGTGCGAGGGCCTGAGAGTGCCCCCTCAGAGCAGGTGAACCCACCTTCCTGCTCCCTCTTCCCGGTGTCTCTGACGCGCTTCCCCCCCGCCCCCCGCCGCGCCCCCTCGGGGTGACGGGAGTCTGGAGCCGGCATTTGCCCTGCAGACGGCTGGCCCCTCCCACCAAGTCTGTCCTCTGGGGTTGCAGTAAAGAAGAGCCAGGCGCCGTTTCATCGTTCCCGCACGAGCCAAACCCCTGTGTGAGCCTGTTTCCCTAGTGCCACATGGCTGCCTGTCCTCATCCAGCGAGCAGAATTTGAGTGTTGGCACAAAAGGAGGAGCGTGTCCTCTCGGCCGGGTGGACCGCTCACTCTGAGGTCCCAGCCAGTCCTCACACCTATGCTGCGAGGGTACTGCCCCATCACCCTGCTTTACAGAGGAGGCAGGGGGCCCCCAAGCGCTCGGTGACTTGTCCAGGGTGTCACATGGTGTGGGGGAGGGGAGGGCAAGGCTGAGGAAACTGCTGGAAAACCAGGGGTGGGCCGAGCTCCGCTTGTCTGTTCTGTTCACACATCCGCTCGCCAGCTCCTCCGCCCAGCGGCAGGAGCCTGCTCTGGGGTTGGGGACAGGAAAGAACGTGGGGCCTTCCCAGGGTGGCCTGGGTCCCTGGGTCACACCCCCCACCTCTGGCCATGCCCAGTGCGAGGTGGGGGGAGGGGGGCGTCGCTGGTCCTGCTCACCCTGCTGCTACCCTGTCCACACCCTCCCACCCTCCGGAGAGGACCCAGGCCCCACCGATGACCGGGGAACCGTCTGGCCGCCCCAGAAGCCGCCGCCGGCGGGCAGGAGGCGAGGTAATTGGCATCGCCGGCCGAGGGAGCAGGAAATGAGCGGCCGCAGCCCTTGTGGAGCGGGAAGCTGGTCAGTGTCATCGGTCTTATCTGGGAACAGGCTGCCCAATTATGGGGCCGTGCCCGCTGCCCTCAGCAGCTGCTGGTTCTGCTACTGCCCCCTCCCCAGTGTCCTCATAGCATCTCTGGGCCTGGGGCATCTGCTGCCCCTTCCAGAAGGCACAAGGCAGCTGCCTGGAGAGAGGCCTGCCCTGAGACTCCCCTCTCCAGGTGTGCGGCTGCAGGTGCTTCCCCCAGCCAGGCCTGGCATACAGGGGAGCAGCTGCTAGATCCTACCCCGCACCCCACCAGGCCCTCTCCTCCCAAAGGTGACTGTCCAGGCCGAGCCCTGCTCAGGGCCGCCCGTTCTAAATATCCCTTCAGGGAGCTGAGATGAGTAGGGAGGAACACACAGTCAGGCTGGCAGGGGTCTCCAGCTGCCCGGTCCCAGGGGCCCCTCAGGGCAGGAGGGGCAGGTCATCCTGCTCTGATGCTCCACCCCCTCTACCAGCCACCGAATGAGAGGATTAATAATTCCGTGGGTGGACAATGCTCAGAAACACAGTGCCACTGGGGACTGTGATAAGGTGTCATAGATTAGGAAAATAGGACTATAATGGGTTTGCAACTGTACATAACGCAGCCAGATATTAGCAGATCATGCTGTGGCTCACAGATCCGAGAGGGGCTGGCGGTCCCAGAAGGGCTGAGCCGAGGGTGGGGCTGGGCTGCCCTTCCGGACTCGAAAGGGGGATGCATCCGGCAGCGCTGTCTCGGCAGCCAAAGCCCAGGGGTGACACAGTGCAGGGATAACTGGCTTTGGGATTGAACCCACCTGAGTTCCAATCCATGCCTCCATTTCCCCATCTGTAAAGTGGGGGTGCAGCTGTCTGCTCAAGGGCTATGCAAATTCAGTGGGCTCGTGAACCTAATGCTCCGTAAATGCTCGTCCCCTTCCTCTTCTTTCTCCTTCCACAAGGCTCCAGCATTCAGGCCTTGTCAGGCCCCCGTTTCTGGGAAGTTCTCCCCCAGTCTCCAGACACGTTGAGGGGGGGCCCTGCACACAGCCGCCGCTCCTGACCTGGCCCTCCACTGTGGCAGGAGGGGTGACAGGTGCTGTGGCGGGACTGTCCCTCCCACAGCACACCCTTATGGCGGCCACCGACACATGGGAGCGCTCCCTTCAGGTTTGAAGACCCCCTTCCAGCAGGCAGAGAGGATGGCCCCGGAGTCAAGGTGCCGAGCTTAAGGTCCAGCCAGACAGCCGGAAAATGTCAGCCCGTCTGTCCCTCTCTTCATCTGCCAGGGTTCCTCACTATCCGGGAGCATCCTGAGGGCTCCCCCTTGTCCTCGAAGCTGGCACTGAGGGGTCACTGCCCATGACATTCGGCAGGTGACACTGCTTACGTGAACAGGGCACATGAGGAATCCTGCCATCTCTCTGGTTTGAACACAGGAACGCCACCTGTTCTCGGTACACAGGTTGGGGAGACCGGGAAGAACCCGCCGTGGGCTGTCCCCTCCCCTAAATCGGGCCACCAGGCGCTGAGGAGCCGGTGAGCCTCCCGAAAGCTGTGTGTATTGATGGCTGGTGTAGAGCAGACTGGCCCGCGAGGAGAGGCTTCTTGGGGGAGCAGAAGCCAGAAGGAAGGCCAGAGCAGGCCTCGGGCTGGGCAGGGATGCCAGGGAAGAAGGGAGGGGGCTGTCTTTGTGGCAGTGAGCCTGGGGTGTAGACCAGCCCTGGGCCTGGAGCCTTGGGGAATACAGATGTGATTTCGAAGACTGGCTAGGGCTCTTCCCAGGGGAGTGGGACAGGCCCCTCGCCAGTGCCTCAGACCTCGGTTCGGGTTCACCCCACCCTGCCCACATCACGGAGACCCCAGGACTGGCCTACCCCCCCCAACTGGGTTCTCACCTATCCCCTGAGGAGCACTGCTGGTGGGCAGAGTCCCTTACTCTCCCAACCTGTTGGCTCCTCACTTGTCCCACAAGCAGCCCTGCCCGCTGCCACCCAGACCCGGCGCTCACGACCCCCGCTCCCCAGGCCTTGAGGGCCGGCTAGGCTGCGTTGGGGCTGGTGGCCTACCTGCTCCCCCCCACTACCCCGGCTGTCTGTTGACTGTCACTTACAGATGGGCCCCATCTTTGTCTGTCCACTCTCTGGTGGAGCCTCCTGTTCCCGCAGCTGCTCCCCCTTCCTCACCCCTTCCTCCCTGCAGACAGCTTGGCTAGGCTGTGGGTGTGAATTTCCACCAGGAGGGAGGGCCTGTTCCTTCTGGCACCGGAGCGGAGCCTGTTGGGGGTGGGGGGGCGGGAAGGTGGGTGGGGGAGGGCTGGGAGGATGGGAGTGGCTGTGCCCTGCCACACAGCTCCTCCGGGAAGGCATTCCAGGCCTGGATGGCCCTGAAGACTGAGAGCAAAGTCAGCTCTGGTCCCAACTGCCTTGGCTCCATATGGGGGGGGGGGGTCAGAGTAACCTCCTGAGCCCGCTTTCCTCTTCTTCCTGCCTTAATACATACACCCTCCTGCCGGCAAGGACAAACTGCTCCCATTTTGTGGATGGCAGGCCTGAGGCCCGGAGGACTGACAAGGTATCTTGGGGGACTGTCACTCATGTGAGCTCCTGGAGAGCCCTTCCCACGTGGCTGTCAGCAAGAGCTAATGTGGCCTCTGTCACTGCTGCCCCAGCAGCCCAGGGGGACAAGAGCAACCCACAGTCACAAGCCAGGCCTGGCCCTAAGAACCGTATCCAGAGGGAGGCTGAGCCTCATCAGTGCTCTCGGTACAGAGGGGAAACCAAGGCAGTACAGAGGAGTGGGGAATACAGCCCTCGGCCCATCGGATCCGTAGATATTTATTGCTTGCCTAATGTGCCAGGCCCTAGGGGACTGGAGGGACATGAGGTCCCTGCCTCCACAGAGCTCACTGCCTGGTGGGGACAGTACTGTAGAGAACGTCACATGGGGCTCTGTGCTGGGGAAGGTGAGGGGCTCCCCAGCTCCGCCCTGGCCCCTGTGGGAGGGGAGCCCTGTAGGATGGGGACCAGCACACCCCGAGTTGTCTGCTCTCACCCCCAGCTCCCTGCGCCTCCCCGCCCCTGGCCTCTGGGAAGTGCCTATCTCCTGTGGTTCCTGCGAATGAAGGGCAGCTCCACCCACCCCGAAACTGGTCTGCTTATTTAAAGAAGTGTCTCTGAATTTGATGATGGTGTTTGCTGTTCCCATTCCCGTCTTCCGCCCACCCTACAGTGTCCCTCTCAAGGTAAAACAGAGGCAAATCTTACTGGCTGCTCCTCACCCTCTCTCTGGCCCCAGAGGAGCGCCTCGCCCGGGCTGGGCTTCGTGCCTGGCCCTGTGCTGGGCACAGTGGATTCAGAGACCCACTGAGGCCCAGGACTGCTCTCAGGAAACACTGGTTGGCTGTGACGAGGGTCTGAGGAAGCAGGGAAGGCTTCCTGGAGGAGGCAATGTCAAGCACAGAAAAGGAAGGATAAGGTGGGTGGGTGGCAGCCCGACGGCAGTGGGTTGGGAAATGACAGGTGGGAGAAATTCAACTGTGAAGGGGAGGAGTAGAAGCCAGAATGTAGTAGCTGCAGGGGAAAGGGAGATCCGGGGTGGGGTTGGTTTTTATAAGAAACACTAGAACGTCCTTAAAAGCAGATGGGAGAGTACCACCTGAGGCACCTCAAGAAGACAGGCTGAGTGACAAAGGGAGGCTTCACTGAGGCAGGAGGGGGCTGGCCAGGTGCGGACGGAGGCCCAGAGCAAGAAAGTCTGTAGGTTAGACAGCCGGATGGAGGGGAATTTCTGTCTTCTCTGGGAAGTGAGAAACGAGGGTATGTCTCTCTCTCGCTCTCTCTCTCCAGGAAGCACTCACCCATTTAGAAGATGAAGAGACCGAGGCGCAGGAAGGTGCCCCGGCCTGCCCTGGTGTGTAGACCAGCAGGCCCCCCGCTCTGGGCTAAAATGGGATGAAAGGGGTGAGGGCCCCGAAGGCGTCCTAAGGAGAGCCAGCCCCCGCCCGGGTTGAGATCTACTGGCAAAACCACCTTGAATTCATAGAGCGGTGTTCCTAAAGCACTCGGATCAGGCCCACTGCCTGGCGCACTCAGTCTCCTGGGGAGGCGGCTCCTGCCTGCCTTTGGAAACTTGTTAATATTACCCGCTGTCAGGCAGTCCTCCCTCTCTCCTGCCATGGCTGAGCCAACTCTCTCTGCGAGGCCCAGCCATCCTGGAGCAGGCTGCCATCTGTCCTCTGGCCCCGGGGAGGCCCTCCTCGCTCCTACGCCCTTCGCGAGGCGCACTAAGGGCAGAAATGTGTTTAAGGCAGGCCTCGCCCTCTCCAGGACACCGGTGGGTCCCTGTCTCATAAAGACGGCTCCAGGGAGCTGGGGGCCTCCTTGGCCTCTTCCTGCAGGTCCTCTCTGAGTCCCTCCTTCTGGCTCCTCTTTCCTGCCTGGTGGGAGAAGCCTGGGGCCAGGCCACTCACGGGCTGGGACACCTCCTGCCACCCAAGGCCGGGCCCCCCTCCCTGATCTGCGCTGGAGACAAAAGTCAGTGGTGTCACCCAGTAGAGCGTTCAGCACGGTGCCCAGCACATAGGAAATGCTTGGTAAAGAAACCAACACCAAGTCTCTTTCCCCATCCGCCCTGGGGCAGGTGGCCATGCCAAGCCAGGGAGCCCCGGGGTCCTGCTCATACGGGGGACACAGACATCCTGGCGCAGCCTGACCCAGCACCCAAGCCCCCTAGGACCGGAGGCTGGGCCCAGCAGCCACCTCCAAATCCCAACCTGCAGGAAACCATGGGCTGCAACAGCCCCATTTGCAGAGCCCGGCCTGGTTAATCTGCTTCATTAAAGGCACTAATTAATTGGCTTAATTAAAAGAGTAACCTGGAAGCCAGCAGAACCACCTCCTAACAAGGCACGAGGCTATGCCGAGGCAGCCCTGGAACCGAAGAGGGGAGCCCCCGCCCGCTGAAAGCATGCCCATCCAAGGGTCCTGAGCCCAGCCCTTGGCTTCAGGCAGCCCCAGCCCACCTCGTGCTGGTGACTGCTGACCCCCTCCCCGGCCCTCGTACCCCGTGGTCAGGCTCTGTGAGCTGGCGGGAACCGGAAGTCCCGCATTCACATGCGCCGCTTGGCTGCAGTTAAAAGCCCAGAATGTAAGCAGCGGTAATTAGACCAAGCACAGGCAGGTTGCAGCAGATAAAGGTTAACAGGCCAGGAGGGAGGGATGGCATCGTAAGAAGGCCGAGCCTGGCCACCCCGCGCCGGTCCCGCGGGGAGAACACCACCTGGGCAAGGAGCGCCTGAACCGCAAGCTTCCCTGATCACGATGCACTAGGGTCAGGAGAAGAGGCTTTAAATCCCAGGTCCACCTCTGTGGGGCGCCTGGGTGGCTCAGGTGGTTGAGCGTCTGACTCTTGGTTTTATTTATTTTATTTATTTTTTTTAAAGATTTTATTTATTTATTTGACAGAGAGACACAGTGAGAGAGGGAACACAAGCAGGGGGAGTGGGAGAGGGAGAAGCAGGCCTCCCGCGGAGCAGGGAGCCGCATGCAGGGCTCGATCCCAGAACACTGGGATCATGACCTGAGCCGAAGGCAGACGCTTAACGATTGAGCCACCCAGGCGCCCCTGGCTCTTGGTTTTAGCTCAGGTCATGATCTCAGAGTCGTGGGATCGAGCCCTGCATCAGGCCCTGTGTGGGGCATGGAGCCTGCTTCAGATTCTCTCTCCCTCCCCCTGCTCGCTTGCTTGCACCTGCACGCTCACGCTCTCTCTCAAATAAATAAAACCTTAAAAAAAACAAAAAACAAAAAAACACCTCCACCCCTCGAGGCTGGGTGGCTGTGGCAAGCTGCTTTGCCTCTCTGAGCCCTCTTCCTCATTGGCAAAACAAAACACCTGCTAGGGCTCCCTGGCAGCTACCCTTCCCAGGCAGGCCTTCCCCAGTCTGGGATTGATTAGCCAGGTCTGCCCAGGCCAGTGCATAGGGAGTGGAGGCTTGTGTGCCACTCTGGTCCCGCCTCTCCCATCAGCCGCTGCAAAGGCTAAGTCTCCCTGTCAATGTTTCAAACCTTCCCCACAGCGACAGGAAAATAATTCTCACAACTCCTCACGGCTCACAAAGGTGTTCTTCCAGACAATATTCATTTGAGCTTCCTGTCACCCTTCATTTGGAACCCAGCATCTCTGGTTTAGAACTGAGGCTCTGGGTGGCTCATTCTGAAGCATCCTTCAAGAAAGGGGAATTTGCTGTGGTGTGGGGACCCTGCCCTCCTCCACCCCACACACGCCCCAGGACACTGGCCAAGTTCATGAGCAGCCCCCACCTTTGACCTTGACAACCTCCCACCTGAAGCAGGAAAGGCATAAACATGCGACACGGGGCCCCGGGACCACGTAGCCTCAGAACATTCACTCGCAGCCCCTCTCAAAACCTCAAGAGAGGAAAGACAGGACCCCAGAACAGGCCGAGGGTGGCCTCCAGGATCCAAAGGCGCCCAATGAGGCCCTGGTGTCCTCGGGAGGGGGTTGGCAGGGGGCGAGACCAGATGCCACGGGCACGCTATGGTTTAGAATACAGAAGTGTGGGAGTGCGGGGGTCCAGAGCCCCAGCCCAGCCCACGTGATGGGTGAGGCCTCGGGGCAGTCCGGCCAGCCTGGGGCTGGGGGACACACGGTTCTCAGCTCACGGCCCGCTCCCACACTGAAACCGCAGGGGTGGCGGCTGTCAGACCGGACAGATTTCGTCTCCACGCAAACAGCTGTTAGGCTGCTCGTCAACAGTTCTGCCGCCGCCTGAGAGCCAGGAGTGAGGGTCCAGCGAGGGTGCCCCTGCTCCATAATCATGAGACTCAATCAGCACCCGGCCCTGGGGACGGAAGGGCTGCCACACGGCTGTCACCAACTACAGTGTCCAGCCACGCCCCCGGAGTCCCCTACACCACCACCCCAGCTCCTCCCGGGCTCACGGACCCACGCCCCCACGCCATCGCCCACTTGGCTGCCCTGAGGGCTGTCAGGGCTGGTGTCTGCCCAGAGCTGCTTCACCCGCAGGGACCAGCCCCTCTGTCCTCCCACTGGGCATTCACAAGGGACGAACTTCTGCCCCCCTCGTCCTAACTCGGCATCCCTGGCCCCATGTTACAGATAAGGAAACTGAGGCCTACAGAGGTGTCTAGGTGAGCGGCCAGGGGACTAGAACCTAGGGCTCTGGGAGCTGCACCTAGAGGATGGCGTCCACGGAGTCCACTCCCCCCAAGGTGGTGGTGGGCACAGTACTTGGGACCGAACCCCTGGAGTGCCTGGTGGGGGCATCAGGCTGTCCCCCCGGCAAGGCTGAATGAGAAGAACTTGGAACGGACAAGGCTGCCTACAACAAGAAGGCCTTAGAGGTGGAACAAAAGCAAGGCAGGGAACGTAGGAGGCCTGGCTCAGACAACGGGCCAAAGGATGCTGGGCCTCGGCTCTCAGGGCCCTTCGGGTCCCCCTACAGGTCAGAACGCCGCCTGGGCCCCCACGCAGAGCCCGCAGCCCTGCCCTCAGCCCCACTCCAGCACGTGTGTGCGGTGTACCCTGGGCCACGCAAACCTGCCTGTCTCCCCCCGCCCCCCAGTTCAGATCCTCAGGTGCAGGGGGCGGGGGGCTTAGTGCGGCCCGGGAAGGGATGCGCTCGGAATGTGTCTGTCGGCGGGCAGACGCTACCAGCTCCTGTGTGGCTCGCCCTGCACCAGGCTTGCATGCGGCCCCGTGGAGGGGGCCGTGTTTGCCAGGTAGCCCCTGGGAGCCGGAGCTTGGAGTGGGCACGGCGCCGGCATGGACGCGTCCACAGCCACATGGTCAGGAAGCAGGAGACCCAGGACCAGAGTCCAGGCAGTCAGGCTCTTGGCTGTGTCCTACCGAGGGCTGCACCAGGCTCTGCCCAAGGGGCAGCGGATACCCCAGGGGAGCTGCCCTGGGGCAGACTGCACATTTCTAGAAGAGCGAGTAGGGGACAGCCCTGGACTCGGAGTCAGGCCCTGGGCCCGAGCCCTTGGAGAGCTGCTTAATACCTCCAGGCCTCTGATCCATCCTGCCGAAATGAGGCAAGCAGCCCCCACCAACACCCCAAGCCAGTGTGAGGGCCCAGGGAGGGAACTGTCAAGGTTGAGGAGGGGCTGGAAGCCTGACACCTGGCTTCCCTGCAGGGGTGACCTGTGCCCTGGACAGGAGGCACTTCAGCTCGAGGGCCCGAGGGAGGGCCTGATTTCCTGTCCACGGGAGAGAGCCCAAGGGAAGAGCAGATGATCACCCTCATCATTTCACCAGGCCGCTTGTTAGGAATATTAATAGCATTAATTATTTCTAATCCGGCATCCAGGCCTGAGCTGGCCATGAGCAATCCCCAGGCCACCAGGCTCTGAGGGAGGCTTGACCTCCTCCCCGAGGCTGTGGGGTCTGGGTCCGGAACAGATCCTTTCAAGGGCAGAACTGGGAGGGGCACCTGGGTGGCTCAGTTGGTTGAGCATCCGACTTTTGGTTTCGGCTCAGGTTGTGATCTTGGGGTCATGGGATCAAACCCCACATCAGGTTCCATGCATGGACTCCACTTGGGATGCTCTCTCTCCCTCTCCTTCTGCCCCTACCACACCCCCCACTCTCCCATGCTCTCTCTCTCTAAAATAAATATATAAAATCTTTGTGGGGGGAAAGAAAGGGCAGAGCTGGGAGGGCAGGGGTCCAGCCCAGCGCAGCCCCAGCAGTAAGGGGATCTGCAGAGAGGACTTCCCTTGTGGTTCTCCTAGGAAGGGGCCCACAGGATGGGCACCCATTTCACAGATGGAGAAATGGCTCCAGCTCGGGATGAGAAGGCAAGCTCAGCAACAGGTTTGCACCTGCCCTGCAGGTGACTGGGCTGCTGCCTGGCGCCACCCCAAGCCCCTGTCCCTCCCTCACAAGCACCTCCGCCCCTGAGCTATAAGGATGTCTGTACAGGGGTCAAGATCCTGCAGGGAAGGAGAAGGCTGGCCAAAGCAGCTGAGCTAGGAGACCTAGACTGCTTGGGGAGTCTGACCTCAGAGGTGTGGCCCAGGGACAGTTGCCTCAGTTGCCTTAACATCACAGGGATAATAATAGTGCCCCCTTTATAGGGTCCTTGCAAGCATCAACTACTAATGCAGGTAAATGCTTCGTACCCGGCCTGGCATACGGCAGGTGCTTACTTTACTGGTACCCCCCTTCCCCATCCAGGACCAGTGGTGAAAGGCACAGCTAGCAGGCCCATGTTCAGTCCCCAAGGCTGTGGGGCTTGGGCCAGTCCCCTTTCCCCATTCTATGCCTCAGATCCCCTGACTGCACACTGGGAGTATAACCCAGTGGTCTCTGAGGCTCCTTCCACGAGTGACTCTCGAGGGGGAGGCTCAGCCCCTCTTCCTGGGGCTCCATTACTTCCTCCACTGTCCGCCACCACCACCCCCCACCCCACCCCCACTGGGACCTTTGTGCCTCACCCACAAAGTGCAGGCAGCCGAAGGGTTAAGGACCGAAGGGTAAGGACCAGGTGGGGAAGCTGCAGTAAGACCCAGTCTGCCCAACACCACACTGCGGCAGGCCCCCCTCGTTATCTCTTGGGGCGTCAGCGTCCTTGGCTCCAAACTGGGGTGACGGGGCCTCCCTCATACAGGACTGCAGTGCAGACCCAGTGAGGCAGCTGGGGGCTCTGTGGGACAGGGCAGGCAGACTCTGGTGGTCATTTAGGTATGGGGACGGTGGGGGGGTAGGGGGTGGATAGCTTACAAACAGGCTTTGGAGTGGGACCCGGGGCTCCCCTTAGAGTGATGTGACCTGGGATGATGTACTGACCCCCCAGAGCCTCAGTTTCATCACCTATAAAATGGGGGCAAAGAACTGCCCACAACTCGTAGAGCTGCTTTGAGGAATCGGTGTGGTAATGTGAGGGTGCCACCAGCAGTCACACTGGGAGCGCCCCACGTGCCAGCAGGCCTCGCGGTCACTGTTTGCTGCTGACCCCCCCAGCTGCCGCACCCCCTCCACCGTGGCGTCTGTGAGCCGGGATGGGGCTCCCGGGGCCTGGCAACACGGACTGCACCCGTCCTAGGCCTTCGGTGGGCCCAGGGCAGCCCCTCCGCAGGGAGGTCCCCAGCCTCCTGCAGACAAGAGCCTCTGTCCCGCCGAGCCCGGGTCAGGGCAGGGGCAGTGCGCTGGCACAAAGCCTGGGCTCTGTCTGTGCCCACAGCGGGGGCAGCTGCCCGTGAAGGGCCCTCCTGCCACAATGAAGCCTTTGAGGAGCTGCCGGCGGGAGCCGAGCTCTCCTTGAAGGCCTGGCTCTCATAAGCCCTGTCTCTCTGTGAGGCCACCCGGCCAGGCAGGCAGCTGCTGTGGGGGCAGGGCCTGCACCCCCCCCGCCCCCTGCTGCTGGGCACACTGCCTCCCCGGCCTCTTCCTGGCCTCTCGGCCTCTCCCCAGAGGATTCCTGACCAGGGCAGGCCGCAGGCCAGAGAGCCAGGTGGGGCCTCGGGGCGACAGTGCCTGCCCCGATCCGTGCTCCACAGTGACAGTCCAGGCCCAGCACACGGACGGAAAGCCCCGATTCCCCCGGCCAGGGCTCTCCAAAGCCGCTGCAGGCCTGGGGCTCTGCCTCCCTGCGTCCCTACCTCTCTTAGCCTCAGTTTCCTCATCTGTAAAACGGAGCCTCTGAGCACATGCCCCACCCCGACCCCCGGCATTTGTGTAACAGGACCTGCGTTTAATGCTCTCCTGGGCGCCAGGCAGGCGGCGAGGGCTCAGGGAGTGCCAGCCGGATCGCTACCCCACCACCGCTCCGGCCTGGGACCCGCTTCCTCCGCAGCTCATCCTCTGACTTGGGGGGTGACCTTGGCCTGGGGACTGAACCTCCCTGAGTCTTGGGTTTCTCCAGCAAATGGGCTAATGCCCGGTTGCAGGGTTGCCATATAGAGAGAGCCATTTAGCAATGCACCTCAGGCTCAGGAAGGCTTGGTTGAATGAATTTCATGAATCCCAGAAGCAGCACCTCCTAGGGATCTAGGGAGGAGAAGGAGGAGGAATAAGGGTGGGTGGGGAGGGCGCCTGGGTGGCTCAGTTGGTTAAGCGACTGCCTTCGGCTCAGGTCATGGTCCTGGAGTCCCGGGATCGAGTCCCACATCGGGCTCCCTGCTTGGCGGGGAGTCTGCTTCTCCCTCTGACCCTCTTCCCTCTCGTGCTCTCTATCTCTCATTCTCTCTCTCAAATAAATAAATAAAATCTTAAAAAAAAAAAAAGGGTGGGTGGGGGTGGGGGTGGGGCAGATGTGTAAACTGCTGGAGGGCTGGGTCCTCAGGGTAGTCAGGGAGGGCTTCCTGAGGGAGGCAGCGTTTGTCCAATGTGGGGAGTGAGGGTGGCCTTCCCCACACAAGAACAGCAAAGGTGTGTGAGCCGTGTCATCCACAGGCCTAACAGGGGAGGGACTGGAAGAAAGGCAGGTAAGCCAACCTGGACCAAGCTGAGAAGGTCTGAAAGGCCAGGCCAGGGCTTTGGACTCAATTTTTCAGGAAATAGGGAGCCGATGATGATCACCAAGCCAGTGACTTGATTGAGTGTGAGCTCTTTAAACATCTGGCAGTATCTGTGCTAGACGGGCCAGGACGAGGGGAGGCCGGGCAGCCCATCTTTCCTGTCACTGCAGGTCAGAGAGCCAGCCAGTCAGGAGTGTGTGCGAAGGGGATTCGGGCCAAGCAAAGCCACCCGGGGCCTGACCCTCTTTGGGGTCCTCGTCCCCAAGCAAGCCCTGCCCGGGGCCGCCCCGACATCCTGGGGCACGGAGGAGCTCCCTCCTGCCCCCCTGGGCAGACTGGCGCCCAGCAGAGGGAAAACTTCAAGACCCCAGAACCAGCCTGAGTTCAAAACCCACTCGGCCCCACCTTTGTGCAAATGTGGTCACCTCTCTGAACCCGTTTCCTCATCTGTAAAGCCGGGGTTAAGGACGCCTGAGCCCCACAGTTGCCACTGTGATGATTAAGTTGGACACTCGAGGGTGGCTGCAGGGAGGGGGACCCTGTTCTCTCTCTGGCCTTCCTCACCTTGGAAGAGGGGGATGGGGGAGCAAGGGGAAGCCAGGTCTCTGTGGAGCCCCCACTGGAGGCAGTAACACTGCCGAGAGAGGCTAGGGTTCGAAGCCGACCCCTGCTGCTGAGAAGCTGTGTGACCGGGACCCTCGGTGCCTCAGTTTCCTCATGTGTAAGAAGGGAATAATAACAGCGGGGCCGCACAGAGGTGTTATGAGGATGGAGACGCTGTCCATGAAGCGCTCCACACAAAGCGCGCTCGTCATCGGAAGCGTTGTTGGCTCTGCGATCCCTCCCAGCCGCTAGCGAGGCCAAGGCCACTTCCTGATTTAGGGTGTCCGGGGGTGCTGGGACTTGTGCAGCCACACGGCTGGCCTGTGTGGGTGATGTGGGGCCTCCCAGTCACTCCTTTCTGGCAACTGCTCCCCCCTCCCAGCCTGTAGACCCCAGGAGCCATCTCTCCACTCTGCACCCTCAGGACCCAGCAAGGTTGCCACTGCCCCCGACTCGTGCCAAAGTCAGGGCAGCCAGAGGCCTTGGTCACACCCTCCCCGACCCCAGTCCACACCAGAGTCTGGGGCTGAACAAAGCTTTTGGGGGCACCCCTTCAGTTGCAGGTTCTCTGACTCTCAGAACCTCTACCAGTCCCCAGAGGACGCCGCCTTGACCTCCCCAAGGCCCCCCGGCCCCCCGGCCCCAGCCCCCCCAGCTGCGCCCTAACAGAGCCTTGCACCCCCCCACCTCCTGAACTGGGGAGGGATGGTGCACCCCCCACCCAGCTGCCCCATGGAAGGGCCCATGCTGCACAAAGCCAGCTGAGTAAATAATGACATTTCCTTCTCTCTCCTGTGCTCTTCACCCCCTTTCCCTTCCACAAATAAATTATCAACATGCCCAGGTCCCAGCGGAGCAGAGCATATCACAGGGAACAATGAAAAAGCTTTTAATAGGATTCCAGGAGCCGCGGCCACTCGCTCTCGGGCCCTGATGGAGATTGCTCCGTGACCACGGGCCGCTCGCGCCCTCCTGGGCCCCCGTGCCCGCCCTCCTGGGCCCCCGTGCCCGCCCCGGCTCCTCCCGGGGTGCCGCTGGGCCACCTGCTGACGTCACAGGCCAGCGTCTGGGCCTGGGGAGACGCGCTCGGTGGCAGAGGGACAAAGCCCATGCCCGCCGCCCAGACGGCTCGCCCTCAGCGGGGCACACCAGCCCTGAGGCGGACCCCTCCAGGAAGCAGCCCCCTGCTACGCGCCCCCCGCCTCCCTCCAGGGCTCAGATGGCACCTCTGCTGTGAGCCCTTCCCTGACTCCTCCTACCCCACGCGTGCCGAATGACGTCACGTATTGGCAAAGGCCTGCAGGTGCCTGCACACAGTGGGGCCCCAGGGAGCGCAGGCTGAGGGTAGAGGCACTCCCGGAGGCCTAGGCTCTGAGGCCAGAGGGGACAGCCCGTGGACTGGGGCAGGTCCCCAGCTCTGGGAGGGGCATGGTCGAAGGAGAAGCTTCCGAGAGACCTTGGGGTTACCCGCTAGCTCTGAGCCTCAGTTTCCTGTCTGTGAGAGCAGGTGTAAGGACCCAGATGGAGCAGGGTCACGTCTGCCCCTCTGGCCGCCCTTCCTCGGTGTGACCTTGGCCAAGTCACTTCACCTGTGTCTCAGTTTCCTAGGGAACAATCAGGATAATCAGAGAGCCGACCTCAGAGGCTTGTTGTGGGGATTAATCCAGCGAATACCGACGGCACGTAGCCAACCCCTGCAATCTGTGTCATCTCCTGCTAGGACGATGACCACCATCTCCCACACACTCATGTGTTGGGGGGCTAACCGGGTGAAGTGCCGGGTCCTAGCTGTGTGACCCTGGTCCAGTCACTTTGTCTGTCTGGGTCTGTTCTTCCTTCTGTGAAACAGCAGTTGGGAAGCCTCAAGGAGATCCCGCACAGGTAGAGTCCTTAACATGGCTCCGTGACAGGCGGTGTAGACAGTAGGCAGTAAAAGCAGCCATAATGGCTTCTCTGCTGCCCTCGTGGGAGGTGCTGAGTCTCACTGGTCCCCAGCCTGCCTTCCACTCCAAGGCCTGGCACACAGGAGGTACCCAGTAAACACCCACGGGGGGGTCCTGCCTGACCCCACCCTAGAGGACCCAGCCTGGGCAGAAGGTGACATATGAGACCCGACCTTTGCCCAGGGAGGGGCCAGTCAGGAGCTGAGCAAATGCCCTGAGAGCCTGCTGGCCACACAGGGTGCGTGCCCCTGAGTGCCGGAGGCTAGCGCCTCCCCAGGCCCAGAGCTCCACGGAGCCCAGGGGCAGGGGCAGCATCCCAGCCCTGGACCTGGGGGAGCCTGTCGTACCCACCAAAGCGCGGGGACCCCAGCTTCCCGAGAAACCCTTCCACGGACGCCGTCCCATGTCGCGTTCATACCGACCCTGAAGTGCGCTCTGTCGTTCCATTTCACAGGTGTGGAGACTGAGGCACAGAAAGGGATGAGGTGTCCAGGGGCATCCAGCTGACAAGTTTCAGAGGTGGGATTCAAACCCAGGTCCACCAGACTCCAGAGCCCAGCGCTTTGATTCCCCACAGCCCAGCTGCCTCACAGTGGATCCCGACTTCTGTGCGGCCTGGGACAAGGCATTTCTCCACTCTGTGTCTCAGTCTCCCTACTCTCACGGTGGGAAGAAGACAAGCCAGGCAGAACTGGTCGGGCAGAAGGCCCCAGAAGTTGGGGCCTGGTGCTGCCCAGCCCTCTCGACAGCCCAAGCCTGGCAGAGGGAGGTGGAGGGGGGGATGTCTCCGGGCTCAGAGTCCTAGAGCCATGGTGTTGCTGGGCCTGGCACTAGTGGGGTAACTGAGGCACAGACGGCCCTACTGTGACCAGGAGAGTAAGGGAGTATGTGTGGTCTGTCTCCCTGGACAGGTGGGCAGTCTACAGGGGGTGCAGCCTCTGTGAGGAGGGGAAGGGCTTCCGAGGCCCCCACTGCCCTCCAAGGAGCCCTCTCTGCACAGGACCAGCCCCGCCCCGCCCCGTCGCTGGCTCCAAGCAGGGGGCCCTGCCGAATGCCCACCTAACTGCTGGGCTCCCTCCCTGGGAGAGAGGTCAGGATGCCGAGCTGACACTCTCCATGTCTCCTCCGTTGGAGCAGAGCTGGGGGAGGGGGCTATCACTCCAGCTTTTTGTTCCTTCGCACCCAACCCCTCCCCAGACAGGGGCTTGGGAAAAACACATGGGCGACAGCTGGTCCAGTCTGGAGGGCAGGAGGGGCAGGGTCTGCAGAGAAAGGGGCCTGGGTCCGGGAGGGCAGCCACCCGCGCCTCTTAGCAGAGATGTCCTGGGGGCAGGGGCGGGACATGCGGTTCATTCAGGGGCAGCCTGGCTCAGACAGGGTAAGGGAAGGCGGGTTAGGAGGGTTAGGTGTGAGCCTCTCGGTGCAAGAATGTGTGTGTGTGAGGTCACGTGATCGAGAGGTGTGAGCACGACGCACACCTCTCTCTCTCTCTCTCTCTCTCTCTCTCTCTCTCTCTCCATCCTGACGTGGCCCTGGCAGGACTGGGACCGTGGATCACTCCTCTGTGGCCAGCTCCAGGCCCGGCCCGCCACAGGCAGCTTCTCTGAAAGAGTGAGCGAGACCCCCTGCGCCCCACTGAGCCTACGTCCCCCTCTCAGGGCAGAGGCAGCCCAGCCCAGTCCAGGAGCCCAGTGACCCACCGAAGCCCACCCTGTGGCTTCACTGGGACAGGCCCCCTCGAGGCCCATGGCAAACTCCCAGGGTCCTGGGACTGGGACCCACCCGCCAGCAGCCAGATCCCCTGAGCCAGAACCAAGCCCCTCAGGTCTGACCACAGAGGAGTGTGTTTAAATCAAGGTCATCCCAGAAAAGTCAGCAGGCAGCTGCTGGGCAGGATCTGCGGGGAACCTTGGTCCACATTTGATCCAGGACCCAGGAGGGCGTGTCCCTTGAGGGCAGCTCAGTCCAGTGGCTTCCATCCCCAGGAGGCCCCGGCTGGCAGGTTGGGTCCTCTGCGGCCACCCATGGCAGCTCCTCAGGGGGGCACTCAGTCCTGGCTCACCATTCATGCACCTGTTCACTGACCCCACACTACGCTTAGCACCTACTATGTGCCAGGCCCCATACCAGGCGCAGGGGTGCACAGGCGAACAAGACAGAGAGACACAGTCCCTACCCTCAACCATCCTGGCTGCACACCCGGCCTCCGACTCTCCCCGCACCCCCCCAGCCCTGCCACCACTCAGGACCAGCCAGCCAGGGCTCTCCCCCCACATCCCCCCCAAGAGTGGCCCACGGTGTCCCCCACAACCCCCTGAAAACTCAGCTCTCCCCTCTGCTGGCCGCACGTACTTCCACCAGGCAGCCCTTGGCAGGCCACCCCGAGGAAAAGCCCATCCTGGCGTCAGCACCCAGCAGCATTTTGGGGGACATTTTCCCCCCGCAGCATTTCCCAGGGGTCGCCAGGGATGGGGAGTAGAGGGGCCATGGGGGACGGGGGAGACAAGAGCAATTTGCTTCTGTAGATAAATGCCGGCTCCTCTCCGAAGCCAGTCCCCCCTTTCTTTTCTCTCTTCCTAGCTAGCATGCTCCCTCTCTCTCTCTCTCTCTTTTTTTTTTTTTTTTTTTACAGTTTGCTAAATCTGTTGTAATCTGGTGCCAACGATTAATTCAGGCAGAAGGAGGGAAAGGGGACTGAAAAAAACACTGCCACAGAGCTGCTTCTCAAGAGCAACGCAGGCGGGAACAGACAGGGCGAGTGCCTCAGCGACCCCAGTTTTAATCCCTGTTTTTATTAAGTACAAAGCCATCCCCCGGAACAGCCCAGCCGCCGCCCCCTGCCAGCCAGGCCCCAGCAGGCACAGCTTTACAGCCCCTGGGCCACCGGGCTGCCGGTTGCCTGGGTCCTGCGCTCTGCCTGGGAGGCAGTGTCCCCTAGTGGTTAGCTGAGCCCCATACAGCCGAGTGCGCTGCCTCCCTCCCTTCTTCCTCCAGCACCGCCCCCCCCCGCCCCCGCGCCCAACTCTGCCCAGGGCCCCATCCCTGTGCCAGGGTGCATTCAGAGCCAGGCCAAGGTTTCTAAAGAACCCTCTTCAGCACTCACAGCCCTCAGTCTACACAGGGGCCGCTGTCCCGTCACAAACAAGCCCAAATATTCTCCCTCCCGGCCCATGGGATGCCGGGTCAGCATGCCCGAGCAGGTGGATACACAGCTCTCAGGAACAGGGGCTTGGCGCCCTGGGCCCAGGAAGCCCACCCTTTCAGGGGCCCACCCAGGAGGACGGGGCAGACGGTCTGTAAGGCAGGCCCAGGAGTCGTGAGAGATGAAGACGGACAGGCCAGCAGAGACCCAGGAGACAGACCACGGTCCCAGATGCCCGCGGATGCTGCACACCCCCCGAGCTCCCCACACCTGCCAAGGGGTCTGCATGCACACAGCCCCTCCTCTTCGTTCTGTCTGCCAGGCCCATGGTTCCTGTGCTTCTCCTCATTGACTTCTGCCCCCACTTCACATCCCGGCTCAAGCACCTCCGTCCGTGACCCCCAGCCCTGGCGGGCTCCTCTGTCACCCAGCCTCACGGCCTCACGGGGCTGACTCCCTGCTCTGTGAGGGGGAAAGTTTCTGATTACTGCCTGACCCCTGCTCCCAACTGTACGCTCCCTGAGGGCAAGACTTAGGGTTGCTTTTCTTTCCCTCTTTTTTCCCAGAGCCCAGGATGGTGCCTGGCCGGTAACTAGTGCTCAACACCTAGCTCATGAATGAATGAATGAATGAATGAACGAACGAACGAACAAATGAAGAGACAAGGAAGGAGGGAGAGAGGGAAAGACAGAAGAGCCAGGGAGACCGGGGTGCTGGCTCCTCACCCCCACCTGCCACAGCAATGCCTACGCCCCCCTCCCCTCCCCACAGTCACCCGCCCCAGCTCTGCAGGGTGGGAGGTGAGGCAAGCCGGCGCTGGGAGTTCCAAACCCAGGGCTGTGGCGAATCCAGCAAACAACTTCCACGGGCAAATCGAGGCCCCCACATGCTGACGTCATCTGCAGAGCCGCTGACCCCAGGGAGCAGCTGGGCTCTGGGGGCCTGCAGGCCGCGGTAAACAGGCATCCACCCGCCGCGCAGGCAAACACAGGCCTACACGAAGGCAGCCCCTCTCTGTGGAACCCTCTAGCTCCAGCTGCTGCTAGAGAATGCCAGATTGGCTGGTGGGGGCAGGCAGAGCTTGGCAGGGGCACCCTGGGGTCACACTGTCCTTCCCCTGTCTCCTCCGGCCATTGGGCCTGCTCCCCACCACCCCAGCCTTCCCAGGGTGACTGCCCCAAGGCAGAGGACAGAATGCAGCTGCTGGTGCCCTGGCACAAGCCAGAGCAGGCCTGAACTTTGTCTCGGGGAGAACAACGCAGGTTCTGGGGAAGGGACCCCCCCCCCAACCCAACAGAGGGCTGTGCATCCAGGGCCTGAGGCCTTAACCGGCCCCGCCTTTCCATAGCCTCTTAGCTGCCCCGAAGGGTAAGCACCCACCCACTCCACCGCAAGTGTTTAGGACCTCCAGCCTCATCCACACCCCTCACACCCCTCCCGGTCCCTACATCAGCTCACGGCCCACATACCT
The DNA here is from genome assembly GCF_009762305.2 of Zalophus californianus. Lineage (NCBI taxonomy): Eukaryota > Metazoa > Chordata > Mammalia > Carnivora > Otariidae > Zalophus > Zalophus californianus. The sequence continues at coordinate 105,366,182 of NC_045605.1, read as the reverse complement.
CCTCCTGTGAGGGCCCCAAGGCAAAAACCCCTCAGCCTCACCCCGTCCCTCCTGGACCTTCTCACTGCCACTTGGGGCCAGGCACTGGGGCTGGCACCCCTGCCAGCAAGCAGGGGACATCCCACTGGAAGTGGGCTTCGGTGGCTGGGGTAGGGGCTGAGTCAGTCTTTCCTGTGATCCCAAGGTCAGAAGAAGCCCTCATGAACCAGGGGTAGAGACCACCGGAGCCCCACATTGCTAGGGCTGGCAATAAACTCTGGGCTAGGAGCTTCATATGCATCATCCCAGAGTGGGGCTCCCACTCTGGGGTACCGCTAATACCCTGCCTTACAGAGGATATCTGAAGCCCCACAAGATCCAGGCACTTGCTCTAGGTCAGCAGGCCAGGCCGAGAATCCCTCCCAGGAACCCCAAGTCCCTAGGACCTTTGGGCACAAGGGCTGGCCCAGCCAGGTCCTATCTCTGAGATCAGCCAGGCCCTGTCTCTGGGATCTCCAGGATCTCGGCCGTAACCCCAGGGCAGCCTGGCTGGCTGGGGAGGTGGCCGCCAACAGGTCCCCAGCTCCCGGAGGACACACAGTGGAGCCAGCCACACTGCAGGGCAGGGCATTCACTGGCTTACTCCACTCCTGAGCCATCTGACCCTTCCCCTGGCCCTGAGCCTGCCATGCATGCCCCGCCCAGCACCAAACTCCCCACCTCCCCCCTTCGCCCAATGCCTCTGTCCCAGCTGGGCGGGCAGAGAGGGCTATGCCAAGTTGAACCCCAAGGGCCTCATCCTCCCCTGCACCAGGGCACCTGCTTCCTGACAACCGCCACGGCGTGAGGTCCCTGTGGGCAGTCAGCTGCTGCCAGGCCTGCCTCCCTGTCCCTCGACACCCCCCGTTTCGGGTCCACCTGGACCTCCCGTCTATCGCTCCTCTAATTTGGAGGCAAGTACAGACACACCTGCCCGTCTTTTGTGCATGGCCCTGCCCTGCTCTCCTGCACTTGGGGTGCCCCCTGCCATTCTCGTGAAGTGGGACAGCCACTGTATCCCCCTATGCAGGCAGGGAAGCAGGGTCCCCAGAGGCTGCAGGCCTGGAGTCACCCAGTGGGCGACACGGCCTCATCCACCAGGCCCCAGTCTGTATGGAGCTGCGTCTCGCTCCCCCTCGAGCCCTGGCAGCAGGTGATGAGAGAGGGTGGCAGCACCCCTCCCCACCACCTCCTTAGACACTAACTAGGTGCGCCTCCCAGGGGCTTTAGAGAGGAGGCCTCAGAGGAAGCATGAGGGGGACCCAGGGAGGGTGCTGTTGCTGCTGATGGTCAGGGTCAAGCTGCAATCCCCCAGCAGCCCCCCGGCGGGGAGGGAATCTGACCCCCAAACCCTCCAAGGCCTCTACATGTGCACTCGGTTCTCAGGGACCCCTTCAGCCCAGGAGCTGGACATCCATCCGTCTCCCTTTCATTTTATAATGTAGTCCCACCCCACCCCCAGCTCAGCCTCAGGTGGAGGGGACAGTTGACCCCATTCACCAACAGGGCAAACTGAATCTCAGAGAGGTGGAGGGACTTGCAACCCGTAGGTAATAAAGCAAGGGCCCACGGACCGCGCGTGGTCCGGAGGAAGTCGCTGTAGGCTGCAGCAGCCTGGGGCGCGCCTGGCTTAAACTCGCACTGGGGAGGCTTTGTACAGAAGTGTCCAGTCTCTGTGCCTCTGTGAGGTCATGGGGCCAGGGGCACACATGTGTTCCCCCCACATTCCTCCCCTACTCTCCAACCTGCCCGTGGCCAGCCCTTCAGCCAGGATGTGAGAGCCCCTTGGCTCCTTGTGCCCCTCAAGCCTACCAGGGACGCCTCGCTCACCACCCACCCAGCTGGGCAACATCCCCTCCTGGGCACTGGCCCTGGCAGCTCAGGCCGTTTCCATTTTAAACCTCCGAGGAAGCCCTGAACAGTCGCCCACGGAGTCGGCACCAGCTGACAGGTGATGTTTGCGCCTCTCCTCCTGGGGCTGGCAGGAAGAGATGCAGTTGGCTTTCACTCCAGAAACCTGAGCCTGGAGCCCCTGAGTGTGGCCACCTTCTCCACAGCTGCTGGGCAGAGGGGGACATGCTCCAACCCACATCCCTCTGCCAGTGGCATCCTGCATCCTGCCGGGCTCTGTGCCCCCACGCCAGCAGCCTGCTCCCCAATTCCTAAGCCACAGGGGGTGCGGGACAGAGGGGCTGGCCTCTGTGCTTCCTGAGGATGCAGGGGCCAGGGGAAGGACCCAGCCATCCCCGCCCTCTGCCCCCAGCCTCAGCTTTATTTATTCACTATTCACATCAGGGCTCTGGCTTTGGCCGCAGGGGCCTGGCATACCTCAACTGGGCTGTATTCTCTTAAAAACCACACACCCCAGAGAGCCTGGAAGCCCTCAGGCTTGGGAAGCCTGGGGCAGCCCCCTGATAGCCCAGCTCCACAACTTTCTCCACCTCTGAGAGCTCTGATCAGCCACCTTCCCTGCAGCTGGGCAACAACGCTCCCCAGCCTTCCGCCCCTGGGCCTCCAGCCCGGGAGAGGAGGGGCCGCGCCAGGCAACCGGCTTGCGGGGGGGGGGGGGGCACTCCTCTGCCCCCTGCCTCTAGCCCGGCTTTCCCCCACCCCGTTCCACCCGCCAGGTGCACCGCCCAGGCCCCCGGCCCCACACAGGGTTGACAGTCCACAGCGTGCATAGGGAGGGAAGTTGGAGGCTGCTTATGCCCCCCTTGAAGTCGTTTTAAAAATAAAACCTCGCTCCAACCGTGACTCACGCGGATGGTGGGGACGGGAGCGAGGCGCCCGGGCCGGCCGGCTGCCTCTCTCCGCGCGCCCCTAAACCCTCCGATTCCCGGGTGCGGGGCCAGGGCCGGGGCCGGAACCGGCCAGCCCAGCCTGGCGCCCCCCGCGAGCCGGGCCGCCTCCCTGAGGGGCGCAGCGAGGGCTCGGGCTGGGGCTCCGATCGAGCCCCCGCCCTTTCCAGCCTCGGCTCGGGAGAGTGGAGCCGCCGGCCGCGCACACCCCGCGCCTCCCCGCGGCGGAGCCAGCGCCGCGGGCGCTCGGCTGTCGACCCGGGGGCCCCCCCACCCCAAATCCCAAAGGCTGCGCGGCCCCCGCGGCGCCCGGGCAAAGCGGGGTGGCCCGGCCCCGCAGCGCCTCCGCGCACTCCCGGCCCCCGCCCCGCCTGCCCCGCCGCCCCGTCCCGCACGCGCGGACCCCGGCCCCCGCCCCATGCATCCTTCCTTACCTGCGCAGCGGCCGGGGAGGCGGGTCTCCTCGGGAAACTTTGCGGCGACGGCTGAGCCTCAGGGGTTATTCCAAGGAGCGGGCGGGAACCGGAGCCGGAGGGCGCCCAGGGGGGCCCGCGAGAGGAGCCCCCAGCGCGCGGCGGAGCGCGGTGGCGGGCCCGGGGCGGGGGGCGCGCGGCGGCGCATCTGCCCAGCTCGGGCGCCCGGCGGAGCCGCGGGGGGCGTGCGCGAGGTGCTCCCGGCGGCCGGGGTGCGTGTGTCCGGGTGGGTGCGCTCGGCGGGGCGAGGGCCAGCAGCGGTGCTTACGCGAGTGGCGGCGGCGAGCAGGGCGCGGGGAACCAGGCTGTGCGGCCGCCTCTCCCCTCGCGGCGGCGGCGGCGGCGGCGGCGGCGGGGGCTGTGCGTGCGAGCGCGGAGCGGGGAGGGAGGGGAGGAGAGAGGGGGAGGCAGCAGGCGCGGGGTGCGGGGGGGAGGGCGGGGAGGAGGCGACGGGGGCGGGGGCGCCGCGCTGCGCACTGGCCAGCGGGACCCGGCGCGGGAGGCTACGCCGCCGCGCGGGGACTCGGGCCCAGCCGGGAGAAACGGCCTCCGCGTTCTCCTCCCGCTGCCCTCGGCTAAAATGGCTGGGGGCGGGGAGGGGGGTGGGGTGGGAGGAGGTTGGGGAGCTAACCCGCCCGGGGGCGAAGAGGGAGGTTTCCAAAGCCAGCCTCCACCTCCGGGGCGGGGGAGAGAGAAAGGGGTTCTCCCTCACGTGCCGCCTCCCCTTACACGCTCCTCCCAGCACCCACTCATTCATCCATCGTTCCAACCATTCATTCATTCACTCATTCATTCATTCATGTCCACCGGTACATTCATTCACAAACAGGTACCCACCACCCACTCCTCGTGCCCAGGTATCCCCTTCCTCCCTGCCCCTTCCCCATGGGGACCCCCCTCGCCTGCCTTGCTCTAAACCCCCGCGGGATGCTCCACGCAGCTGCCCAAGTGGGGCAGTGCCCCAGTCTGATCCCGGTCCCGCCCTTCCCCTCACTGGCCGTTTGTGACCTTGAGCAAGTTACTTAACCTCTCCCAGCCTCAGTGTCCTCTGTTGTAAAATGGGAGCATTATCCAAGAGTTTCTATGAGGCTTGAAGGAGACCCGGTATGGGAAGGTGAGGAGGGCAGTGCCTGGCACTCATTAGGGACCCCGGAAATGTCTGCACCTGTTGTGTGTGGGGTCTAGTGTGGGTGTGGGGTGGGGGACCAGACCTCCCTCCTCTTAGTCTGGAAAGTTCCAGCGCTCTTGGCATTCTGTAGGATACCAAGGAACTCTGCCTCCCCAGCCTCAGGCCTGGTCAGACCTTGTCACCAAGCTCCGTCATCCCATCCTGCCATCCATTTCCCTGGAGGGTTGCCCTGAGTCAGCCCCTGCCTCTGCCTAGACAGCCCCTCCCCCAAGGCCCCACTGCTGGCAGGTCCCCGCCCAGACTCCCCACAATCTGGCCGGGACCCCTCCGCCCGCACCCATCACCATGTCTCCCACTCACTGTCCCCATGCCGGCCCGTGTGAGATGCTTCTGGGGGTGCATCACACCCTTTTCTTTGCTGTCCTTCAGGGCCTAGCCAGGCCACCCCTCCTCTGGGATGCCTTCCCAGATTCTCCCTGGGGGAAGGTCTCTGTAAGGGATACAGCCTCTCTCTCTCCCCCCCCCCACCTCCTGTGCTTTCCCCTCCCCTTTGCCCCCAGCCCTGCAGCCCACTGAGGCTTTCCCTGAGGCCTCAGGTGAGCACCCCTGCTGTTGCCCTTCTGGCCTCTCCCGCCTCATTTCCCTCCCCTTAACTCCCTCTCTTCCTTCTACTGCTTTCTACTCAATTCACCAAACAGCTATTTTTTTCTCCCAATTTTTATTTATTGCCCAAACAACATTAAACCAACAATAAAGGAAAGAAAAATCACCCACAATGCCACCGCCCTGTGGCGTCAACAGCCCCATTCCTCCGCTCCCTTCCAGGCTTGTCCATGCACTGCCGGCTGTGATTTTTACAGGGCTGTAGCTTCTGTTCCGCCGCCACCGCAGACCCCCAGATGGTCGCCTGGGGCCCCCTGGGCTCCCTCGTGCCTCCAGCCGGGCGCGGAGCGGGGGGCTCAGGAATTAGGTGCCGTATCTGCCCTCTCTTCTAAACGGAATCCTTTGTAGGACGGGTGCCTGAGAGTGGAAACAGTGGGATGGCTCCAGCTCTGTCTGTTGCCGTTAGATATCAAAATATCATTTTCATAATTGTGCTTTTAATGGCTGCATGGTACTCCACCGGGCCGAAGTACCATCACTTGCTCAGCCGTGCCTGCTGGCTGCACACAGTTCAGGGAATATTGATGGCGGTCCTCCGTGTGCTGGGCGGCTTTTGAGGCACCAAAGACCAAAAGCGAGTGGCCCTGCTAGACCCTGCCCCCCCCCCCCAGGAGGGCTGGTCCCCCGGACAGTGACGGCTTAGCAGGACCTGGCGGAAACAGGTTACCACATGACCCCACAACACAGGGGCCCAGTCAGCCGCAATATCCAAGGACAGCTTCCCGGAGGAGGTGGCCCTTGGAGGGTCAGGAGGAATGTTCTGGGCAGACACCAGAAACTCATTCCACCTTTGTTCCCAGGAGCTGTGACATGAAAGGGCCCAGAGTTTGGAGTTCTTAGTGGGAACTGGGGAGAGGGGGCGGGGGCCATGGTGGAAGAGAAGTCAACGGGATGGATGTCATCCAGACCTGGGGCTGCAGGGCTTTGAACGAGCCTGGGGAGTCTGGCCTTGATCTTGAAAGGAGTAGGGTGCCAGGGAGGGAATGTAAATACAGCAGGGGCACCATCAGTCACGAGATTCCGAAGGTTCACTTGTGCATTCAACAGATGCTTCCCGAGCCCCTGCGTGTTGTGGGACTCCCTGAGGGCACAGTGGGTGGTGTTGGGGATGGCGCCCTGGCCCCGGAGGACTGAACTTCCTTAGAACCATGCGCTCTCCGACATGCACTCCACAGGAGGCAGTACAAGTCACCCAGGGACGATTTGTGGCTTCAACCTTGGGCTTGCCAAGCCCCAGCTCCTGTACTCCCAGGATGGCAATAACCCGGGCGGCATCCGCAGCCAGGTGTGGTGGGCCCCACCACTGGGCAGCCAAGGTCACCCCAGCCCTGCCACCTGCCTGTCCTCGCAGGAGTCCCCAGATCGGGAATGTGCTCACCACCTCACCACTTACACCCTGGCGGCCCTGGGCGTTATCCCTGTTCCTCACTTTTCTTATCTTGATGAGGTCATCCCAGACTTCCTCGGGCTAGTGTGACAGGTGGTGAGGTCCCAAGAGGAGAGTGCCTTATACACCATGAAGCTATGGCAACGGGACTTATCATGGTTAGACTGTTGTCACCCAAGGAGGTGCCACACTTGGCCCTGTTGGGGCCTCTTCTGGGCTGGGGGTAGGGGAACGGTTGACCTGACTCTTAGGGGGATCAGAGTGGCCCCACTGGTGGTCAGGGGGCATCACCAGGGACCCCTTCACCCCGGGCTTTGTCCAGGTTGTCCAGAAATGAAGGCCCGCGGGGTAGTGGTCAGGGGTCAGCCCACTCAGAGGGCAGAGAGCAGATGTTCAGAGGGCATGACCTTGGACGTCAGCCAGCCACCTGAGAGACAGAGGCTCAGCGTCCCCCACAGGCCACAGCTTGGGTGGCATCTTCAGGGAGGGGTGGACCTCCAGCCCCCAGTGAGAACAAGAGGGCCTCCGACTGGAGTTCCTGCCCCCTCTCTCAGACCTGGAATCTGCCCATCCCATGTCGCGAGGACAGTTCTTGATCTTAGGGATCACTGCCCTCCAAGATCCCCACAGTCCTCTGGGTCTGGGGGCCCCGCAGGGAGGTGGGGCAGAGAATCACAGTCACTGGAGACCTGTCCCGCCTGGCCCCTGGGTGACGCCCCATGAACAACAGGCACGTGGCCTGAGGGCAGGCTGGCTGCACACACCTGATCCACCAGACCGGCCCTCCCCAGAAAGTTCCATCAGCTTCTCGGACTTCTGTGATCACGTCCTGACACCGCCAGAATCCTCCTCTCACCACCGTGTGCTAAACCTTCCCATCCAGCACCGCACGGAGGGTTGGGGCATCCCCCCACATGTACAGGAGTGAGGACAGAAGTTCAGGGAGAGCATGGGGGGGGCAAGGCCCCCAGCCATTGAGGAAGGCGCCCCAGGGAGTGGGGCAGGAGACAAAGCAACTCCCAAGGACAGCGATGGGAGCAGCTGGGGCCAAGGAAAGGTCTGGAGCAGCTGAGGCCAGGGCAGGAACTCCCCGCTCCCTGCTTCACTTCCCTGCGATTTTCCTCCTCTCTGGGGCCAAGCCATCCACTCCTCACCCCTCAGTCCAGGGCTCCAAGGTCCTGTCCTCCGAGAGGCCTCCCTGAGCCCCTCCTTCCCTAGTGAGGTCGCCTTGTTCTCTCTGCTGCCTCGACTTCTCCGCGGGGGCACTTCACCTGGTCTGTGCTTCCATGCGGTGCGTGGGCCTTGGCTCTTCATCTGCTGGACCACACTGACCTCTCTGCGGGGGGGGGGGGGTGCAGGCTGGCCTCCTGTTTGCTTCCTCGAAGACCATAAGACAGTGCGAGAGCGCATCCGGTGATTCGGGTTTTGTGAGCGTCTGGTCGGCCTCCCCCAGCCCACTGTGTGCAGGGTCCCCAGCACCTGCCAGGCCGCTGCGGCTGTGGGGAGAGCAGGAGAGTCCGGTGTTGCTGAACCAAGGGAGTGAATACAACGTGAGATAAGCCTCAGGCTAATTGAAACCAGTAAGGCGAAGGTGGCAGAGCGGCCCAGGGCCAACTGTGATCCCTCAAACTGGCAATTGCCCCTGAGCTGATGGGTCCAGGGGTTCGGGAAGAGGCCAGACACACTTCCAGCCAACTGGACGGAGGGGAGAAGGGTGGCGAGCCAGCTCATCCTCTCCAGCCCTGGCAGGACCGAGGAAGCTTGTCTCTGATGAGCCTGCTCTCCCTTGGGAGCCTCCTCTTCTCCCCGCACATGACATCACCGCCCCCCACCCCTCATCTCTGCCAGACACCTCTCCCTCCTTCCCTCCCCAGCCATTATTCCCAGCAGAGGTAATGCTCTTTATGGTGATTTGAGCGTTTCTTGACTCTGGCTATCATTCACCTGTTACACACATCCCAAGTTCAGGAAAGGAGAAGTGGGTTGTGTCTCGGACAGTGCAGGTGGACGGAACAGCATGCACCAAGGCCTGGTGGGTGGATGGGGAGGTGGGGGGGGGGTGCGGAGGGTGTGGAGAGGGGAAGCAGAGGTGAGGCTGGAAGTGCAGACCTGATCAGGAAGGAAGTTGTGGGGGCAAAGGGAAGGCGAATACCCAAGATTCAGGGGAGCCAGAGGGCCTGAGGTGGGAGAAGGGGAGGGCAGGGTGGAGGACCGAGGGGTGGGAGAGCCCCCACCTAGGGTTTTGAGATTGGAGCCTCAGACACTCCTGCTGGGACCCTTGCCCCCAGGGACACCCCTACCCCATCACTGTGTCTCTCCTGACCGCCCGCAGAGCCCCTTTTTCAGGGGCTCCAAACTCTGTCCCCCCTTCACCGCCCCCTGGCCCAGTCCAAGTTCACTGTCTCTGTCTACTCCACCACACAGGGGCTTCTGGGCCCTGATGCCCGGGCGGGCCACCGCCCCAGGGACCCGGACAGCTCCTGGCCCCTTCCTCTTGGGACGTCTCTGTCCCTCCAACAGGCTCCAGCACCTCAGGGCAACTCAAGCCACTGAAGATGGGGGGGTGACAGTGGGAATGTGCAGGTGGGGTGTCCTGAGCTCGGGGCTCCCCCTCCCGGAGTCTTGATGGTCCAGGGCTCCCTCACCTGCTGCGCACAGGTGCAGCCAGGCCTAGCAGGTTCTGAGTATGCTGCTGAGATGGGGTGCTGGGAGGACCCGAAGGGAGGGGGGAAGGGGGGAGGGCACCAGCCACAGGCTTGGGGGGGGCGTTGCCCAGCAACCACCACGCCGGCGAGGAGGGATTCTTAAAGAGCTGAGCAGAAAGGCTGGGCTTTGGAGGGGCTGAAGCAGGGCCTCGCATACCAATAGCTGCTACTGCTAGCCCCCTCCCCTCCCCTCTCCTCCCCTCCCCTTCCCTCTCCTCCTCCTCTGCTCCCTCCTAGGAGTGGAGCCCCAGCTGGCAGAGCAGGAGGATGGAGAGGAGGGGCGGCTCAGCCCAGGGCAGGCCCAGGGCGGCCAGGGCAGGAGCCAGGCTGGGGTCCTATCTGGTCCCCACAGGACAAGGCCTGGGGAGGCCTACAGCACAGGGGGTGCCCTGGGCTCCCCGACCCTGAGGGTCTGGGATGGGAGGGAGCTAGGACTCCTTACCCCCACCCCACCTGGCCCTGCCAGTGGGCCTCCTGGCGCCCCTGCCAAAGGAGCACTAGTTTAAGAGCCAGACGGAACTGCCTCCTCTTGGGGCGCCTGGGTGGCTCAGTCGGTTAAGCATCTGCCTTCCGCTTGGGTCGTGGTCCCAGGGTCCCGGGATTGAGTCCTGTGTCGGGCTCCCTGCCCGGCGGGGAGCCTGCTTCTCCCTCTGCCTCTCCCTACCATGCTGTGTCTGGTGGGTAAAGTTTCTGAGGAAGTCCCTCCTGGTGTCTAACTCAAATTCTCTGTGCAGCAAGTGGTGGCTGCCTCTCTTCTGAGAAGGGAATGTCTGGCCTCAGTCCAGCACCTAATATTCCAGAAGCAACAAGGGTAAGGATTCAGCCTGTGGTCTTCTGCTGGTTCCTTTCCTTCTAGGGCCTCAGTTTTTCATCTGTACGGGGAGGGGCTGGGCTAGGCCCAGGGTGCCTTGCCGGGGTCCAAGGAGGAACCTCTGGATTTCGGCTATCCTCTCTGAAACCATGCGGAGAGCTCCCTCCCAGCTCCCTGCAGTGGTGGAAGGTGGAGGGGGGGGTCAGGAGGGTGGGGGCTGGAGCCCCCCACCGTTTACTCGCACACAAAGTGCTCCTTCCATTGACCGGATTGCACCACATTGGGCAGCCGATCCCCTGCCTGATGCAATCCTGTCTCCCTAATTAGTCCCCGTGGGTTCAGCACTACCTCTCCTGGCCCTCTGTCAACCCATCCTCAGCCACCACCATCCTTCCCCAACCCCTCCCCTCCGCTCTTGCCTCCAAGTCCACCCCCCGAATCTTCTCCCCCTCAGCTCTGAGGGGGGCCAATGCCGACCCTGCTGCTCCCTGCTCCAGCACCTGCCGTGGCTCCCCACTGTGGGAGGTGGATCACAGCCCCCTGGGTCTGGCTGACCCTCCGCCCTCAACTTGACCACACTCCCCTCTGCAGAACTGCCTCCCCCACAGCTCACCCTCCCTAACACACGGAGCCCATTCATCCCTCCAGACGTCGTAACCAAAGGGCAAATGTCTGTTGAAGGAATGAATGGTACCAAGAGTAGGTCTTTGGTGCCAGGCCTGTGCTGGCTTCTGGGGTCTAGGAATGAACAATGCAAAGTAGGTCGTCTCCCACAGACTGCCATGCTGGTACTAAAACCAGTAAACAAATCCGTAGGCAAGATCATGATGGGACAAAGGTGTGTGGTCTCCAAAATAAACAAGGTGAGAAGAGGAACAGGCCAGGAGACACTTCAGTTGGGTGGTCAGAGGAGGCCTCTTAGGGGAGGTGTCATTTTCATGGAGACCTGAAAGACAAGAAGGAGCCAGTCTGGAAAGAGCTGAAAGGGTGTGCCAGGCAGAGGGAGCAGTATATGCAAAGGCCCTGCAGCATAAAAGAACCAGATCTATTCAAGGAAGAGAAAAGAGGCCAAGACACTGGGGGGAGCAAAGTGTGGTATGCAGCCATGCATTCGTGGAGAGGAGTATGGATTTTATTCTAAGTGTAATAGGAAGCGATTTGAGAGTTTTAAGCAGGAAAGTGACATGATCTAATTTATATTTTAAAACGATCATCTGAACAACCATTTTGGAGAGCAATTTGGCAATAACTAGTAAAGTTAAAGATGTGCATATACCACAACCCCACAGTCCCCCTCCTAGGCGGATGTGTGTGGGAGACAACTTGCAGCATGCCTGCTTGCGGAGTGTACAAGATGCTCCCCAGGACAAAACCGGGTGTTCCTGACTGTTGGTCGGAGGGAGGACGGGTGGATGAGATGGGCCAGCCCCGGCAAGACATACTACACAGCAGTGAAAACGGACCCGCTAGAGCAGCGTGGGTCTGCCTGGATGCATCTCCCAAGCATGAACGGGAGCAGCCAATCCCAGAAGCTCCCCTTTTTATATAAAACTAACAGACCAAAGTCATATCTTGCTGAGGGGCATACAAAGTAAAACTCTAAAGAAAATACATACCAAATTCAAGGTAGCGATTTCCTCTGTAGGTGGGGAGAGAGCTTGCAATCTTCTGTGACCTCGTGTGAGTCTGGCTGGGGGGTGGGGGGGGCTGGGTGCGCATGGGGGGGTCCCGTGCATGTGCCTGCATAGCTTCCGTGCATATGAAGTCAGTAGTAAAAGGGCGCCGGGGTGGCTCAGTCGGTTAAGCGCCAGACTCTGGTTTCAGCTCAGGTCATGATCTCAAGGGGGTGAGAGCGAGTTCAGAGTCTTTTTTGGGGGGGGGGGATTTTATTTATTTATTTGATAGAGAGAGAGGGAGAGAGAGAGAGCATAAGCAGGGGGAACAGCAGGCAGAGGGAGAGGGATAAACAGGCTCCCCGCCAAGCAAGGAGCCCGATGCGGGCCTGGATCCCAGGACCCTGGGATCATGACCTGAGCCGAAGGCGGTCGCTTAACCAACTGAGCCACCCAGGGGGCCCCTCTTGAGTTCAGTCTTCAGATTCTCTGTCTCCACCTGCCCCTCCCTCCCCGTGCTCTCTCTCTCTCTCTCTCTCTCTCCCCCTCCCTAAAATAAATAAATAAATCTTGAAAAAAGCCCCAAAAAGGATGAGTTGCTGGGGAGGACGGCCTGGAGGGTGAGGGGCAGCAGAGAAGCTGCCCAAGAGGGAAAAGACGGTGGCTGGGCCTCGCGGAGAAGTTAGCCCCGGTCGGCCTGGCTGCTCAGAGCCAACATTCTTTTCTTCTCCAAGCCCGTGGTTTATGCTCCACTCAAATCCACCTGGGTTTTCTCCTTTCAGGAAGAAAACTGACGCTCAGAGAAGGCAAGGGGCTGCCTGGGCTCACCCAGCAAGCTGGGAGTGGAGGAACCTAGGACCCTGAGGCCCGTTCCGCTGGGGCTGAGCAGAGGGGTCAAAGCTGCCTTGGGGACCCCCTCACACCCATCCCAGCAGTGGAGGAGGGGCCTCCTGCTCCTGCCTCACCCGGGGCATTTTCCCCTGCCATCCACTCTCGCACTGGCCAGGGCTCCCTCGGCCCCAGCCCCTCATTCCTGCAGAGAAGGAGACTGCACCCGGCTGGCTGGGGCCCAAGCCATCTCCTGGTAATTGGGTTTCAGGGATGCTCATGGTTATGCTAATGGCTCGGCTGTGAGCACCCGGCCCCTGGCTCCTGGGGGAGGGGAGGCCCTGACGGCGGGGGATCCCCCCCCCCCCCCAGCGCTGCAGCCTTCAGCAGCCCTTCCTTGGAAATCAGACTGATTCAAACCCCAGCTCCCCCAACTCCCGGCTGCGTGACCTTGGGCAAGTCACGCCACCTTGCCCTGACACTCTTTCCTCATCTGTAAAGTGGGAAAAATAATAGAACCCTCTCGCTAGGCTCCAGGGGGGCGGTGAGGGAGTTGAAGAATCCACTGGAAACACTTGGCCCAGTGCCTGGCCCAGAGAATTTGCTCGATAAATGCGTTATTAACTATTTTTTTGTTTTTCTTTAAAGAGGTCCTGCAGGAGAATATGGACAGGGGCTATCGCTGATTCTGCGTCGTGAGCTAATAATGGGTGACTCACTTTCTTTTGCTTTTTGTTTATGTTTATTATCCAATTTGGGGGCAATCAACATAAATTTCTTATATGACAAAAATACCAATAAGTGGAAGTCGCCTGGGGACTGGGCTTGGAGAGTGGGTGTTAAGGGACATCGAGGCTCCAAGGGTTTGGGATCCAGCTTGGGGGCGGATGGCTGGGAGGTTGGGTCTCCAGGGGCAGAGCCCAAGAAACCCAGGCAGGAGGGGACTCTCCCACAGCCAGGGCATCTGCTTTGAGCTTAAATGACCGACTGGGTGGCTTTTGTAGGCAGAGGCGTGGGCGGGGCCAACCTGGGGTAGACCAGGCCAGTGGGACCACAGATAGGAGTCAAGAAGTGTGGGGCAGGACTGGGGGAGGCCCTTCCACGGCAAAGGGAGCCTGACATAGGGCCAGTGGGAAAGGGAGACTCTGGAAGGGGGACCCCGGCTGGGTATGGCTCCCAGCAGATTTAGGGAATCACAGCGTTCCTCTCAGATTAGGGAGTGAGGGCTCAGTTCTGAGGGCAGACAAGCCAGATTTGGCTGAGTGGGGTGCTTAGTGGCGCAGGCTCCGGGCAGGTCAAGAGGATTCGAACCCTCTCTCTACCACCCTAACCTGTGTGGCCTTGGGCCACAGACTTACCCGAGCCTCAGTTTCCCCATCTGTAAAAGGGAGCCACACCGTCTGCAAGATCCCCATGGCTCTCCCTCGGAAGCTGGTGAGCAAACCTTGATAGGAAGAAGCTGCTGTTGAGATTATTAATCCAGCCCATTGGCAGGCTCACCCCCTTCTCCCTGGCGGAATAGGGACCCCAGCCCCCATACCCGCTGCCACTGTGAAGCCCTGAGGACATAACGATTTTACAGGCTTTTTTTTTTTTTTTAAGATTTTATTTTTAAGTGATCTTTTCACCCAATGTGGGGCTCGAATTTACAACCCCGAGATCAAGAGTCTCATGCTCTTCGACTGAGCCAGCCAGGTGCCCAGTTTTATAGCCATTTTAAACTATATCATCTATGCCCCACAAGGGCCTCAGTTAGCCGACCTCTCCAACCCACAGATGAGGAGCCCAAGGCCCAAGAGCACAGCTGGGGGTTTCAGGACCAGACTTGCAAAGCACAAGGACGGTGGCTCCTCCTGCTAAGGGCAGTGGCTTTGAGCAGATCACTTTGCCTCTCTGTGCCTCAGTTTCCCCATCTGTCAATAGGGTGGGAAGGGGTGTGTGTCCATATGCATACCTGTGTCAAGATGATCAGCAGAGGTCCTGTGTGAAAGCCTGCAGTGGGTGCTGACAAATGTGAGCCCCCTGGCCCCCCATAAGGCCCCTGCCCCCCAGCCTGGGGAATATCCAGTAAGCCTCACATCCCCCACCCCGAGGCAGCCCCACCTCAGAGGACAGTGACCTTGGCCTGGGGGACAGAGTCTGTCAAACACGGCAACTGCTTTCACAGCTTGAGATGCCTTTGAAGTCTCTTGTTTTATCTTCAAAAATTCAGCACATGTCACATTTTATTCTATCTGTGGGACATTTCTAATCTAAAGCGTGTTTTAAACAACTCACCCTCAAGTAACACGGATACCCACCGCAGGCCTGCAGGAAGTGGGGGCAGGTGACAGCACTGGGGTCCCAAGAACAAAGCCTGCTCCCCTGAACCTCTGGGCAGGGCCAGGGCTACCGGCCAGTCAGTGGTCCGGCGGTCAGCCGTCACCTTGGCGGCACCAGGCGCCGTGCCGGACTTTGGGGTGCTGGGGGGCTGTGGGGGCTCGGCCAGGCACGGGAGGCTGCAATGGAACGGTAGTGATGGCACGTGCACGGACATTGGGGGATGCTCCAGGCCTGGGGTGCACCGCTTGCACAATGCAGTAG
Organism: Zalophus californianus; assembly: GCF_009762305.2. Taxonomy (NCBI): domain Eukaryota; kingdom Metazoa; phylum Chordata; class Mammalia; order Carnivora; family Otariidae; genus Zalophus; species Zalophus californianus. Next base: position 105,351,174 of record NC_045605.1, on the reverse strand, counting down.
CCAGCAGGTCCCCATCATGTCCACCCTGAGCTGCTCTTGCCCGCCTCACCTCTGACCTTCTCTCTGACTTCTCTTCCCCCCACTCACTCTGCTTCAGCCACAGTGGCCTCCTCATTCTGCCTCCGGACCTTTGCACAGGCCGTCCCCCCAGCTGGGGGTAGGATGCCCCTCACAGCTGGCTCCTTATGTTCAGCAGATCCTTGACTCCTTCCAGATCACCCCCACCCCACCCCCACTCGCCAGCCGGCCATTCTCTCCTCCCGTCACAACCTCTGACACAAAGGGTAATCCCTGTTCCAGTTCATTCTTGTTCTGTTGTTTCTTGACCTTCTGCCTCCTGGATAATGAGCCCTGTGCCCGCAGCGCCTTGCCCAGCTGTGTCCCCGCGCCTGGCACATAGTAGGGGCTGGATGTGTATTTGTCAAATGGTAGGAGGTCTGAGGAAGGGTGGAGGGGAGTGGGCCAGGCCGAGGGGCCAGGGGGTTGGGGAGGCAGCCCCCACCTCCCCAAGGCTGGCCGGCGGCCTCTCAGGCACTGGAGGCCAGGATGGGTGTTTGGAGCGGCGGCGGCGGCAGCCCCTGCACACCGAGGGGCTGTGACCGGCTCAAAGTCACCGCCGCGCCCGCTTACCCGGCCTCTCCCCGGCCCAGTAACCTGCTCAGCGCTTTCCTCGGGTCACTGGGTCTCCTCTCTGGCAGCCCAGCCCCTGCACAACAGCCCCTCGCCTCCCACACCCTGGCCTGGAGGATGTGTTGGGGACGAGCCCGGGCAGGTCCTCCGTGGCCTCCTGCCACTGTCTTTGCACCAGCCCTGTCACCTGCACACCCCCCACCCCACGTCCTGCCTCCGGAGGGCCCCTCGGGTGGGCTCTTCTGCAAATCCTGATGGCTGCAGAGCCAGGCCGATCCGGGGGTGGCCTCACTGAGCGACTCTGGGAATAGCCCCTAACCTGGTGGTTCAGTCGGTAAATTGTTGGTGGTGGCCGGCTGTGCACCGAGCTCCGTGCTGGGAGCCGGGGACAAGTATGAATGACACACACACAGTACTGGGGAGGCCAAGTTGCAAGCACTGACTTGGGAGGTAAGAAGGCCAGAGGCAGTGATTTGTGACCCACAGGAGCCCACAGGGAGCTGGGGTTGCCGCTCAAGGCTGGCTCTCAGGGTGGCGGATGTTGAGGGTCTCCCCCAGGCAGCGGCAGCAGCTCATGCAAAGGCCCTGGGGCTGGAGGAAGTGGAGCCAGTTTGAAGACTGGCCCAGGGGAAGATGAGGGGAAGGGGCGGGGGGAGCGGGGGGCGCCCCATGCTAGGGGCCAGTTCTTTATCCTGAGAGCACAGGGGAGCTTTGGGAGGGTTTCATCAGGAAACCGGGGGTAAAACGGGAAGTGCTCAAATCTGCATTGTGAGAACATTGTTCTCTATGGCTCATCTCTCTCATCTGTAAAATGAGTTGGTAACATGGCTTCCACACAGGGTAAATGTTACAGAAGTCAGTGGGAGTTGGAGCTTACCCAGCCTAGGCCCAGGCACTTCTGCCACTGTGGGCCCTTTCTCTAGCAAAATATATTAGACAGAGGATCACTTAAATACATAAAACAATTAATAACAAACATAAAAAAATGTATGTTAGAAACTGATTTTATGAGTTTGTTGGCATAAAGACAAAATGTATTAACGTTATATGCTAAAAATAATTTCAAACTCAAAGTTCATTTACTCTTCTGATTTTATTTTTAATTTTATTTATTTATTTATTTTTAAGATTTTATTTATTTATTTGACAGAGAGACACACAGCGAGAGAGGGAACACAAGCTGGGGGAGCGGGAGAGGGAGAAGCAGGCTTCCCGCGGAGCAGGGAGCCCGATGCGGGGCTCGATCCCAGGACCCTGGGATCATGACCTGAGCCGAAGGCAGACGCTTAACGACTGAGCCACCCAGGCGTCCCTTTAATTTTTTTTTTAAAGATTTATTTATTTATTTGAGAGAGAGAGCGCGCTCGTGTGCGCGCATGCTCACGCAAGGGACAGAAGGGGGAGAATCTCGAACAAACACACACATCAGCGGAGGCAGGACTTGATCCCATGACCCTGAGATCCTGACCTGAGGTGAGCCCAAGAGTTGGGCGTTCGACCAACTGAGCCACCCAGGTGCCCCTCCTCTTCTAATTTTAAAGAAATTACGTTGTCGTGGGCCACTAAAAATATTATGGGCCCTGGCACATGCCCACTATGCGCTGCCCGGCCCTCAGAGTGGGGGCCATTCTTTTAACGAGGTGCTGCCTGGCAGGGGCAGGAGGAGTGGGTAGCGGGGGTGGCCAGAAGAGGAAGAGGTGTCTGTGTGCCCCAGAGCCTCCGCTCGGACCCCCACCACCACCACCCCCCGCCCCAGCATCCAGCTTTACCGCCCTGGCTCAGTCCCGTGCCGGGGAGGGGGGGGGCGGGGGGGGCCTCCAGTCTGCAGAGCATCCTTCCCAAGCCCCTGCAGCTCCTCATCCTGCCCCAGGAAATGCTCAGACTCCTTAGGCCCTTCCACAGTACCCCTGCTGTGCCCCTCCCTGCATGCCTCTCTTTTTCTCTGAAGCCTGGCAACTGCCTTCCTCCAGCCTCAGCTCAAATGCCGCCTCCTCTGGGAAGCCCTCCCAGCCTCCAGGCCTCACCAGATCTTGTACCTCCCTTGCCTACCCCATTTAGGCCTGGGAGCTCCTGAGGTCCAAGGACTGTATTTTGTCCATCTCTATATACTTGGTGGCACGTGGCAAATGGTTGGCACCCAATTAAAATACTTCACATAAAGAGTATAGGAAGGGGGCCAGCCAGGTCCATCCGCCTTCACCTGGGGCCTCCTCTGACGCATAATGACAGTGGCCAAGCCCTCAGGGTCTGGCCTTCTTCCTTTCCCTGTGCAGTGACCACACGCCAGCCCCTGACGTGGTCCGGATGCTGGGGCCCAAACTGGGGAGCAACTCCACCCTGCCCCTGGGGCACAACTACTGGGGGGCAGGGGAAGGGGCTGGGGTCCCCCGGGGGTGGTGCCCTGGGCCTGGGAAGGTGTGAAGAGGGCAGAGGGTGGAATGGGGGTCTGGACAGGTGCCCTGCAAGAGGGGTAGTGTGGGGGGAAGGGAAGGGCAAGCAGAATATATGGAGGAAGGGGGTGATGGCCCCGGGACCCTCAGCCCCTAGCCTAGTGGGCCACTGACAGGGGACAGAGGGGATTTGGCAGTGACTGGCATCGAGGGGTGTGAACCTCATTTCCACCCCAAGGTCACAGGCCCAGCACTGAGGCTCGGAGCCAGTTAATCATGCCCAGTGGAGCATGGTGCAAGCATGTCCGTGAGTGGGGGATGGGGCAGGGCTGGACCACCTCACCCTGCCATGGGGACCAGCAAGCAGACGGGATGGCAGCATTGGGGAAAGGCACCCACAGTCCCCAGGGTGCATGCTGTGGCCCAGGGACCTCCACACCACCCCCCACCCTCACCCTCACCAAAGCCAGAGCAGGCCTCATGCCCCTTCCCCAAGTCCCAGGGCGAGGCCTGAGCTCAGCTCACTTGGCCCCTCAGGAGCGCAGAGACCCCTGCTTTGCTGGGCCATGTTGGGGTCCCTGGGGTGGGGCCAGGTCACGACCCCTGGCTTCAGTTGGAAGCCCAGCGCTTGTCTTCACAGCACGCGGCTATTCACTGTGTCTCACTCAGCAAGGAGGCATTGGGAACACAGAGAGAGAGAGTGTAGGGGTTAAGAAGGACGATGATGGGGCGCCTGGCTGGCTCCGTCAGTAGAGCCTGCAACTCCTGATCCTGGGGTTGTGAGTTCAAGCCCCACGTTGGGTGTAGAGATAACTTAAAAAAATAAAATATTTAAAAAGAAGCAGAAGGAGAAGGCACGCTGACAACCAGCCATCCTGGGTCAGATGCCTGTCCTCCCTCCCCCAGCCCTCTGTGAGCCTTTATTCCCATCTGAAAAATGGGCTCATGACCCATTTTTGTGATTTAGAGCTTAAACCAAACTGAAGGGAGCATGGTGGGGACAGCAGAAGGGGGAGGAGCTGGAGACTTAAAGCCAGTGTCCTGGTCGGGGAAGGGCCGGCCCTGGCCTGGGGAGCAGGCAGGCCTGGAACCACCATGCTTCAGATGGGAGGCTGGGCTGCCCCCCTTTCTGCTTCCCTTTCTCCCCAAGCTTCCAGGCCACTCCCTCCAGCAGCCTGGCCCAGCTGCGAGTGCCTTGGGCAGCTTTATGGGGGCTCCATGTGGAGGCCAGGCATTCGGGCCCCTCGGGGAGAGAGCCAGCCAGGGGCTAGGGAGAAAGAGAAAGGTGGAATTGGGTGCAGACCGCTCGGTTGCTGCCCTTCTCCTGAGCCCCGACCTGTGAGACTGTCAACCTAGTGGGCTGGAGGAAGGGGACATGCAGACCAGCCTCCTAGGACACCCGCTGAGCTTGGGGACAAGCTGGTGACCAGGTCCTCTGGGTAGCCCAAGATTAAGCCCCAGGGCGAGCCCTGCTTGCCTGTTCCCACCTGGGGCAGGTGACACCACCAGGCCACCGGGCCCACCCTTCCGTTGGCTCAGCCCGGTGAAATCCTTTCTGCCCCCGGCCCACCTCCCCCCTCAACCCTCTGGTGTGTCTGGCCTGGTGGACATCAGGGCAGCTCACCCCAGTCCCCGACCTGGGCAGACCAGCACACGGCGGGGTTCAAGGGATGCCAGGCAGGTGGGGGTTGGTCCCTTCCAACAGGGGCCTGCAGAATGGCAGATCAGTGCCCCTTCCCCTCCCGCCCCTTTGAGGCTCACTGCCAACACATTTGGCACAGAGCCCTCTGTGAGCGGGAGCCAGCTCGTTTGTGGCCGGTGTTAATTAAGAGAGAGAGGTGACGGGGGCGGGGGGGGATAGGGCCATGGAGGGCAGCTTCCGCCAGCTGCCGGGACTGCTCTGGGCCAACCCAAGATGCCCAGGCCTCCCCTGCTGACTCCAGGGCAGGGCTGTCCACAGGTCCAGCAGCCCCTCTCTGCGGCCCGACCCTTGGGTGGGGGTGGGGGGGTTTCCAGACTGCGACTGAAGGGCTTCTTACTGTGTGGAAGAGTCAGGCCCCCTCAGGGGGAGAGCCTCCCGGTGCTGCCTCGAGGTCGGCCTGCCTTGTGGCTTGACTACAGAGCAGGACCAGCACTAAGCAACTGGACCCCCTAGCCTCGGGCTCCTCATCTATATAATGGGAGCCATAGTGCTCCCATGGGGCTTTGTTACGCTTGTAAGCAGGATCATTTGTGCAAAGCGCTCGGTCCGCCTGGCAGATAGTCCTCACCCCCTCTCTGGGAGCATGTTTTCTTGGGGCAGCGGCCTCCTTCAGAGCCCTTTGGGAGCCCAGCCCCTCGGCGGGCCTACCCACAGCTGCCTGGCTGTGCCTGCCTGGTCCTTCTTGAGCTGGGGCTCCGGCTCCTGGCTGCCTCCCCGCCTGCTCAGCCCGTCTTCCTCCCACCTTCCCCGCAGCCCCCCAGCCCTGCTCTGGGAGCGCCCAGCCGCTCCTCGCCTCTCCATCTTAATTAGCTGCTTGTATTAATCTCGCAAGTAACGTGGCAACTTGCAGCCCTGGGTTTTTGGGCTGTGGAATTAATTATTCCCCAAGCGAAGAGCTGTCAGCTCTGGGAGACCAGCCACTCAGAGCCACCCGACACCACTTAGCAGGGTCCACAGCGTCCGCACGGCAGCCCGGGAGGGGCCCCCACTCCTGGCCCAGGCCCTGCTCCCCCCCGCAGGACCCCAGGAGGTAGTGGGGTGCCGGAGCAGTGGGGGAGGAGCAGGCCCCGCCTGGGAACCAGGACTCCTGGGGCCAGAGGAGCTGAAGCACGTCTGGTCTCCCCACCTGGGCAGCATCCCCCGGCTCGCCCATCACTTCCCTGATTAGCACCAGCAGTCAACACAGCCGCGTGGCTGGGGCGCCAGCTGCGGGGGGCGCACTGACCTGCGTGGCCCTGACATGCGGCCCGAGAGGCTGCCAGCTTCACTTTGCCCTCACAGCAGTCCCCTGGGGAAGCAGGAGGGGGCCGCGGGCCAGGCAGAGCATGATGGACAGGTCAGCCCCAGCCGCCCAGCTCCAGTTCGGGGAGGGGGCTGGAGCTGAGCATCGCTCTCTCTGCCCTGGCCGCCACACCAACCCTGGGAGATGGTCTCTTCTCCCGGGGGCGGGGGAGGGGGGGCGGGGGGGGGGGGAACGGAGGCACAGAGCAAGCCAGCTCAAGTCAGCCTGTCCGTTGAACCAGCTTTGGTTCCAGTCCCAGTGCTCTGTGCCCTCACCATGCTGCACCAGGATGGGGACCCTGCCGTCTGTTGGGTGCCCCCAGCCCTGGTTCACGGGCTCATGTTCTTACCCCGCACCCCTCCCCCCACACACACACTCGTTCCCTGGGCAGTACTCAGTACAGTTGCACAGATAGTTTGATTTCTAGCGGCTTCCAGTTGTGTCCCGTGAGCTCCAAGGGCAGGACCAGGCCTGGCACAGAGGGGCCTCGGGAGACGCTGGGTCATCAGAATGAATGAATGAATGAATGAATGAATGAATGAAAGGATGCACGTGGCCACAGGTCTGCCATTGCTCCAGACCCCACACGGGGCTGTTTCCGGGGTGAGCGGCTGGGCCCCTGCCACCCTGCAAACCCCAGGCCCAGCAGGAGCCTCAGCAGGAGAGGAAGTCCCGGCCTCACCCACCTTCCCCTCCTCTGCCCCTGCCTCAGGGAAGGTCCTGTGCCAGAGTCTGAAGGCCCCAGGGGGGCCCTGGGCCCGCCGCTCAGGCCCAGCCGCCAGCCCCCCATCCCCCCCATAAGCTGCGGGCCCACCAGCCACTCCCCAGCTGACTGATCTTTCTCTCTCTCTTCCTGCAGCCAACAGCTCCCTGCTTGGAGGCGGTGGTGGTAAGTGGACCCTTCCATGGCTGGGGGCGGGGTGGGGGCTACGCGGGCTTGGGGGTGGGTTCCTGAAGTCTCTCCTTCCACGGCTGCTTCTCTCCTCTGAGCCTCCTTGCCCACCGTGCCCAGCCCTGCACCTCCCCCTGCAGCCTTCCCCATCACCCCCACTGTGCACCCGCCCCCATTTCTCCATCTCTGACCTTTTCTGACGCCCACTGCCTCGGCCAAGCCTGGCCTGCCATCAGTGGGGACAAAGCTGGAGTCCTGGATGGCAGGCCTGGTGCCCTTGCTCCTGGGTGACCCGGCCGGTCCCCACCCTCTGGAGAGAGGCCTCCTGGTCTGTAACTGGGGGGCTGGGAGGGGCACGCAGCAGGACACTTGAGGGTTAAAGAGCCTGGGCCTAGGACTGGGGGCTGCAGGTGTGGTACGGAAAGCCCAGCCCTTTGGCTTCAGTTTTCCCACCTGGGAGGGCAAGAGATCTCTGTGACCTCGACCTCGAGGGCAGCCCCACCGCCAGGAGAAGGCCTTGCAAAGTCGGGAGCGCTCTGCTGGCTGTGAGGCCCCCCAGAAGGCCTGTGTGTTCACTGTTGCTACCCACCAGCAAGCAGGGGCTCCAGCCGCGCCAGGTGGGCAAGAGGTGGGAGGCCAGGGTGGGCCCAGCCTGCAGGGACATGGCCTACACGCTTGGCAGGTGCCAAGGCGGGGGCAGTCCCTGGGACCCCCAGTGAGCGCCTCCCCTGGCCAGCCCTGCCCAGGCGGGCCACACCAGCCCCTCGCCCCCAGCCCCCTGGCCCCCCTGGCCTGCGCCGGTTGGGCTGCCCGCTGTCTGCACCGGCTGCCACATGATTGGTGAGCTGGGGGGCAGGGGTTAATGCGCCGTCGGATAAATCCCCGGGGGCGTGTTTACCGCAGCAGTGGCGGGGCCCAGGCCAGGTTTTAAAAGGGGGAAAAATAAAAGGGGCGTTAAGGTCAGGAATAAATAAGAACAGTGCTAAGAGCTGTCGGTGACCAGCCAGGATGCAGGATGCGTGTGTGTGTGTGTGGGGGGGGGGTTGTTTGTGGCTAGAGATACTTTCCCTCCCCCCCTCCCTCCCCCGCTTCTCCTCCACTGTCCCTGTGGAGGTCACAGCTATCCTGGAGGCCTCACGGAATGCGGGGCTTCACTGGGGCTGCGGCCCCGGCTAGGACCTTCTTCTGAAGCCTGTCCCTTTTGGAGGACTCGGGGGCTGTCGCTGATCTGCCACCTCCCGTGCTCTGCCTTCAGACATCCCTCTCCTTCGTCTGTTCATTCATCACTCAGCGACAGAGCACCCACTGGGTGCTGGGCCCTGAACTGGGTGCTGGACCAGAGGGGCCTGGTCCCTGCCCTCCCCGAGCTCACAGTCCAGATGAGACCTCCCAGGGTGCTCTGTGCAATGGGGGAGCAGGGCTCCTGGAAGGAGGTGGCCCCTACACTGGGACCTGAGGGAAGGCTAGAAGACAGCCAGCAAAGAGCGACGGGAAGGGTGTCCTGGCCAAAGGGAACAGCACAGGCGAAGGCCTAAAGTGAGGGAGAACATGGGGCATTTGGGGAGACTCAGAAGACTGGAGCGGTCACAGCCCCGCCAGGGGGAGAGGAGGCAGGAGATGATGCAGGAGCCTCCCAGAGCCCGTGGGGAGCTGGACTTCTAGCCATTTAGTTCTGGGACACAAAAGACAACAAAAAGGTGTGGGCCTTTTAAATCCTAAGTCAGGTCATCACCCCTTTCTGCTCAAAACTCTGCCAGGGCTCTCCCCTCACTCCGAGCCAAGGCCAAGTTCTTTTTTTTTTATTTAAGATTTTATTTATTTGACAGAGGGACACAGCGAGAGAGGGAACACAAGCGGGGGAGTGGGAGAGGGAGAAGCAGGCTCCCCACGGAGCAGGGAGCCCAATGTGGGGCTCGATGCGGGGCTCGATGCGGGGCTCGATGCGGGGCTCGATGCGGGGCTCGATGCGGGGCTCGATCCCAGGACCCTGGGATCATGACCCGAGCCGAAGGCAGACGCTTAACAACTGAGCCATCCAGGCGCCCCGCCAAGGCCAAGTTCTTAGGGCCCCAGGCACCTGCCCGACTCCCCGCCACTGCCCAGCCCCCCGTCACTGGGCACCAGCCTCCCTGCTGCTCCCGCCCCAGGCCTGTGCACAGGCTGCTCCCTCCGCCCGGAAGCCTCTTCCCAGCTGGGGCCGTGGCTGCCCCCTTCACCTCTGGCCAGGTTTCTGTGCTCACCACCTTCTCAGGGAGGCCCCCCCACCAACCCCTCTTTGAAACTGCAGCTGCCTCCTCCCGCCGCAGCCTGCATTCCCCACCCGGGGCCCCGCGGGCCATGTACCTCACTTGTCAGGGTCACTGCCGATCGTCCGTCTCCCCGCTGAGAACAAAGCTCCAGAGGGGGCGCTGCTGGATCTCCAGCAACTAGAGCTGGGTCTGGCGCCTACACTAGGTGCTCAGGTAAAGGGTTGTTGAATGAATGAATGAACTACAAAAAGGCAGGGATGGCCTAATGTGTTCCGAGAAGGACTTGCTGGGGAGGGCAGCGGAGGCCACTGAGGTTTTAGGAAGGGCAGGGAGGGGCTCATAGATGGCCTGGCGACCTCACTCCGAGAGGTCAAAGGGCACCTGCTCTGGCCAGACTGAGTGGGGAGGTAGAGACTCCAGCAGCGCTGAGGGGGAGAGGAGGCTGGAGCAGGCCCCAAGCGCTGCCTGCCTGACGCAGAGATGGATGGGCTGGGCCAGGACCCAGGAGGAAGTGGGCCTGGAGTCCAGCCTTTTAACGCCCGCCGAGATTTATGGAGCCGCCGCGAGTGCTCACTGCGGCTGTCACTCTGCTAATGTGATTGGAACAAGGTGGAGGTGGCAGGGAGGGTACCGTGGTAGGGGCGAGGCTAGCGCTGTGGGGGCCTGGTGCCTGCCTAGGGCTGGAATGGAGATGGTCCCAGACCTCTGAGATGTCCTCCACCCTCGTGTCTGCCCCGTGTACCCCTGCTGCCCGCAGCTCCATCCAGCCTTAACCCTGTCCCCAACGGCCCGGGTGGGGGCTACAGGCAGCAGCAGCATGGGACTCAGTGGCCCAGGTCCCCACCTGGCCCTGCCCAGACCTACCTGTCTTTCCATGGCGTCACCTGAGGTCCAACCCCACGGGGGTTCAGGCCTCTACCCACTCCCCCACCCTCCTATCACCACCCATCCACCTGCCCCATAACCACCCTCCACCCATCCACCTGCCCCCCTACCTCTCCATCTACCCCCCAATTCGTCCATCTACCCCCCACCCCTCTATCTACCCCTCCACCCAGCCATCTACCCCTTTACCCATCCACCTTCCTTCTCCGTCCAACCACGTACCTCCCACCCACCCATCTACACCCTCACCCCCCATCCATGTGCCCCCCAATCCTTGCAAGCATCAGTCGGGGGGGGGCCTGCCCTGCCACTCTGAGTTGGGCTGCAGGCCCCAGCCAACCCTCTCCCCCTGCTCTGTGGCTTTTTCCATAGCCCAGATCTCCTGTTAGTGGACCTGTACTTTATGTTTGTTCTTATTGCTTGTCTCCCCACTAGAGTACATGAGAATGCACTCTCCTCTGGGAACGGATTCTAGGGGTTTCCAAGCCAGTTTATGGGGCGGTCGTTGCACACTCTGTATGCCAGGCCCTGCCCAGAGAGCTGGCACACAGGTCCAACAGCCCTGCACTGGGGCGGGGGTGGGGGACAGCAGGCAGGAATGGGGGGTGGGGGGCGGGGACAGTGATGGCTCGGAAGGAGGCCCTCAAAAGGAGGCCTGGGGCCTGGCCCGCAAGGCTTCGGGGGAGCGAGCCCAGTTGTTGGATGAGCGTGTGGTGGTTACAGTTGGGGGAGGACCGCAGACTCTCAGGAGCAGGGAAGGGAGTCTGTGGGCACCCCAGGCCCTCAGTGAGAGCCCCAGGGGCGACTGGGGCCAAACGGACTTAACCCACAGAGTCCAGGACTCTTGGGCCAGACTCACTGTAGGGCTGGGGCCCCACCAGGCCCTGAGGCCAAGGTAGGTGGTTCTGGCAACACAGTGAGTCTCTGGGAAGCCCCCCGCCTCCCCACTCACCCTCGTTCCTCCCCAGGGCTCTCTCGGAGCGTGGGTGGTGGTGGGGACTTGGCTCGGCTCTGTCCTCACGGAGACCCAGTTTGGTAGGAGGCTTCCCAGCAGAGGGGGCATCTGACCCAAGCCCTGAAGGATGACTAGGAGTTCGACAGGTACGGAGGGATGGAGAGGCGCAGCAGGCAGAGGCCCGGCGTTTGCGCTGGGAAGACCGGATGGACTGGGACAGCCTCCCCACTAGACCCTCAGACCCCAGACGGCGGGGAGCCACGCCTGCTCACCCGCCTCCCTCCTGGAGAGACTTACACTGGCTCGATAAACCTTTTTTTTTTTTTAAGAAACCAGACCGCTCTCCTATTGTATGGTAAGAAGGGAGGCGGGCCCTAAATCAGGATGGGGAATCGACAGGGCCCTGACGCGTGTCTCTCCTGTTTATTAGGACTGAAATGTTTACTCGGCGATAAGGAGCCTGCTTTCTCGTAGAGATTTGTGCGCTCTTTTTCAATTACTCCTCGTCTTTCTCTGCCACTTTTGCACTAAAGGGATAATAAATGTATCGGAGCGTTTCAATTATTCATCTAAATCATGACTGTGCCTGCCACGGCCAAGCTTTAGTGACAGATTAATTCAGGGCCGCCTTCTGCTCACACGGCCGCCATCTCTGCTCTCGCCTGGCCGGCTCCCCCAAGGGCTGGCCGGAGGGGTGGCCCGGCCAGGGTCAGGCAGGGCCGTCCCTGCACTCAGTGCCCACGAGAGGTCAGCGGCCCCGCCTTCCTGCCCTGCTCCTCCCTGTGCCCACACCTGACCTTGGGCGCGCGGCTCCTCCACCCTGGGGCCCAGGCTTCTGCCACAGCCCTCTCCCGGCACAGGACCTTTGCACGTGCTGCTTCTGGACCTCAGGCTCCTCTGCCCTCCCGCAACAGCCATCCTGCCTCAATGTCAGGGCAGCCCCTCCCACCACCACCCCCTCCCTCCTGCTCCATTTACTGAGGGGTCCCCACACCCTGCCACTGTCCTGGGTGCAGGCACGCAGCGGCCCCTGGCCCTCGTGGGCCGGCATCCTGTCACCCATGGTAATCAGACTCCCATTTTGTGGTTATTTAAGTACCAACTGCCTCCCCGTCAGACTCCTCTCCCACGGGATGTGCACGGGGTGTCTGTCTGTCCACCTCCTGGCCGAGGTTAGTGTGTGGACCAGCTGTGCCCAGGGGCCCCCGCCCCTCCAGCCCAGGCACCTGTGGATGCGCATTCGCACCCCAGCCCTGGCCCAGCACGGTGGCCCCTTGGCTTGAGCAGAACCCGGGCCCCCGGGCCCACCGTCTCCTCTCCACACACACCTCCCTGGCCCTGGCGAGGGCTGTGGCCCCACCCCCTTTCCTCTCTCCTTCTCTCTCCCTCCATCTCTCACTTTTCCTTTCTGCCTCTGTCTCTCTCGGCCTCTCTCTGTCTTTGCCTTTCTGTCTCTGTGTCTCTCTGTCTCTCCATCTCTGTCTCTCCCGGCCGCACGGCATCTTGGGCCAGCTCCCCATTTCTCTCGCTCAAGCGCCCACTCTCCATTTCTCATCCCCTCGCTCTCTCTTGCTCCTCCTTTGCTCTCTCCCCGCGCCCACTGGCTCTCCTCTGCTCCGAGGCAGGCAGGCCTGGGGGATTAGCAGAGCCTGGGAGCATCCGAGCATCATCGCCTGGGCCTCCACTTCTGCCCAGTGGCCGCCCATGGCAGGGTGGCCTCCACACCCTCCCTGGACTGGGCTGGACTCAGGCCCCAAGCGCTGTGCCAGGCAGGGGCTGTGGGGGGCGGGCTCTGGCCTGAGCTGAGCAGACAGGGGAGGAGCATTTGATGAGGAGCAGCAAAGCCCCCCCCCTCCCCCGACACACACACAGAGTCTGTCCCAGGCCATGCCGTACCTGCTCAAACTCCCCACGGCAGCGATGGAAGCAGTTCTAGCTTCTTCCACCAGGCTGGCAGATGCAGCCGTCCCCTCCCCCTTCCCCCACCTCCCCTCCCCCTCACCCCCAGCCCACCCTGGACTCTACCCGTGCCCTCTGCCTGAGCCCTCCTCCCCCAGCTTCCTGGAGCCCATTCTTTCTCGTCGCTCATGTCGCTCAGGGCTCTGTCCAGATGCCACCTTCTCAGGGGAGCCTTCCCAGCTGCACACAGGGCCCGCCCGCTCCCACCCCCTTTCCCTCTTGTCCAGCTGCATTTCCTCCCACTTCACGGCTTGCAGTGAGGTAGAGCCCCGGGTTGCCTCCCTGCACATTTGGGCAGGTGGGAGAGACGCAGAGGCCAGTCATCTCAGGGGAGGCTGGAGGGAACCCCAGCCTGGCTCGGGGTGGAAGATTTTATTTCATGGACTCGTGGGAGCCGTGGAAGGTTGTAGGAGCAAGGGAGTGACGTGTCCTCCCCTAGAAAAGGCCCCGGGCGTCCCTGCCCTAGCCCAGATGGTGACGGCGATGGTGGTGTGAGCAGCCACCCACTCTACTGAGCGCTCACGGCGTGGAGCCGGGCCTCGTGGAGCCTCTCCTGCAGGATCTGGGGTACCCTCACCCCAGCGTGGGGGGCGTACCATTAACGCTCCATTTTACAGATGACAACACTGAGGCACCAGGTCCCTGGAGCGAACTGTGCTCCCCACCCCTAGCCCTGTGCAGGCCCTCCCTGGGTAGGAGGGACAGGGGGACTCAGGCCCCCCAGACCCCTGGGGCCTGCACCCCACCCTCGGCAAGATGCCGCCAGGCCCCTTCCTGCAGCTGCCATGGGGATTTTTAATAACGGGAGTGATTTTTGCATGATGAATGAGGCGCTGCCATTGTGTACATAATGAAGCCCTAATGTTTTCAAATCCCCATTTAAGGAGTTGATCTCACCCAGTAATGAATTTCACGTCACACTGTAGAGCTGCTGTCCATCTATCTTCTCCCTGGGGTGCCCACCCGCCTTGGCACTGCGAGGGTGGGGTCTGGCGAAGGTGGGCTCTGTCTCCCCCAATAGGCCAAGGCTCACAAGAGCTGGGGCTAGCACGGGCTTGTTGATCCAGTGAGTGAGGGTGTGGGCAGAGGCCGAAGATGGTTCTGGCAATGGGCATCCCATGGGGTTGTGGCTCCCGAGGCTCAGCCGGGGCCTGGGAGGAGGCCGGAGACTGGAGATGGAGAACGTAGGGTGGGCAGAGGGAGGAGGGGGCACTAGGCCCTGGGGTGGGTCATTTCTCCAGGCTTTATGGCTGGGCTTGTCATCCTCAGGGTCTGGGGCTTGGAGGCATCCCAGCAGCTTAGGCATCTGCCCCTGACCCCGCTGGTACCCTCTCGGGGACTCAGTTTCCCCAGCCACCCAGGGGGCCCTGGCCCCTCTCAGCCCTGGCATTTGGGATCTCTGTGCAGGTGGCTGGGGCCCAGGCAGCAGCTGCAGGCTGCACCTAGGCAGCTGGAGTGGGGGGGGGGCCTCTCTTCAGGCTGGGCTCCCAGCCCTGGGACCTGCGGGGTGGGGGGGGGGGGGTGGTGGTGGGAGATGTCTGGGTGGGGAGTGGTCCATAGGGCCCAGACCCAGGTGTCTTCCTGTGCTCAACAGGGGCGCCCCTCCCCCAGCCCCCTCGGGCCTCAAGCTTGCCCCCGCCGCCCCAGCCCTCTCTGCCCAGGGCTTTCTCAGTGACCCCTGTCCCTCGGGCGAAGGAGGCCCCCAAGAGCCTGACGGGCAGAGCAGCCTTCTGGGCCTTGGTCTCCCCACAGAAAATGGGTGACACGGGGGACCGTGTGATAAAGTGCAGGGTACCTTGGTGCAGTCTCTCACTGAATGCTCACGCCAAATGGGGCAGAGGTGCTGTTACCCTGTAGAAGGGGGAAACAGAGGCACAGGGAGGGGAAGTGAATTCCCCAAAGCCACCAGCAGGCTTGTAGTAGGATTTCTGGGAAAAGAAATCCCAGAAGGGGACACACAGGGGGCCAGATCCACAGGGCAGAGGAGAGAAATGGGGGGGTGGGGGGGGCCAGCCCAGGGCCCATCAGGGTCTCTTACCCCCTGGCAGGGACACAGCTGCCCCCCTCTCCCCCAGGCCACAGGCATCCTCATGTTCCTGTAAATAATTAATTAGCCCCTGCTTGCTTGTTTGTTTAGCATGAGGAATGCTCCCCCACTGAGATGCATTTATTGCTGAATAAATTTAAATATCTAATCTTCCCTTCATGAATATTACAGCACCCTAATAGCAGCCAACATCTCCTAAGCGCCTTGGCAAATGGCCCCCACAGGAGCCCGCCTGCCGTCGGCCTCTGTGGGCTTTGGGGGCTCTGGGAGGGCCTGGCTCCAGCCCCTGCCGCTCCTGGGGGCCTCCCGACCCCCACCAAACCTCCTAGGAAGGGGCGGGGTGTGAGCTGAGGGCCCCCCCCGCAGGCCCCTTGCAGGTATGGAGGCCACACCAGGGCCAGGGGGGACACAGGAGGGCTGCGGGGCTGCTGTGGCTGAGCCCATTTAGGGGAAGAGCCTGGGAGCAGGGGCGAAGCTGGTGGGGGACAGACAGGGACCCCAGGCAGGAGCAGCATCTGACGAGCTCAGGCCGGGACAGAAGTGGTCCGGGAGGCAGGCGGACCGTCTCCAAGGCAGCCTTCCTGGACAGCAGTGGCTAGTGGCTGGCAGCATGGGGGCGGCTGAACAGTCACATGGGATGAGGGACCCCAGACCACAGCGCAACCAGAGTCCCCAAAGTCCCTCTGTTGGGAGGGCAAGGTGTTGACATGGAGAGGGGGACCGGAGCCCTGCTGCAGGGAAGAGGGGTGTGCAGACAGCAGGGCGAGTTTGCGCAAGGAGGAAGGGGGAGCCAGCCCACCAGGATGGGAGGGAGGTTGGGGGGCCGGAGAGAAGGCCTTCTATGGTCCTAGAGGAAGTAGAACAGTCCAGCTGTGTGACCCCGGGCAAGTCTTTCATCTTCTCTGTGCCTCAGTGTCATCTACTATAAAGCAGGGAAAATAGTAGCACCTCCTAGGGTGGCTGGGAGGACCGACAAGGAGATGTGACCCGCTCAGCGCCCAGCAGGTGCTCCAGAAGAGTCTGTGCTGGCTGGGACTCAGGAGCCAGAGCCTGGAGCCTGAAGAGGGAGCAGGCCAGGGCTGAGGGAGGAGGCAGAGCGGTCCTTAGGGCAGGCTAGTGGGGAAGGGTGCGTTCTGGACCTGGCAGAGAGTCATCTGAGGAAGGCGCCACCCCTGACACATGGGTCAGGGTCCGTCTCCACGGGAGGGACCCCAGGTTTTCTGCTGACTTGGGATGGAACAGGGGTTGAGTGGGAGGCTTGAGGTTTGTTCGGATGTGGCTAAAGGTCCCGGGGAAGGGATCAAGGGTGAACTGGTGTGAATTGGGGTCACCACCCTCCCACCGGGCAGCCCCCAGGGTCAGGTGGAAAGGGGGGAGGAGGGACATCTCCCTTGGGTGAGACCCCGGGAAGCCGAAGCCGCCTCCTGCGGGCTCTAGGGTTCAGCTTCCCCCAGCAGGAGAGGCAGGACAGAGCCGAGGAAGCAGAGCCCGGGAAGCTGCAGGTCACACGGGGAGACAGGCCAGGGGCGGCCCTTTGGGCGTGTGGCTAAGGACAGCAGGCTGTGGGTCCCCCCTGGCCCTCAGAGACGGTAGAGTGACCAGGCTGGTGTGGACAGGGAGGGCGCCAGGCAGGAGTGGGGAGTCTGTGCTCCGGCATGTTGGAGAGAGGGTGGGGCAGGGGTGGGGCCCAGGGCCTGGCCCTCATCTCTGCCTGGGTGGGGGACACAGATCCCCTAGGCACTTGCAGGGCAGTCACCTGGCCTGGATGATGCGGGTGGGGGGGGGGGTGGTGGCCAAGGCTTCTGCAAGCTCGGATTCCCTCCTCCCCTTCATGCCCCCAGGTCAGTCCCAAGGGCCTGGCTGCCGGCCTGGACACCTCTGCAGGAAACATTAAGTCCCTGAAACACAGATCGCACTGAGCTGCACTTCCGCACAGCGTGCACAGCAGGCCAAGGTCGCCTGCGGGGTGCACGGCACCAGGAGATGGCAGGCAGCCAGGTGCCCAGTGGCTGACACCAATGGGGCAGGGCTGGGAGGCCCCGGGGAGCGCCGACTCAGACCCGCTCCTGTGCATACCCCTGTATGCCCCGGACGCTCGGGCACCCGCCCGGATACCCGCCTCCGCTCACACTCTCAGGTGTACACACGTGGAGCACATGCTTCTGCTATCACACTGTCCTAACAGCCAACACGCACATCACCTTCAGCCATGCCGGGCACTGGCTTAAGCACCTTACCCAAATGAATTCACTCAATCCTTCCAAAAGCCCTGTGAGATGGAGGTCTACTATTACCCCAGTTTACAGATGGGGCAGTTGAGGCCCAGAGAGATTAAGTGATATGCTCTAGGCTACACATCTGTGACTGGCAGAGCGGGGACTAGAACCCAGGCTGCCCAGCTCCCCAGCCCCCACTGTTGCGGGAGGCGCAGGGTGGTCACCTGGCACCTCACCCAGAACGGACCCACTGCTCGGGGACACTGTATAGTGCAGGCTGCACGCCCACTGAGTGCCACCTGGACCCGTAGCTCAGGGGCCCTGCCTTGGGTCCCACTCTCCACCCCCTCCCATGGCCCCCCTCCCTGCACAGGAGAGGAGGGGGCGGGACCCAACCCCAGAAGCCCTCCCAGGGTCCCCCCAAGTCCTCTACCCCATCCATCCCACCCCCGGGATGCTCTGGGAAGTTGCCTGGTGCCAGCTCCAAGTGAAGTCACGAAATTAGGTTTAATTGGGCCCCACAGGGCACAAAAGAAAAGAGAAGAAAGAGGAGGGTGGTCCAGCTGGTGTCCCTGGGCCTGTGCCAAGACACTGGGGGTGGGGCTGTGGTGAAGGAGGAAGGGCCTCTGTTTGCGCGTCTGCAGAATGGAGAAATGGGGGTTCTTTCCTGCCGCTGGTGCCCAAGGAGCTCCTGGCACGGGCCCCGGGCTGCCCAAGGAGCTAGGGGGCGGCCGGCGGTGGGTCACGTTCTCCTGGCCAAGGTGCCAACCCCTCCCCTGAGGAGGGGTCACTGTGGCTGTTCTCCAGATGAGGCCGTGGACGCCTAGGGGAACGGACTTGCCGGGGTGCCCCACGGGCACAGCGGACGAGAGCCGAGCCCCGCCTTTCCCACCGGGGCCGCTCGGGCTGTGGCGCCTGGGTGAGATCGGGCTGGAGGAGCGTCTCGGGCGCGTTTATCTGGCCCCGCGTCCCCAGGGTCGCTGCCGAGGCCCCGGAGCTGCCCTCAGATAAACAAGCCCAGGCCCGCCCCAATTAAGCCGGATGCGCTAACGAGCAGGGGCGCGCGCCCGGATCCACCTGCGCGGCCCGGATCCGCGGCCCCGTCCACCTCCCCGCGTGGCGCACGGAAGGGGCTGGAAGACCCAGGCTCCAGGCCCAGACCGCACCTGCCACTTGTCATGGGGTGACCCCAGTTTCTTCATCTGTAAAGTGGGTCCTAGAGTTTGCGGCGGCCGCGAGCGGCCTCGCCTTGGGATCGGATGCGCGGTGCCTGTCGGCGCCCCCGGGCTCCTCGGGCGGAGGCGGCCCCTGGTCGCGGCCCCCGCGGTGCTTCCGGGCCAGACCCGGGAGGGCGACCTTCCCCTTGGCCGGGCTAGGGTGGCGGTTCCTGCAGCCGCGGACCCCGCCTAACGGAGCCACCCCGGCAGCGGGAGGCCCCCGCCCGGCGCGCGCACCTGCCGCGCGGCGGGGAACGAGCAGGGAGGGCCCGGCGCGCCCCCTGCCGGCCGCCCCGCGCGGCTTCCCTCCGGGGCCCGCTGCGGCCTGCCGGGGCGCCTGGGCCTGTCCAGATGTGGAACAAGTGGGGGCGGTGGGTATTGCGAGCGGCTGGAGGCCGCGGGAGGAGGCGCGGCGCCGGGTGAGCCTTGGCACAGCCGAGGGGGCTGCGAGTAGTCTGTGCTTGGGCCTCCGCCTTCTCCTCTGTAAAACGGGCTCAGGCGTGAGGCGGGGAGCCCCACGGCTCACCCCACGGCTCACTGCCTCCTGCCCTGCAGTGGACGGCTGCATCCACCGCGCCGCGGGACCCCTGCTCACCGACGAGTGCCGGACCCTGCAGAGCTGCGACACCGGCAAGGCCAAGATCACCGGCGGCTACCGGCTGCCGGCCAAGTGTGAGTCCCGACCTCCCCGCCCCCACTCCTGTGGGGCGCAGACAGGGCACCTTGTGTAATTGCGGGGCTAGGGGAGCAGCCCCCACAGAATTGCTGGAGGCCTCCTCAGGGGTCCCTTCTTCACCTTTAGTGCGGGGAGCCGGCCCCTCCTTGCACGCGCCGGGACGCGGGTGGCGGGAGGGGGAATGCGTGGAGCCGGGGAGGGGAAGAGCTGAGGGGGAAGTGCCTTCGCTCACCCCCTCCGCCCCGCGTCTCAGCCGGGTCCATACAGATGTGGGGAGGCGGCCCAGCGCGGACCTGCCTGTCTCTATGGGGGAGCTCATTTGAGCTCGAGGGCACACATGGGTGGGGGACTCTCAGAACTTGGGGAGAGGGCCTGTTTCCTGTCCCCTCCAGGGCGCAGGCCGTCAGGGGGATAAAGCCTCTGACCCCTTGGGGACCCCGGCTGCTCTGACGCCGTCGCCTCCCGTAGATGTCATCCACACGGTGGGACCCATCGCCCACGGAGAGCCCAGCGCCAGCCAGGCGGCCGAGCTCCGCAGCTGCTACCTGAGCAGCCTCGATCTGCTGCTGGAGCATCGGCTCCGCTCCGCGGTGAGGGGGGCCGGGCGCCAGGCGGGGGTGGGGGCAGCCTGGAACTGGGGGAGGAAGGCGCCCCCGGAGGCGGCGGGCGGCAGGCAGGCGGAGAGTGACGCTGTCCCCAATTCCCTCTCACCTCCCGCGCCCGCCACAGGCATTCCCCTGCATCTCCACCGGCGTGTTTGGTGAGTTGGGGGCGGGGGAGCGGGGCGCGGGGTGGGCCCAGACGCAGGGGGGGCCTGGGCGGGGGGAGAAGGGGTGGGGCAGAGCCGGGTGGGTGGGGTTGGGCGGGTCCCTGGGCGGTGAGGGGGCGGGCCAGAGCCCCGGACTCACTCCCGTCCCGCCGGGTCCCCAGGCTACCCCAGTGAGGCGGCGGCGGAGGTGGTGTTGGCCGCGCTGCGCGAGTGGCTGGAGCAGCACAAGGACAAGGTGAGTCCTGGGCCCAGTCAAGGGGCTCAGACGGGGTCGGGGGGGGCGGGAGGGGGCGCCGCACCCCGGCTCCGCTGACCAGCCCTCGATGCATCCCCTCGCCTTCTCTCGGGATCGGTTTACTCCCCTGAGCCCAGGGCGGTTGGGTGCACACCGTGAGGCCCTTCTGTGAAGGGTCTATGGGCCCCTCCAGAGCAAGGCAGGTGAAAACCTGCGGTAAGACCACACAGCCAGGGTGTGGGCGGCCCCCCGCCCAGGCTAAGCAGACCCTGGCGCAGGTGGACCGACTCATCATCTGTGTGTTCCTGGAGAAGGATGAAAGCATCTACCTGCAGCGGCTCCCCCACTACTTCCCAGTGGGTGAGCACCCCCCCCCACCCCCGTGCCCAAGCTGGGTCGGCCCCTGCCCCTCCCCCACCCACCCCAGGGCAGGCTCTCACTGTCCTCTGCCTTCCAGCCTGACGGCACCCACCGCCCACCCTGCCCAGGACTGGTAAGCAGGGCCTGGCCCGCCATGTGGCTGCCCCCTAACCTGCCCACTAACGCTCGGGCTCACCTCCCCGCCCTCGCTCACCCCCACGCAGGAAAGCCAAGAGGGCGGCCTGGGCGGCTGGGGGAAGCCCAGGGCCCACACTCCCTGACCGTTCTGCTCTACCCACAGACTCGCCGGGGCCTACTGGACCTCACTCCCAGCTCTAAGAGGTCCCCGAAGCCTGCAGCTGGGCCTGGGCCCCCAGTTCTTCCCCTCAGCCCCCCAGGAGCCTCCTAATAAAGACCACCCTTGCTGCGGCGGCTAGTCCGAGTGCTGGCTGGGGAAGGGGGCGGCAGCCCTGAGGTGCGGACAAGTGCCTTCGGCTTCAAGGGAAGGGGCTGGCGAGCGCGCTTGGTGGCTGGGCGGGCGGAGGCACGGGCCAGACGGCAGAGGTGGGCAGCAGCACGTCACGTTTATTGAGGGCCTGCCCCCAAGGAGCTCACAGCCTGGGGGCCAAGACCCCACATGTGCTGGGGGAGGGGAAAGAGGTAAAGGCAAAAAAGGAAGGCAATGCAGAGACAGTGTGGCCCAAGCAAAGGGGGTGCAAAGCAGGCAGGGGGAGGGGTGGGGGGAGGAAGGGCAGCCTGGCAAAGCCCTGCCTAGACCTGGGGGACCATGGACGAAGCACCAGCTTGAAGGCTGCCCCTCCCCAGCCAGGTTGGTGCCACCCCAGCTCCTCCACCTGCCGAGCCAGGTCCCACAATGTCAGCCCTCTCCACCCAGGACTGGACCATGCAGACCCCTGATGGGAGAGAGGGCAGCTCAGGTTTGGGGGCCCTGACCAGGACAGCCAGGTGGAGTCAGGGCCTAGGAGGGAGCGGCCTGCAGCCTGGGCAGTCCTAGGTCCCTGGGCAAGTCCCCCAAGGAACCTCCAAGATTCTCGTGGAAGCCCCTGGGCCAGCTAAGGAGGGAAGGGGGATGGCTGCCTGAAGGGAAGGGAGCAGGTCACCAGAAGGGGGTCCCCAAGAGGCCTAGCCCCCTCAAAACTGCTCCTGGTGGGGAGGCTTGGGTGTGGACAGGTGGAAGGCCAAGAGGAACCCACCTGGGGGGGGGGGGGGGGGGACAGCCGGACACAGCGGCCGGGCAGGCAGCAGCAGAGCAGGGACACGCAGACACGCGGCTCACCACCAGCATCCCCTTTAATAAAATGTGGAAGGTTGCGTGACGGGGAGGGGGGGGAGTGAAATATGACCATTTACAACCACAAAAAACCTCTGTACATGTCTAGCGCCTGGCAGAGGGGAGGGCAGGCAGGGCAGCGGCGGGTGGGGCCAGCCCTATTTGTAGAGGATGTCGTAGTGTCCAGGCCGATAGAGGAGGTACACCTTGGGCTCGGAGCCCTCGGGAAAGATGTGCGGGTTGGTGGTGCCGCCCTCGCCGCGGTCCATGTACTCCACCTGGATGGAGACGCTGAGGGCCTGGGCCAGCGCGATGATGTGAATGTGGTCGCTCTCCTTGCACATGGGCTCCACCTCCTGTGGCACAGGCGGGGCGGGGGGGGGTGAGGGCCCAGAGGTCAGCGCTTCCCCCCACCACCCCGGGCGCTCCCCACCCCGAGGCAAGAGAGAAAGGGGGGGCAGCACCTGCTGACAGAACTCCTTGACCGTCCGCCCCCCCTCAATGAAGTGCTCGAAGAACTTGCTCTCCCGCTGCAGGTAGCCTGAGGTGAGCAGCCGCAGGTACACCACCAGGTAGTCCGAGGTGCTCTGGTCGTTGAAGGAGGCCAGCAGGTCAGCTACGGAGGTCTGCTTCTCCACCTGCTCGATCAGGTCCATGAACTGCCACGCACAGGGGACAGAGGGTACAGCGAAGGAGACGGGTCAGCCCCGCCGCGGCCAGGCCACCCCACCTCCACCCCGGCCAGGGGGGGGGGGGGACAAGGGGGAGGGGGAGCTGGGCTCACCGTGTTGTGGAAATCCTCGATTGTGAACTCGGTAAAGCCCTGGGACACCAGGTCCTCTTTGCTCTTGGCAGACACGGCCTTAAACCTGTGAGTGGGTGGGCAAGGGAGGCGGGCATGGGCTGGCCGGGCAGTGGGGAGGCGGGCCCAGAATTGGGGAACCGGCCAACACGGGGGTGGGAGGGGGGCATCCCCAGCTCGGAACGGAACACCAGAGCAGGAGCCCCGCTGGCGTCGGGCCTTAGTTGGGGGCTGCACCCCTAGTCCCTGAGAGCCGGAGGGAGCTCTGAGTGAGGAAGCCCCGCGTGGCCCTCCTGGAACCTCCCACCACGCCCACCAGCCTCACCGCTGCAATTCCTTGCTGTCGTCCAGCAGCGCCTCCAAGTGCGAGAATCCGAAAGCTCGGTAGAAGCAGTTTCCGTCGGGCCTGGTCTTGCGGATGTATGAGTACTTTTTGTGGAGGTCCTGCAAAGAGACAGCCCCCACCCGCCCCACCCCCATGCCTGTCAACATCAGGCCAGAACCAGGGTGGGCCAGGGGAACACCTCCCCTGCCCCCTACAGAGGTCATACCACAGCGGGGACAACGGAGCTCCCAGCAGCCACCTGCCATCCTTGGCCGCTGACTCCGGGGATGGGAGTCACTTTGTGACCCACTGGCCGGAGCCCCAGCAGCCTCAGGACCCTGGGACTTAGGCACACACGGGCTGCTGGGGGCACCGGTGTCCTCACCAGCCCCGGGGCATGCCAGGCTGCTGGGCCCACGGGGCTGTTTCTTCCTAAAAATGGGCAAACGGATCCGTGCTGGTCCGACACGGCTTTTCCAGACAGCAGTCTTTTCAAACCGTGTGAGTCCAGGGCAAACAAGTCAGGATGGGGCTGCAGGGCTGGGCTCCACACGGCAATCCCCGCAGGGGACACAGCCTCCCCGGTCCCCTACACCCGGCCCTACCCACTCACAGGCCCCTGCTCTGGCCCAGCTCTGCTTCCCTCCCCACACGCAGTGCCATTTCCTCCGTCTGTCCCACCTCCCCCACGCGTGTGCTGAGCAGGCCTCCCGCCCCTGGACTAACTCGTGCCTGCTGCATTCTCCTTAACCCCCTACCCACCTTCCCAGTGACCTCGCTTCCTTCCTGAGGACTTTCACGGAGAACCTGAGGCCCGGCCAGCACACCCGCCGCAGCCTTCTCTCCTGCTCCCCGGAGGGGCTGAGGCTCCACTGGGCCCCCCTCTGGTCCGCCTCAGAGCCGGTCCCCTCCCTTGGGCTCAAGGACATTGTTCCAGGAAGCCTCCCCCTCCCTCCTGCATCATCAATTTTTCTCTCCCTCCTGGTTTAGACTCATCAGCATACAAACACAAGGCTAGTTCTCGCTTAAAAAAAATCCTCTGCTTCACATGAATTCCCTTCCAGCTACCACCCGATTTCTATCCTTTATAGCAAAACTGCTCTGGCTGTCGTCTGTGCTCACAGTCTCCGTTTCTCTCCCACTAACTCGACCCAAGCGGGCTTTCACTCCAGTCAAGGCCACGCCTGCCTTTCCCCAATCCAAGGGCCAAGCCCCCACTCCTCTGCGCAGCATTCACCACGAGGAGGGGGATGCCTCCCACCACATGATCCCGTCCACACCACCCACCCCGTCCATACTGTCCTTCACACAGCTTGTAGGCCCCAGCCTCGCCGTGTCCTCCCTGTCCTTTCAACCTGTGAAAGTCAGGGCCACCACCAAACCACCCGGCACCCTTCCTCAAGACACCACGTGCCACCTGCACACCACACCCCCATCCACGGCGCCTGCCATGGGAAGGGCACCACCCCGCTCAGGCCTGGGACAGCCTCCGGGGGCCAAGTGCACTCACTCCCTTACCACTGCTGCTCTGGGGATTCCGACAGCCCCAAATATAACTCTTCACCAGCCCCATCTCCACCCTCAACTCCCACTGACGCACATCCAAGTGTCTCGCCTACTTGTCCTGTCTGGGCTGCCCAGCCCGACGGGGCGAGTCCTGACCCCCACAAGCCCCCTCTCTTCACAGCCCACCCCCGGTGCAAGTGCAAGGCGCGGCCCCTCAGCTGTGCAAGCCAAAACCTGTCACCACTGCCCGCAGCGCGACCCCCACCCTGGCCCTGCCGCAGCCAATCCAACGCAGATCCAAGGGCTTCAATCCACCAAGTCTCTTCTCCACGGCTTCTCACTACCCTCTGGCACTCCGGTCCCCGTCACTCCCTCCTCCAGGCTTCCTCCCAGGTGTCCCTGCTCCAGCAGCCAGAGGAACCAGAGAAACCTGCTAACACTCCTCCTCTGCCTGGCCACGTGCCTGCCTCCCAGCCCTCTCCTGCTCCCCCGCGCTGCTCTAGCCACAAACCCCCAGCGCACCCCACCCCGGCCTCAGCCTGCCCCACTCCACCCAACGCCCACAGACTGCTCCCCTCCTGCTTTCAGTCTGTCACTCCAACGCCACCCTCTCGGCAAGGCCTTCCACCCGCCCTCCCACTCCCTCTCCTTTCCCTGCTTTACTTTTCTCCAAAGCACTTACCGCCTTCTGACATCTACACCCCGGGTGCCTCTGCCTGATTCTCCGTCTTCCCACCAGGACACAAGCTTTGTGGGGGCAGGAGCATGCTGACTGCACTCCTCACTCGGCCTCCGGGACCTAAAACGGTGCCTGGCCCACAGCATGTGCTCACAAATGGCCAATCACATCACACAATGCATCCGAAGAGCCCAAACCGCTGTAGCTACCGGAAAAGCTACTAGAATCATTCCGAGCACTTACCCTGTGCCAGGCCCTTTGCGGACGGCCAGTGCCCACTACCCTAAATCCTCACAGAGGAGCAGATCACCCAAGTCTGCTTGGGCTCTGCTGTCCAGGCTTAGGATCCAGGCAGAGGTGGGCTGAGGCCAGCACAGAGCAGGGGTGTGGGGGCACTAAGGCAGACTTCCCGCACGGACAAAACACAGTGGACACTCGAACATTTGCTGAATGACTCAGCGGGAAGAACAACAGAGGCTCCAAGAAATTCAGTGTGTTGCTGAAAATCATAGCCAGAAGTGAAGCCAGAACTTGAACCCAGGTCTGTCAGGCCCCAAAGCCAGTGCCTTCAGCTCTCCACAGTCCTCTTGGGTAAATCATAAACACTCTGAGCTAGGGGTCAGAGTAGAGAACAGGCCACTGGATCTGGCCTGCAGGTGTGCTGTTTGGATCACACGACATTTCACATTTGAATTAGCTGCCTCCTGTTAGAAGTCAGGAGACTCACATCAAAATCATTATTTCTGGCTTATCTTGGAAAAACAGATCCAGAAACAATGGAGCGACAGGCACGGACACTCCTATTTGCTCCAGGGGCTTCCACTCCCTGGTGCTGGCTGAAGCAGAACTGTGGTGTCCTGTTCACCACCTAACCCGGCCACCTTCCATCACCTACCTCCCCGGCGCCTAATATGGATAACCCCAAAGGCACCTCCTTTCAGGTCGAAGACTCTAAGCATCTCTGATCTTGGCGGGGGGGCGGGGGGGGGATAACATTTACTAAGCCCTCAGGCTGTGCCCACTGGATACTATTTACACATACCCACTGTCCCCGCTCATAAAGAGAGCGAGTGGTTAAGGGTCTCACCTCAGGCTGAGACAGAGCCCAGACTTGCACAGGTCCGCAGGTCCCTTTGCCCCAGTGCCGCCTACCCCTCCACAAAGATCCCAGAGGCAGGCAGCAGGACCGGCCTCTCCCAGCCGCTCAGCGCCTACCCAGCCTGCACCAGTCCCCACAGGCATCATCTCCCTCAACAACTGCCCTGCGGGCAGATACATTCTTTATTCTGATTCCACAGCAGAGGACCCCACAGCTCAGAGACACTGAAGGCCTTGCAGAGGGTACGGCTGCTGTATGGCAGAGTCAGGATATGAATCAAGGTCTTTTCGATTCCCGAGTCTGCACACTTGAGAACCAGCAACCAGAGGGCTACCCCGACATGCTACCCTCTCTGAGGCCAGGCCAGCAAGGAGTGGGTCTGAAGCAGGCACACTCCTGCCCCTACCCCCAGGGCTCTTCCTGCCCCCTCGGCCAGGCTCCCACCTTGATCTTCTGTTGATAGATGTTGTCATCCTCAGCATACTCCTTGTACAGGACGGAAAGCTCCAGCCGCTCCGAGACCAGGGGGTTCTGCACAGCAATCTGCACGGGGTTGGAAACCCATCACGCTCTGGCACGCAGATGCAGTGACCCACACCTAACAGCCAGAACACCTGAAGGCGGAGAGCTGGAGCAATCACCCAGTGGCACAGTGACACCCCCCCTCAACCCGCCCCTCCCCAAGACATCCAGTACCTAGCACAGCTTGGGGAGGAGGAGGCTTCCAAAGTAGAGATAAACAATAGGCCTCAGGCCCAGGCTATGCTTCCCCACAACAGGGCCACTGGCCACAGCCCCTCACCTCTTGCTGAATTCGGTCCTGCTGAGCCATGATGGCTTCATCATAAGCAAGACAGTTAACACCTGGAAGGAAGCAAGCCAAGGATTACAGTGGGCCCTGGCTATCTCCACGCCAGGCAGCTGGGCCAATGACAAGCGCAGCCAGGACCAGGAGAGCAGGCATGGAATCTGCAAGTTTGCATTAAACACTCTGCTCTACCCCAACGGTGTGGTCTTGGCAAAGTCCTTTCCCTCCCAGGCCCTAGTTTTCTCATCTTTAAAATGAGGGGGCAAAGGTGTGTCCTGCCCCAAGGTGCACTCATTCAGCTCTAACACCCCCGCCCCCCACTTTCTAACATCAATTCCCAGCAGCCTGAGAATGCTCTGGGGCCAGGCAGGGTCTCTTGGGGAAAGTAAGATGAGAGGCAGAGTTCCCGGCTGAAGGAGAGCTTCCCGTAAGCCTGCACTTTACTCGATCACACCCTTCCTCCTCCTGCTGTGCTGGGTTTTCTTAATGCCCATTTTACAGATAACAAAACAAATGCAGACTGATGGAAGTAACCTGCCCAAGGTCGTAACTAACGAAGGCCTGTGCTCAAACCCAGGCGTGCCTAATTCTAAAGTCTGAGCTCTTTACCACACTCTCTCCCCTCCGCCACCTCACTGCAGAGGCCTTTCCTCAGCTGTAAAACGGGGCTAATACCACCACCCTTCTCCTCCCCTCACTGCAATGTCAAGAGAAAGACGGGGTACCTTGAAGGCATACTGTTAAGTGTTCATCAGTGAACCTGTGGACCCCACCCTCAACAGCCACTGGTGAGGAGCCAGGAGACCTGAATTCTGGTCCTTGCTCGCTCTTATGTGATCCTGAGCAAATCTCTTCTGGAGGCCCGCGACTCCCAGCATTCAGTCTCTCAACTGTGCGGTTAGAAGGGGGTGTGTGTGCGCTAAATGACTTTTAAGGTCAATTCCTTTTGAGCCTGAGCATCCCGGATCCTCAGCTGGGCTCTGACCCATCCCTTACACTGCCCTGCACCAGAGCTGTCCCTCCCACTCAAGTGACCTACTCGGTCCCCGCGGCCTAACCACGGGTGAAAAGGGAGAGGGAGGCACCGTTTTTGAAAGGTCCACCTCCAGAGGTCTGAGAAAACAATGCCCAAGCAGGAGGAAAGGGGCTGCAAAGCCAGAAGAGGGGGCTCTACCGGAAACGAGGGCTGCAGTCCTCAGAGGCACACAACGCGGCCGCTCACAACCCCCGGCCGCCCGCTGCATCCCGAGCGGCCCGCCCAGTCCTTTGTGCTCGGCGGCCCGGCGTAACTCGACGCCCTGCCGGGCGCAGCCTGCTCTGGAGAAGGCGGGCGGCCAGGCCCCGGTCTATAGGCCCCGGCCTGACTGCAAGGACTGGGGCGGGAGGGCTGGGGACCCGGGAGCCGGGCGGCCGGCGCGGAGGGGCTGGGCGGGGGGCGGGGCGGCCCAGGCCCCGCCCCGGGCGCGCGCGAAGGCAAGGAGCCGCGGGCCTGCGCCCGCCTCGCTCGCCCGCTCGCCCGCCGGCCCGGCCAGCCGGGGGTCGCGGCGGCGGCTCCTTCCATTGTGAGGGGGAGGGGAGGCGGCGGCGGCGGAAGAAGGGGCCGTCGGTGCGTTTCGGCCCCGGCCGCCGGCGGCCCCGCCCCTAGCCTCCTCGGGAACTGGCGACCCGGCATCGCCCCTGGTAGCCCGGGCCGAACGGTCCTCCCCGGGTCAGTACCTTCGGAGTCGCTGCCGAGCGGCTCCTGCTTCTGCTGCTGAGGTTCCTCCGCCGCCATCTTTAAACAGCACCTCACCGCTGACCGCTTCCGGGTTAGTAGTTGCCCTCCTCCCGGAAGGGAGCCCCTCCTCGTGGCCCCTCCTTGGCAACGCCCCTAGCGACGGGATCCCCTCGGGAGTCAACACCTGTGGGGCTCGCAGTCAGGTGTGGCTGCCGCCCCGCCTACCCTCCGCCCGCACTCTTGCTGGGCTCCATCTTCCCAATTCCCAAAGTTCCCGGTGATAAGAGCCTTCCGGAGCCAATTCAGATTTCTTTTCAGTGGAGTTTGAAGCGCGGATTGAGGTACTGAGATGAGTGGGAAGGTGAGGTTAAAATCACCGGAGGCAGCATTGCTGCTGCGGACCCCAGAACTCCTGGCAGTGATTGCAGTGGGGAGAACCTGGCGGTGGAGACGGAATCGTGCTAACAAGGGAGCCCCAGGACATCACCGCCCGGTTCCACGGGGCCTCGCTTCTGAGCGGACTTCGGTGTCCTGTTCCGGCGGGGAGAACATGTCCCTTACGGTCAGGGGCAAAGTCTTGGGACCTAACTTTGGACTCCGTGCCTTTCTGGTTAATTAGAAAAGCAGCCCTCCTCCCTTTTTTTTGAGTTGATAAAAATGGAAAACATTAGTGGTTGCCAGAGGTTAAGTGAGGGGCCGAAGGGAAGTGGATGTGATTGTAAAAAGGATGCGGGAGGGATCCTGGTGGAAATGGAGATGTTCTCGATTTTTTTTTTAAAGATTTTATTTTATTCACCAGAGACGCAGCAAGAGAGGGAACACAAGCAGGGGGAGTGGGAGAGGGAGAAGCAGGCCTCCTGCTGAGCAGGGAGCCCTATCCTGGGCTCAATCCCAGGACCCTGGGATCCTGACCTGAGCCGAAGGCAGAGGCTTAACGACTGAGCCACCCAGGCGCCCCAAGATTTTTTTTTAAGATTTTATTTTTAAGTAATCTCTACACCCAATGTGGGGCTCAAACTCACAATCCTGAGATCCAGAGTCTCCCGTTCCACCCACTGGATTAGCCAGGCGCCACACTTTTTTTAAGGAAACTCTACCCCCAAGTGGGGATGGAACTCTCCATCCACCTGGAGATGAAGAGTTGCATGCTCTACCTACTGAGCCAGCCAAGTGCCCCTGAAATGTTCTGTATCGTGACCGTGTACGAATACTCTGGTATATGCCATACTATAGTTTTGCAGGATTTACCTACCAATGGGGAAAACTGGGCAAAGGGTACACAGGATCTCTCTGTGTAACCTATTAAGATTGCCTGTGAATTATCCAAAAATAAGTTTAAAAAGCGGCAAGGCCGGAGTGCCTGGCTGGATCAGTCTGTAGAACATGCAACTCGTGATTTTGGGGTTGTGAGTTCAAGCCCCACACTGGGGACAGAGTTTACGTTTAAATAAAAAAAAAAAAAAGGCAGCAAGCCTTAAATGCTGAAGATGTTGTTGTTTAGAGAGGTTACAGTCTGTGGCTCAGTTTCCCAGCTTCTTCATGAGGGGAAAGCAGTGTTTGAGCACCTGTCGGAGGCTGTGCCTGAGTCCCAATCAGACCCCTCAGTTTGTGACAGTACAGGAGTGGAATATGATTGAATACTCTCATGAGCTACATGCGGTCCTGGGGTAGGTGCAGTTGGTGCCTGGGCTCACCACCCAGTACACAGTGGCCTTCTCACCGCAGCTCTACAGATGCCTCATCTGTATTCCAGTGACATTGCAAATTACTATTTATTGGATCACTGAGCCTTGGGGTTGCTTCTAAGCTCAAGAAAGCAAAGGGTCCACCCTGGTTGGACCCGTGCTTACCAAACTGTTCATTCCTTCTCCCAGTTTTAACACCGAAATCTGTAACTGCCGGTATCTTCTTCAGTCAGTAGAACTGGTATTCCCAAACGGAGAGCTAATATAGTTGATGACAGCAATATGATTTCTACTTGGCTTTTCAAAATCTTGAAAACTGGGGCGCCTGGGTGGCTCGATCGTTAAGCATCTGCCTTCGGCTCAGGTCGTGATCCCAGGGTCCTGGGATCGAGTCCCACATCGGGCTCCTTGCTCCACGGGAAGCCTGCTTCTCCCTCTCCCACTCCCCCTGCTTATGTTCCCTCTCTCTCTGTGTCTCTTTCTGTCAAGTAAATAAATAAAATCTTAAAAAAAAAATCTTTAAAACTGCTATAAGACCACTCCACCTCTACTCCCCCATACTTGGACTAGGGAGTCCATGGGGCAGATAGGGGCAGGGACGATGGGGTTGGGACTAACGGTCAGGGCAGGAAAATAGCTGCTCTGACCAGTGAGGAGGAATCCGAGTTGTGACCCAGTGCTGGACCACAGGCAGGCTGCCAACACCAAGTAAATACCTCCCTCCTGGGGGTCTTGGATTTAAGAAACAGACCTCAGTGGGTCAGTCAGTTGGGCATCTACCTTTGGCTCAAGTCATGATCCCGGGGTCCTGGGATCTAGTCCCACAGGGAGCTCCCTGCTCAGCGGGGAGCCTGCTTCTCTGGGTTTCCCCCTGCTTGTGCTCTTTCTCTAATAAATGAATGGATAAAATCTTTAAAAAAAAAACAGACCTGTCCCTTCAATGTACAAAAGGACCTGTAAACAAGGGTCCTCTCTCCTACTTGCTCCCCAGCCCTACCCCTCTTAGGCAGAATGGGAAGGAGGGGCAAGTGGCTGGCTCAGTTGGTGGAGGGTACGATTCTTGATCTCGGAGTAGAGGGTTTGAGCCCCATGTTGGGTGTAGAGATTACTTAAAAATAAAACCTTGGGGCGCCTGGGTGTCTCAGTCGTTAAGCATCTTGCCTTCGGCTCACGTCATGATCCCAGGGTCCTGGGATGGAGCCCCGCATCGGGCTCCCTGCTCCGCGGGAAGCCTGCTTCTCCCTCTCCCACTCCCCCTGCTTGTGTTCCCTCTCTCGCTGTGTCTTTCTCTGTCAAATAAATAGAATCTTAAAAAAAAAAAAAACATCTTAAAAAAGGGCACCTGGGTGGCTCAGTCGGTTAAGCATCTGCCTTTGGCTCAGGTCATGATCCCAGGGTACTGGGATCGAGCCCTGCATTGGGCTCCCTGCTCAGTGGGGAGTCTGCTTCTCCCTCTGCCTCTGCCCCTCCCCCCTGCTCATGCTCTCTCTCAAAAGTAAATAAAATCTTTAAAAAAAAAGGGGGGGGGGGGAAATGGCCAGAGGGAGGCTTTGGCTCTTAATCCCAGGACAGGATGGCCAACTTTTGCCCTGATCTTCTGTATGCTCATTTATTTGGCAGTTAATAACTGTTGTCTTACCCTCATTCTATCGCTTCTATTACTTTTACCATTTTAGGATTTTGATTCTCTATTCTGAAGCATCTAAAATCCCACACGTTCGCCAGGAGTCACTGGCAGAGCTCCAGGCATTTATCTCCCAATCTGCACCCCAGAAATGGTGCAGCGCTGCTGGCTCTGACTGCGAGTCTTGCGATGAAACAGGCAGCGCTGGCGCTTGGGTTCCGACTGCTGTTGAATACAGTCAAAGGTGACAAGCAGCAGAGGACTTTATTTTCCACTGACACGACAGATGCCGCCTCACAGCCCTGCAGGTGCACACCACTTCCAGGTCTGAAGGATTCTGCCACGTGGAGGGAGAAGAGGCTCCATACCAGGACTCAGACTAAAAGCTCAGCCCCAGAGAGAGTTTACGAACAGCACAGAGGCTATAAGAGAGAGCTTTCCAAAAGAAAGTCTTCAAGGTGGGCCAAAGATGAGGGCTTGGCAGTCCTTCCCGGGGCAGGCTTGGGAGTCAGGCCTCTGCCCAGGCAGGAAGAGCTGGGGCATGCCAGCCGGCCCCCGGGTGAACCTCCGAAGCTCTTGCCACAGGAACCCACAATGGTCCACAGGCAGCCTGCTCCAAAGTCATGATCTAGAGAGGCTTTGCTGGTGCAGAGGCCAGGCTGGTGAGGCTGAGCAGGGGCTGTAGTTTGAGGTGGCTGGCTGGGTTGATACTTGCCTGCAGGATCCAGCCCACCCAAGGCAGAAGGAGGGGTGCAAGCAGAGGAGGGGTGGAGATGGCGAAGGGAAAGCCCCCCACTGCCCTCCACCCAGACCCACAATACCCTCACTCCTCACTGGGGCGCTGTCCTCCTGTAAACGCCTCACATTCCAGTTCACCTCGGTCTGCTGAGGATCCAGTCCACTGGAGCCAGCCCCTCCCCTGAGAGCCTCAGAGCCCTGGGAGAAGGATGCATTAGCTCCTTGTTGCTGCCATAACAAATCACCACCAATCTTGTGGCTTAAAACATGAATGTAGGGCACCTGGGTGGCTCAGTCGTTAAGCGTCTGCCTTCGGCTCAGGTCACGATCCCACGGTCCTGGGATCGAGCCCCACATCGGGCTCCCTGCTCAGTGGGAAGCCTGCTTCTCCCTCTCTTGCTCTCCCTGCTTCTGTTCCCTCTTGCTGTCTCCCTCTCTGTTGAAAAATAAATAAAATCTTAAAAGAAAAAAAAACACAAAAAAACGGCACCTGGGTGGCTCAGTTGGTTGGGCGACTGCCTTTGGCTCAGGTCATGGTCCTGGAGTCCCTGGATCGGGTCCCGCATCGGGCCCCGCATCGGGCTCCCTCCTCAGCAGGGAGTCTGCTTCTCCCTCTGACCCTCCCCCCTCTCAGGTGCTCTCTCCCTCTCTCTCAGATAAATAAAATCTTTAAAAAAAAACATGAATGTATAATCTTACAGTTCTTGGGGTCAGAGTCCTCGTATGGGTTCCACCAGACTAAAATCAAGGTATCTGCAGGCTGTGTTCCCTTCGGGAAGCTCTGAGAACCTACTTCTACTCATGCAGGTGGTTGGTAGATCCAGTCCCCTGCAGCTGTAGGACTGAGGTCCCCATGTTCTTGCTGGCTGTAAACCGAGAGCTGTCCCCAGCTTCCAGAGGCCACTGCATCTCTTCATTCATGACCCACTTTCACTATCTTCAAAGCCAACAACCATGGGCAGAGTCCTTCTCAGGGGGCATCGCCAAGATATTATTCATCATCTGCTCTTAAGGACTCCTGTGATTACACTGGGCCTACTGGATCACCTCCCATTTCAACATGCTTAACATGAATTATATCTGTCAAGTCCAAGGATGAGGACATGGACATCTCTGAGGGGGCATTATTCTGCCTGCCACATTGCTGTTTCTTTACAATCATGAAAACCGAGGCCCAGGGGTGCGTGGGTGGCTCAGTTGGTTAAGCGACTGCCTTTGGCTCAGGTCATGATCCTGGAGTCCTGGGATCGAGTCCTGCATCAGGCTCCCTGCTCAGCAGGGAGTCTGCTTCTCCCTCTGACCCTCCCCCCTCTCATGTGCTCTCTCTCTCTCATTCTCTCTCTTTCAAATAAATAAATAAATAAATCTTTAAAAAAAAAAAAAAACTGAGGCTCAGAGAGGCTAGCTGACTTGCTCAAGGTCGTATAAGAAATGGCCAAGCTAGGGGCACCTGGGTGGCTCAGTCGTTAAGTGTCTGCCTTCAGCTCAGGTCATGATCCCAGGGTCCTGGGATCGAGCCCCGCATCGGGCTCCCTGCTCAGCGGGAAGACTGCTTCTCCCTCTCCCACTCCCCCTGCTTGCGTTCCCTCTTTCGCTGTCTCTCTCTGACAAAATAAATAAAATCTTTAAAAAAGAAAGAAATGGCCAGGCCAGGCCTCAAACCCAGGCCTCCTCTCAGTACACTTTTCTTGACATTCTAGCATCTACCATGACTGCAGCCGCCCCCAGCCCCGTGGGCACTCCTGGGTAGATACCTACGCCTTCAGACTCGGGATCTAGCAGACACCCACAACACCAACTGATTAAATATTATTTGGGAGTACAAGGAGCCTTGTTTTCTCTGCAGGGAATGGACCCAGGGCCCCAATTTGGTTAGGGATGAGAGAGGGACACTGAAAGATGACCAAATGTCAGACCTACTGGCCACACTGAGGACCAAGGGAAGGATGGGGCTCAAGTGTGACAGGTGATTTGCACCTGATACTCTCGTCCAGGCCCACATATGCTGCAGGACCCAGCAAGTTGAGGGAGAGCAAGAGCCAGAGTTGCTGATGGGCCCACTGAGGACTTTCTCAGACCAGGCCCCTGAAGGACTTGCCCCTGACCACTGGCTTCCCACCAACCTGAGCAGTGGCTCAAGATGCACAGCTGTGGGCTGGAGTTGTCCCTCTGGGTTCCAGGGGCACAATAATGGGGGACACCCAATAAGAAGCCTTGGTGGAGCAGTTGAGTTACCATAGAAACATTCTACTGGTGTCACAATCTTGTTCCACGGCAGCTCCATGGCCGCCTCTGTGTCCACAGAAAACCTGAGCCAACCAAGAGCCAGGTAGCTCGGAGCCCTCTGCTCAGGAAGCGTGAACAGAAAAGCCGCCCAGAGTGAGGCGTGACACAAAAGACCCCGTTGTTTGGGAGGATAGCACCATGAGGTCCTTCCCCCCCGCAGACAAGGCCTCTTGAGGTACCTACAGGTTGACTGGTGGATGCCCCTTGCTCAGCTAACCCAGCCTGGCCCTTCAGATCCTACATGGACTGTCCCCCACCCCTGGCCAATGGCCCAACCCGCACAACCTCCGGGCACTCGAGGCCCAGACACAAAGGCTGGTTTGTGTGGAAGGAAAGCCTTTTAGGAGGAAGACAACCAACTCCCTACCCCTCAGGGAAGCAGCCATGGGCAGGAGTTGGGTACTGGGTCCCACCAGCAATACTTGGGCTCATAAGTTACCAAAAGCCAGGAAATACAAGCCCTGTAAAAGAGGGGTTGTGTGTTGATACCCCAGGCCTAAAGCCAGCCATACCCTAGCGCCTCAGCTCCACAGGGGACACTGAACATCTACCTGTTCAGAAATCGCTCATACCACCCCAGCGGAGCTGCGTCCTCCTCCAAAGGTGGGGCCAACAGGTCCGAGCATTCTTCCCAGACACATGCAGTCATTATTCCAGCTCAGTGTGGAACGCTTCCCGTGCCTCCTCCCAGCCAGGGAGACAGCCACAGCCACCCCAGCATCGCTGAGGAAGGGCCCTGGGAACGGAGGAGCAGCAAACGCCCCAAGCCAAGAAAGGGAGGAGACGGGAAAGCAGGCAGGGAGAACAAGGAAGCCAGTCAGCCCATAGGCATTTGTGGATATAGTACTAAAAGGGGCCCTGGGGCTGACATGACAAAGCAAGATACGATGAAGTGCCTCCACCTAGGAAGGACAAGAAGCTCCTAAGAAATGGCTGGAGCTCACAACCGAGGAGCAAAAGGGAGGCTGGCCCCACAGAGGGGGCTATCAGCTGCAGAGCTGGACCCAGTGAGAAAGGGAGACACACAGACATACGCACAGCACGGCCCTGAGCTTGGCACAACCAAGGGAGCTAGATGGAATGAGCGAGAGGCTGCCCAGTGACAACAGGATTTGTTTTCCGCAGAAGCCAGAAAACATTCAAACACAGGAAAGCATGCAAAGGAAGCACCACTCCCAGGCAGCAAGAACAGCTGAGCATGCATGACCTACCACAGGCCGGCCAGCCAGCAGGGACACGCGGCTGGCCAGGTCCTCTTCTCCTCACCCCCACCCAACACCATCCTCAGCTGAAGCATGGAGGCAGGAGCCCAGGCCAGAGACACGATGAGTTTCTGAGGCAAGGTTTACGTAGACTTTATTGTTACAAGGAGGGCCATACCGAGTAGGGGGCCTTATAAACCAATATATGTGGTCCCAGGATGTCACCATGGAGAAATGGAGAGGTCATGACTGCAGAAGAGGTCACTGTAATTGAAGGACATGATCCCGGGAAGACCAGCCAGGGATGCAGCAGACATGATCAGGAGAGGCCGGGGGTGGTCAGGTCACAGGGTGAGGGACAGGACAGCCCCCTTCACTCCCGCTTCTTGTAGCTCTCCAGATGCGACAGGACCCAGCCCGATGGCAGGAGGAAACACAGGAAGCAGGAGGTGAGCCCAACGGCAACATCCTACAGAGCACAAGAAAGAAGGAACCCGCACAATAAGGATTCCCCCAGGCTCCCCAAAGCCTGAGCAGGCTTCCCAGGCAGCAGAAAACCCCTTTCAGGGGAGTCAGGATTCAGGCTCCGGAGGAGGGACACAGCAGACCCAAGGCCCACTCCAGGCCCTGAGGTAAAGGGTCAGATGGGGGGTGGGGACCAGCCTGGGTTAGGATCCAGAGAAATCCAAAAGCGGAAGGGACAGAAACAATGATTTAAACCTGTTTGGTCTCTTGGGATCCAGGAACCTTGCATTGGCTGATAAGGTAAAATGCACCTCCCCTTCTTTGCCGTAAAAACTCTCTTTGGGGCGCCTGGCTGGCTCAGTTGGTGGAGCATGCAGCTCTTGAGCTCAGGGTTGTGAGTTCGAGCCCCACACTGGGTGTAGAGATTACTTAAAAATACAATTTTAAACAAACAAAAAAACCAAAAGAACCCCTCTCTTCCCATCTCCTTTCCAGGACTGCTGTTCAACCTCTGAGGCTAGGGATAAGAGACTTTTCACAGCCACCTCCATATTCCCGTTAAGAACACAGCACAACTTGGGAGTTAGACTTCAGTTCAAATTCTTTGCTCCTGAAGGTTTGACTTTTGACAAGTGAATACAGTGCTCCTAAATGGATCCCTTAACCACGAACTAGAGATGACAGCCCTTTGTCCTCGGGGTCCCAGGGACCAGAGCAGCAGTCCTGGTAGTGCCCAGGATGCAGTAGGCACTCAACAGATGCCAGCTACAATTAGGATCACTACCATTTCCGCAATCACAGCGCTCTTCAGGCTTTGATCCTAACTGGGGCCCGCTGACTTGGACTCTCAAGACTGGCCGAGTTCTGCCGCGGAGACAAATGCATACAAAGCGCCAAACAGGTGACAGTCATTAAGGGTTAAACTCTCCCACATTCCTGGAAATTACCAAGACCC
Source organism: Zalophus californianus (assembly GCF_009762305.2). NCBI lineage: Eukaryota > Metazoa > Chordata > Mammalia > Carnivora > Otariidae > Zalophus > Zalophus californianus. Next base: position 105,313,528 of record NC_045605.1, on the reverse strand, counting down.
ACCTTCCCTAACAATGAACAGCGGCAACAACCATCACCGTCGCTGACAGGCGTCAGGCACCCCCAGTGAACCAATGATTAAACAGGCTTAGAGAGAGGGCTAAGGGCTCGAGGCTGCACAGCGTGTAAGCGACAGGAATGTGACTGGCAGGATCTGACCCGAGAGCCTGGGGTTGACTGAGCCCCGACTGCTGCCCGGGCACTGTCCCTTTCCTTCGCGCCCTCCAGACACGCCCAAGCCAGCACTGCCGCCCCCCGCTAGGCTGCCGGCCGCGAGGTGCAGGGCACTCGAACTCGCCGCAGGACCCCAGACTGGCGCGTTGCCTAATCCCGTGCCCCTCCCGCCCCATTCCTCACCATGGTCCCGAGCTCCTCCCGCGGAGGCTTGGAATGGATCTGGGCACGCTGCACCGGGAGCCTCCGGGTGAGACCTGTCAGGCCCCTGAGCAGCTGCGCGGTCAACAAAGACATGACCGCAGGGAATGACGACAGTTACCAGCTCCTGCCCAAGGTCGGGAAGTCAAAATGGCGCTGCCGGCCGGAAATTCCGGCGCCGGGGAGGCCGGAAATCGGCGGCCCGGAAGTCTCCCCGAAATTACGCGAGGACACACCCCCCGCCCGCCCCTGTCAGTTTTTGGCGCGTTCCTCGAAAGAGCCAATCGACGCCATCTCACCCCCCGATGGGCGGGGTATGGGGGCGGTTCTTTCGGGTATACCCCGCCTCCAAAGCCGCCAATCTTCTTGAGTGACACCCAATCACATAAGCCAGAAAAGAGGCGGCATTCCTGACTCCTCCCTCCATTCATATTCTTAAATCTCTCTATTCAGAAATCCTCCTCCTCCGCCAGGCCTTCTTTATTTCTGGCCGGCACGCCTGACACTAACGTTGTAACTGAACTCTCATTAATGTTACCCTTTCCAATTCCAGTCTCCATGCAGTGGCAGCCAGCCTCTCATCCCCTTCCTTTCTTCTTTCCTTCCTGGCTGCCTCCTTCTTCCCTTCTTTTTTAAACATAAACCAAGTCATACACCTACTTAAAAAACCTCCAGTGGCTCCCCACTGCTTACCAGACAAAAGTCCCAATTTTCCTGGATGTCAATCTCCAGCCTCATCTCTACTTACTCCACACCTTCCTCCTTGCTCTCTGATCCTTCCCACCCCCTAGCCTTTTGCTTCTTTGTATCTTGTGTCTTACCTAGAACACTTTCACCTACCTAGCCTTCCTTTCTCATTGACTCCTACTTCCAGGCCTCTGCTTACTGATACAGTCTACTTTATCCAACAGATACTTACTAGCCCCTACTGTATGCCAGGAACTGTTCCAGACAAGGTGGACAAGGACTCCTTTATCCCAGAACTGACATTCCAGAGGGGAGAGACGGACAATAAACAAGCACTCAATGAGAAGCTATCCAGAGTGCTATGATGTGATAGGAAGTGGCAGGGTAACACTGCATCGGGAAGCCTGTGCCATCTTTGTGCCCAGCAGCCCCTGTTTAGCACTACCCACAGGGTCAGTCTCCATCCCTAGACTGGGGGCCACAAGGGCAGAGCATGTGTCTGGTTCACCACTGTCCGCAAAGAGCCTGGCACACATCACTGAAAACGTTTAGGAATTGCAGGAGACTGAACAGTATTCAAATGGAAAGGGGGTGAGGGGCCAGCCACTGAGCCAGGTCTTACCTGCAACAATCTCATTCCATCTTCACAACAATGTCATGAGGCAATTGCTATTATTTCAATTTTTTTTTTTTTTTTTTTTTTTTTTTTTTTACAAATGAGGAAATAAGCTTAGAGAGCTGGATGATCTGCTCAAGGTAACACAGCTACAAGGCTGCCTAGCCAGGATTCCAGGGCAGGTCTATCTGCTCTAAAACTCGGATTTTTAATTGTCCCATAAGCTACTGCATAGGGAGTTTCCAGAAGTTCCAGTTTGGACATCATGGGTCAATAGCAACAAAGACTGTGGCAGAGGGTGGGGGTGGGGTAGGGTGAGACGGCAAGATGAGGTAGGGAAACTGAAGGGCCTCCATTTTATTTTTTAATTAATTAATTAATTTTAATTTTTTGCAAGGGACTTTATTTTATTTTTTACATTTTATTTATCTATTTTTTAATAGAGATGACTTTTTTAAGATTTTATTTATTTATTTGAGAGAGAATGAGAGAGAGAGAGAGAGAGAGCACATGAGAGGGGGGAGGGTCAGAGGGAGAAGCAGACTCCCTGCTGAGCAGGGAGCCCGATGCGGGACTCGATCCCTGGACTCCAGGATCATGACCTGAGCCGAAGGCAGTCACTTAACCAACTGAGCCACCCAAGCGCCCCTATTTATTTATTTATTTAAGAGGAGAGAGACAGAGGGTGCCTGGGTGGCTCAGTCATTAAGCATCTGCCTTCAGCTCAGGTCCTGATCCCAGGGTCCTGGGATGGAGCCCTACATCGGGCTCCCTGCTCCGCGGGAAGCCTGCTTCTCCCTCTCCCACTCCCCCTGCTTGTGTTCCCTCTCTCGCTATCTCTCTCTCTGTCAAATAAATAAAATCTTTAAAAAAAAAATTAAGAGGAGAGAGACAGAGAGAACATGAGCAGGGTGGGGGGTGCGCAAAGGGAGAGGGAAAAGCAGACTTTCTGCTGAGCAGGGAGCCCAACTGGGGGCTCGATCCCAGAACCCTGAGAACACGACCTGAGCCAAAGGCAGATACCCAACTAACTGAGCCACGCAGGCGCCCCAAGGGACTTCATTTTAGAACAGCTGTCTTGGGTGACTGGCTGGCTCAGTCAGAAGAGCACACAACTCTTGATACCAGGTTTGTGAGTTCAAGCCCCACATTGGGTGTACAGTTTACTTAAAATATATATATATATATATTTTTAATAAGATTTTCTTTATTTAGCTGACAGAGACACAGTGAGAGAGGGAACACAAGCAGGGGGAGTGGGAGAGGGAGAAGCAGGCTTCCCGCCCGCTGAGCAGAGAGCCCAATGAGGGGCTCGATGCCAGGACCCTGGGATCATGACCTGAGCCGAAGGCAGTTGCTTAACCAACTGAGCCACCCAGGCGCCCCTACTTAAAATATATATATTAAAAAAAAAAAATAGAATGGCTCTGTCTCTGCTGTTTTTCTTTTTCTTCTAGGCCCCATTTCTGAATAAGCCAAAAAAGCTATGTTCCCACTTCAAGGGGGAAGCAAGAAAGTTAATCATCTTCTGAGTTTTGTCCTAGGTCCAAAACACCTGGTAACACCTAAGAGCCAGATCCCAAACACGTTCCAGGCCATTAGCTTCCAACAAACCTTGGCTGACACTGGCATCAATACCCCTATCTTTAGTAATTTATTGGAATAACACCTATTGTTTACTTGACACTAGCCTTTGATCGGACCGTACCCTGGATTCCTGAAGGAATACGTACCCTAGACCCCTTTCCAATATAAATCCCTATCCCCAGCAATGCTGAAACTTATTCTCCTTTCTTTTCCAAGCTCCCAGACACTCCATCTGCTAGTCTCTACCTGTCACTTACACTATTCAATAAATTGTTTCCAATTTCTCTGGCTCATGTTTGATTTCTCTCCTGTGTGAAGACCCTCTTGGCTGGTTATGTGGGACCCCCGCCCTGGGTCTTTGGACCCATCTGCCTGCATTGAGAGGCTGGGAAAACAGGAGCTGTAGAGGAAAAAACCTCAGCCCCATGGGGGGAGGGGGGGCTCACAGAAAGGTAGCAATGGACCCAGAGTTCCCCAAAGGGCAGACTGTGCCTGAACTTCTGGAGGGATGGGCTCCCAGGCCCTGAGCTACCCCGGACCTTTCTGCACTCCTCCCCACCTCCTCCACCCCTTCATGTGACAATTGTTAACGTCCAGCAGTCTCAGCCCAGCCCCCACCCCTCAGCTCCCAGGCCCCTTTCCCTCACCCTGCCCCAGGCCTTGGCAAACAGCCCAGGACAGATGCTTCTAAACTTCCCCCCCACCACCTCCAACCCAAAAGGCACAGCCTAGGGTCATCAAACACTAGTGACTGTCTGCCACGGAGAGTAGGAGGGGCAGGGACCTCCCTCCTGCCCTACTGGCTTTGTCAAGCCTTTGTCCCACGGACAAAGTAATAATGCCTAGATTAGAGCAGAGCCAGGCAAGAGGCCCAGAGATACTTTAGGACGGGGCCTTTCTGTGGTTCCCTGGGTTACTCCCTGGGGAACCACACGTTCACCTTCTTGACCACTGGCTGGAGGCAAAGGAGCAGAGGTTTGTGGAGCCGGTCCCTCTGTGCTCTGTTCTAGAGTGATCCAGCTTCTCCCAGAGCAGGGAAGAGGCAGGTGGGGCTTAAGTACTACAACTGAGTCTACAAATCCCAGGGCAGGATTTGCACCTAGGTCTGCCTTTCGGATTCATACCAACATGTCTGCTTTGGCCCCAGCCCCCCAGGGACCCCTCCCCCAAACCAGGGACAGACCCGCGTGGTGCACTGATACAACAAAACAGTGCATAGCAAAACACTGAGCAACCTACAGCCACAGACAGAGCATGGATGGCTCCCACAGACATAATGTGGAGCAGAAGCAGCTCTCGAGCCGACTGTGTGGTCCTGTTCAAAGCCGCTGGGGAGGGGAACAGATGTCAGGTAGTGGGAATCCTGCGGGGAGGAGGGAGGGCAGAGGCCCCTAGAGGCCTGCTGGGGCTTCTGGGTGCTGGTGACAAAATCATCTTCGCTCTGTGATAAGACCATCACGAGTGGCTGTCTATTCATGACTTAGGCAAATTTCTGTATGTCTGCTACACTTCAGTTTAAAAAGTTCAAAACAGGGGCGCCTGGGTGGCTCAGTCGTTAAGCGTCTGCCTTCGGCTCAGGTCATGATCCCAGGGTCCTGGGATCGAGCCCCACATCGGGCTCCCTGCTCAGCGGGTGCCTGCTTCTCCCTCTCCCACTCCCCCTGCTTGTGTTCCTGCTCTTGCTATGTCTCTGTCAAATAAATAAATAAAATCTTAAAAAAAAAAAAAGTTCAAAACAGGGCACCTGGGTGGCTCAGTTGGTTAAGCGACTGCCTTCACCTAGGGAATGATCCCGGAGTCCCGGGATCGAGTCCCGCATCGGGCTCCCTGCTTAGCAGGGAGTCTGTTTCTCCCTCTGACCCTCCCCCTCTCATGTGCTTTCTCTCTCTCATTCTCTCTCTCAAGTAAATAAATAAAATCTTTAAAAAAAGAGTTCAAAACAGATAAGAAAAAAGCAAGGAAAACAAACGTGTGATATAATCTCATTTTTGTAAAACAGAGAAGAAATATCTAGAGAGGTGGGTACACCTAGATAAAAGCCTGGGCGGACACACACACACACACACACACACACACTCAGATTGTTGGAAGTCTCTCTCTCTCTCTCTCTCTCTCTCTCTCTCTCTTTGGGGGTGAGGCCCAGAGGTCCCAACCTGGGTCCTAGTTCTGATCCCAGGGCCCAGTCTCTTGCCCCCCACTCCCCTCTGCCTGAATGGGGCAGTAGGAATAAATCCCAAGCCTCGGGGGTGGATGGGGGCACTGGTCCCTACTCCTGAGACCAGCTTCACAATCCAGGCCTCCACAGTCCTGATGTCATATATGGGCTGAGAAGATACCAGGTACCCCTTCTCAGAGCTGGCCCCCGGCCCCACTGGCCACACATGGGCAAGAGAAACACTGGGGATCCCCCACGCCAAGCCTGGCACCCTATTAAAGGTGCTGGCCCAACAGCTGCTCTGTCCAAATATGGAGCTTGTGAGGCCTGGGGAGGAGGCTGCACCCCAGGCTGTGGTGCTGTAAGGTATAACTCCCTCAGATCCCCCCTCCCCCAACACACACACCTTCTGGAATTCACCACCTCCCTGAGCACCTAACCCCATCCCGGAGCTAAGAACCTGGCCTAGACTCTCCTGGCGTATGGAGTGGGTGTTGGGCACTGAACCCAGAGCCTGGCAGAGGGGCGGGCTACGGGTGAAGGAGCCCACCCCAGGGTTCTCACTGAGGGCAGCCGCAGCCTCTCCAGAGGCCTGGACGTACTGTCTCCCTGGGGTGTGGGTGGCAGCCGAGGCCCTAGTAGAGTCTTAGGAAGGGTCCAGCCTCCAAAGGAGGAGGGTTCAAGAAGGGGGTGTAGATCCAAAACTAATTTGCTGGGTTACCTAGAGAAACGCTCTTTCCCTACCTGGGCCTTAGGGGTTCCCCTTTGCAAAATGGGGGCTTTCCTGCAAAGTCCAGCAGGAGAAAGAGGCAGGAGGGGCTAGCCTCACCGGAAGGCAAAGGCTGACTTGGGAAACCTAAGCTGGCACTGGTCCAGGCAGAGCAAGGAGTCCCTGGGGCGGGTGTAGGCAGAGTCCCAGGGGAGCATCGGCTTTTCCTGGGGCACAGCTGTCAGCAGGCACCAGACGCTGGGGCGGGGCGGTGGCGGGAGGCGGGGCGGGGGGGGGGGGGGTGCAGACACAGCTTGGGGAGGGAGGGAGGGAGGTGTAGAGCAACCAGGGGGTGTGGAGGCAGGGATGCTGCTCTCCCCAGTGGAATGCAGCTGTCCAGGCCCAGCACCCCCGGGGTGTGGCAGCTGGTTGCAAGGTTTCAGCCACCACCACCCCCTCCCCGGCTCCAGGAGCCAAGCAGTGGTTAACCCCTTCCGGCCCGCAGCCCGCAGCCTGCAGCCATGTGTGACGAGGAGAAGATCACGGTGCTCCTGTGCTGTATGCTACAGCCTCTCAGGCTTGGTGAAGCCCAGTGGGCGCTGGCGTGGCGGGGACTGCCTGCACCCCACAGCTGACAGCCCACAAGACTCTCCGCAGGGCCAGGCTGTCAGGTCCACAGACTGCCCCCCCACCCCCCCCACCCCCCCCACCCCTGCTCCACGGCTCCACGATACAGAGGGGTACACTGAGACCGCAGGAGGGGTGGAGCTGCGAGGCTGGACCACCCCGAAGCACACCCAAGGCCTCCCCGCCCCGTCCCCCCCACGGTGTGCTGGTGGGCCTGGGCCAAAAGGAGCATCCCGGTGCTGCTCATGGAGGCCCCAGTCAACCCCAAGGCCAAGAGGGAAAAGATGACCCAGGTCGTGGCGGGGACCTTGACGTTCCTGCCAGGTACGTGACCACCCCAAGCCGGGGTGCTGCTGCCATCTGCCTCTGGTTGTACCAGTGAGGACCAGCGTACCAGAGCCCCCAGCCTCACCCCTATCCTGCTGAGACCCCCAGCCTGGACCCCCAACTCCCAACCCTGAGTTCCTCTCTCAGCCACGGGATTCCTGACCTCTTCTGCATCCTGTAGCCCAGGGCGAGTCCCCCATTCTTTCTCATTGTTCCAACACCCCATCTCTCAGCCAGGCCCCAGAGGGCCCTAAGGCTGTGCACCTGACAGCCCCATCCCTGGACCCCCACAGCCCTCCAGCCACTTTCCCTGTCCCTTCCCATTCCCTGGACCCACCAATTCAGATACGGGCTGGCCCCACCGTGCGGGCCACCTCTTTGGTTCCCCTCTCAATCCACTCCCCGGGCATCAGACTGGACTCCAGGGATGGCGGCACTCACTATGAGCCCCTCTGTGGGGGCTATACTCTGCCCTCACCATCTAGCGCCCGCACCCGGCTGGCCACGGCCTCACCAGCTCAGGAAGATCCTGCTGAAGAAGTAGCATGGCTACTTGTCACAACTGGTGGAAGAGGAGGGGTGGATGAGGCCACCCCCCAGGCCTACTCCCGGCAACTCTCTACTCCTGTACCTACCGGGGCAAGACCACACAGCGATGCGGGGCCTCCTCTGGTTGTTCCATGGCCCTGGAGCCAACAGGCCGTCCGTCGTGGAGGACAGCTGGACCCAATCCCCCAGGGCAGCCGCCACCAGCTCCAGCTTTGCTACCTCTCCCTGGCTCCTGGCTGTGGCACCCCAGCCCTTCTCCAAGGCAAACAGCTCCACCCCTTCGGAGGCTCCAGGCCCTTCTCAGCCTGGTTGCTTTGCTTCAGGGACCCGGCCCTTTCACCTTGGGTGGGTCTACACTGAGCACGGGGCAGTGTGGTCTGACCTCAGCGCCAGCATGGGCAGCCCTCCCGCTGCCGGCCCATAGCAAATGTTCACCTTCCTACAGTGAAGATCTCACAGCAGGGGCTCCTGGTGCCACAGCGCGGGTTTGCAGGCTCCCCTCGCCCACTTCCACATGCACACCTCCAGGAAACGCAAAGCCACAAGCGCGCACGTGGCAGTGGGGCGGCTCGCTCAGGGGCTGCTCCCCGCCCTGGGCGGGCGTCGGGATGCATCGGGCCCCAGTGCGAGGGGACAAAGCGGGCTGCGGGCTCTGAAGCCGGGGCATCCGGCCGAGCTCTGGCACAAACCTGCCTCTCCCTGAACCCATCGCCCCTTCTTCCCCATCCAGTGACGGGGAGACCGCATGGGACATCCAGGAAAAGCCGAGGAAGGGAGCCCTACTGTGAGGACCAGTCCTCCTCTCTGGAGAAGAGCTACGAAGCTGCCTGATGGACAAGTCATCCCTACAGGCCACAGGCACTACTGCTGTCCCAACACCCTCCTCCAGGCCTCCTTTGTGGGCAAGTCTGTGTCCCCGCAGGACGGCCACGCCTCCATCTTGGCCTTCTCAACTCCAGTCCCCATTTCTCTCAACAGCCCCCTGCATGGGACAGAAGGAGCCCCTCAGGTTGGCGAGAGGACCGGCCAGCGTTGTTTCTCTCGGCCAAGCCCTGAGAGGGAAGACCGGGTCTTAAGACCGACAGGTGCCTGGATCTACCAGGCGACGTAGAACTCCATCACCAAGTGTTGCGCTGACATCCACAGAGCCCCGTGTGCTGACAACATCCCGCCCGGGTGCCACCAGGTACCTGGGCATTGCAGGCTGGATGCGGAAAATCACGGTCCCGGGCACCATGAAGATCAAGGTTGTTGAACCCACCACCTGACCACCTTCAAAACCTGGTAGTGGAAATTGCGGGGTGACCAGCTTGCTTCCACTGGCAAAACACAGTCGCTTTCAAACCAGCTCATGCTCTGACTGAAACGGAAGGCTTGTCATGCGGGAATGGTGCCTATTGCTCCTTCTGCTCATGGGAGGCATGTCAGCAAGTACCACTTGAGTGAAGAAGCTTCCGTTACAGCTGCAGGGAGGGCTGGAGGCAGCCACTGGAGGACCAAAGAGCGGTCCAGGCCCCTCAAGGAGGTGGGCCCAGACCTCAGGCAGCAGGGACCAAGGAAGGGCCCCCATACCCTTTCAACTCACCGTTTGCCCTGGGGCAAGGGGATGGTCTTTTTTTTTTTTTTTTAAGATATTTATTTGAGAGAGAGAGAGAGAGAGCACAAGCAGGGAGAGAGCACCAGGCAGAGGGAGAGGGAGAAGCGGGCTCCCCGCGCAGGGAGATGTGGGGGCTCCATCTCAGGACCCCCGAGACCATGACCCGAGCAAAAAGGCAGATGCCCAACTGACTGCGCGACCCAGGCGTCCCAAGGGGACAGTCATTCCAAGGAATTCCTGCCTGGGATTAAAACAGCCTGCAAGGAACAAAGAACTTGGGGGGTGGGGCAGAATTTTGTCACAGGGGAAATCTGTTGTATGATTAGCCCAGGGAAATGCTCTCTCCCTTCCCAAGGATTGTGATGCCTTTCTTCGTGCCCCCAAGATAAGGCAACAGCACAAACCATCCCCAGGTGTCATCCCATCACCTGGGGATTGTCTCACCCATCCTGACACCCACTGGACAGCTATTAACCCTGCTCCCCCTTCCCCAGATCACTGCCCTGCCAGAGCACAAATACTCCCTGTGGCTTGGGGCTCCTCCTAGCCTCCTCCCTCTCCACCTCCCAGCAGATAGGATCACCAAGCAGAAGCAAGGCGAGGCTGCCCCCTCCAGTGTCCACAGGAAGTGCTTCTGAACCCCAGCTCCTAGCCTGCTTCCTGCCTCTCCCCCCAGCTCACCCTGGGCCAGGGACTGGCAGGAGTTGTGCCTGGGAGAAGCTGCGTAGCTCCATCTGTCCCATGCCAGGGGCTGAGCCTCTCCCAGCCCGTACTTTCCTGTCCTCTCAGGCCTGACATGAGTTACCCTTCCTTTTGAGCCTTTGTCTTTTGTGAGCGGAGGGAAGAGGGCTTTGGAATCTAAGACAAAGAATATTCGGAGTAACCCAATAAAGCAAAAGGGAGGAAAGAAACACTGACAATCTGTTCAACTCCCACACAAGTGCACTGGAATTTACGTTTAGCCAACGATGTCAAATGTCACAATGCCTGGCTTGGGACTCTGTCCAAGATGCAAAGCAGGCATCCCTTGCAAGACCTTTTACCTCTACCCAGGGCCAGTGGCAAGTGGCACAAACACACGCACTGTCTCAGTCCCCGTTCCCCCCCCAACCCCCACCCCGGCTGTTCGCCCTAGACACCCTGAAGTTTCCTCAGGCCAAGGCTTCTTTCACAGCAAGGGGGGTGGGGCCTCACAGCTTCCTGCCTCCCAGGGTTTCAGCCCAGGCCCAAAGCTGGGAGAGTGTGAAGGTGTCCCTGAGACCACACTGCCCATGGCACCCCCAGCATTAGGACACGATCCCAGCAGCTGAACAAAGTGTCTTTTATTTGTGACATACAATGCAAAAAGAGATCACCTTTGGACAACCAATGCAAAAAGAGATCACCTTTCCCTTTGATTCCAGTGATAACAAGTTGCTAAAGAAAAAAAAAAAATCAAGAAGTTTATCTTCAGTTTCCTCTAAAAAAACCAGAAAGGGTTAAAAAGAACCATACACATGTCATATACACATTTGACATCAACAAAAATAACCTGAAATAGTGGATACAACTAAAAAAAAAGAAAAAAAAATTATTAAAAAATATTTTAACATGCCCAAACAAAACACACACAAAAGCCAGGAACAAAAGGCCTGCTCTGTTTCTCAAAACCAAGACCTGGGGAAGTGGAGAAAGACTGATGTTTGAGAAGTGAACGGGTTCAACACAACGGAGGGAGCTGCTGGTCTCCTGCCCCAGCACTGGCCCCCCGAGCCACCCTGCAGGAAACGGCCAGCAGAGGCTGCAGGAGCAGGTACCAAGCACCCCATCTACCAATGGGCTCAGTGGCAGGTGTCCAACGAGTGGAGAGAGACAACATACACTGAACTCACCGTATGAGGAATTTACAGTGGGGTTCCTTTTGATCCCCTTGAGTAGGAGGTATCAGAAATCCATGATCTAAGACAATAAATATCTGTTCTGCGACAGACAGGAATCAGAGGAAAAAATTCCTAAACATGCTTCTGTCATTCCATGATTCTTGGAAGGAGCCCGCCAATGCTCTCCTCCCAGCAATTTAAAATTCTCCCCGCCCCTCCCCCCACGTAGAATGCCCCGGGAGCTGGAAGGTAGGGACAGAGATGGGCTTATTCCAGTGTAAAGCAGCAAGGCCCTCCCCAAGGGAGGGCCACATCCGCTGCCTGCGGCGGGGTCAAGAGCCACAGAGAGCACTCTGAGGGCGGGGCTGGGTGGAGGAGGCCGTGTGCACAGCCCCCCACCCCCTTGCAGGAGCAGGAAAGTGGGGAAGCGAGATCAGCTCTGGGGAGACCCACCAGCAGAGACCACCTGAGTCAGGGCAGAGGGTGGGGTCTGAGCAGGCTCTGAGGTCAGAACAGACAGACCTCCAAGTGAGCAACTCTGCAAAGGCTAGAACCTTTAAGACACTCCCTAAAGCAGAGCTCAAGGATGTCCAAGGGGAGGCGGCAGGTGCTTTTTCCTGGATAAGGATTTGGTCATTTTCTTCCCTGGAAGGGGTGCAAGGCCCAGAGATCAGGGCAAGTGTAAGCTCTGACCCACAGCCTCTCTATCCTGTGAGAGAAGAGGAAGGCCGCCGGCCCAGCTCCAGTCTGCTGCCACAGGGTGATGCTGGAGAGAGAGAGAAGAGCAGTGGTTCTGGCCACGGAGAGGCATTCCTGCTGCAGCCTGAGCTGCCAGCCAGGGCAGTGGCACCAGGCCTCACTGAGGCAGCAAGGGGCAAGGCTGGGGAGTGCAGGCAGTGGGGCCTGCTGCTGGCTGGGGGCTCTCTGCAAAGGGCAGCGCCACCTTCAGAGAGAGATCAGCACCAAGATATGAGAGGCAGTAGCACTGAAAAGGCCAGGAACGAGGGGTCCTTCTGGGGGAAGATGGGGGGGCTCCCTAATGTAATCTTCCCTCCTTGAGAGTAAGAATAGAGGTATCGGGTGAGGTGAGCCGGGGGACAAGTGGTAGGGAGGCGACGGACAGGAACTGGCAGGACCTCTGGCTTGTTTCTGTGAAAGGGAGAGGCTCGAGTCGCTGCCAGGAGATTAAGAGGTTCATCTAGAATGCAGCAAAGTCCGAAAACCCAGAGAAGCAACTCTCTTCCCGGGGGAGCCCCCCCCAGCCCCCATCCACACCTTGTTCCCGGTCCTCTCATCCTCTTACTGACAACAAGGCAGAGAGGGATGGAGCCTTCCTCCTAACGGGCCGGTCCCCTGGGATTGCCTCCACACTAACTGTGGGTCCATAGAAGCACAGCTAGAAAGAGCTCCCTTGCTTCCCAGTGTTGTGGCACAAAAGACCTCCCCGCAGTCTCCATCAGAGCATTCAGCTACGAAACAGGACTCTCTGCGAAGCCTAGCTCTATGTTCAGATCTTGCACTCAGTCCATTCCTTGTTGGGGACCAGCAGACCCTGACCAGGGCTCTGGGACTTTTATAAAGGTGGGCATAAAACTCCCCATTTGTCCAAGTGTGTGTGTGTGTGTGTGTGTGTGTGTGTGTGTGTGTGTGTGTGGCGGGGGGGGGGCTTGTCAGGAACCCATCTGCAGAGAAGCTGGGGAACCTCACACTCAAGGGCACAAGGGCCGAGCGAGAAGGCAGCCGCTGTGAGAGGCCCCCGTCATGCCCGGCCTCCGTCAGCTCTTCCCCCAGCACCCTCTCCTCTCTGCTCCTTCAGGGCACTCTGTTCTTCTAGGAGAGTGGAGGACGGGCAGCTCGGACCACTCCACTCCAGGGTTCTGTGCTCTCAGGCTGCAGCCTGGCATGTGCAGGGCTGAGGAGGCCACAGCTCTGAGGGCACTTGGCCAGCAGCATGAGCCCAGGGAGAGGAAAGGCCTTGGAGAGAGCATTCTAGCTTGGGAGCTCAGTGGCAGCAGCCGCCACAGTGCCCGCCCGCATGGGAGTGCTGGCTGTCCCCAAACTTGGTCCTCCGGCTCAGGATCTCGTAGGAGCAGTCCTCTCCACAGCAACCAGACATGCTGGGGGAAGAGTCATCGATTTCAAATCTGCAAGGAAAGCAAGAGGAAAGGCTTGGCTGCAGGTAGCTGACTGCCTTCCTTCCTAGCCCGGGAACTTTTCCACCTGCCACACTCACGAGAGCCCTAGGAGCGAGGGCGCAGGCAGAGGGCATGCCCACGCCATCTCACCAATCCCCAGGTTACTCCCACGGACCACCGGACTGGGAGCTCAGCCTTCAGGATGAAGGAGCGCCAGGACCAGTAAAAAGGCCCTGGGGCAGGCACCCCCCACCCCCCAGAGGGCCCCACACCAGGACACCAAGGCCCAGCTCCTTACTGCAGCGCTTCTCTGAAGAACTGGTAGGCGCCATGATTGTGCTTAAATACAGTTAACATAACTTTCTTCATCTGTGTGCTGGAAAGAAAGCAGAGAGAACACCTTCCAGAAAGAGAAACAGAAACTCATGCCTCCTCTTTCATGTCTCTGCCTGCTGTCTCCCATTTGCTCCTGAGAAGTGCTCCTCTGAGCCCCAACTCTAGCCTCCATGCTGGGCACACACAGCACGCCATGCTTCCGTTACAGGGCGGACCAGACTGCACGGGCATCGGGCCCCCACCCGACTGACTGCTTCACCTCCTCTCTGCACCCCACTATTCAGGCACAACAAGGGCTCAGAAGCACTTGCTGCATTGAGCCACACGTACAAAATCTGGAGTCACAGCAGGGTGGGGAGTATCTTTACTGAGAGTGTTCTAGATGCATTTCTTCCGAAACATTCCTATGAGCCTTGCCCACAGAGGCTCAAAGAACAGTGGATGGCTCAGATGCAGATCCCTCCAATGGAATGACACACGAGGTGGGGGTGGGGGACGCCCTTACCTATTGGCCATGAGCTGCAGGATCTGTATGAGGAACTTCCCTAGGCCTTTCCGCCGCACCTTGCTTTCCAACTGCACTTCGTAGCTGGATGAAGAAAGCAGCGAAGTGAGCACGGGGAGGCAGGGCCCATCAGAGGAGCCTGGGGCCCTGGGAGCCCGCAGACCCACACCGGCACAGTGGACTCTGCCACCCGGCTGAGTGCCTAGAGCAGCGCCGGTGTGCCCTCCCCACGGCCTACCCCAAGCTGGGGCTCCTACCAGTACAGGACTTCATCCCCGCACTCCACGTCAAAGCGGAAGTGAGAAAAGGCAACAGGAACCGAGCTGCTTTCCCAAGCAATGAGGTACCAGGCTCGGTCATCCGTCATTTCCTCGCGTTTCTCTCGGTCCTTCCAGCCCCACTCGCTTTGCTCATACCTGGGGAAATGTCGGGGGAGTCAGGGCGGGGGCAGCCCAGAAGGGGGAGGAGTGAGGGCCCCCCCGTCGGGGCGCGCTTACATGGTCTGCATGTTAGTTTTGGTCAGGTCGAAGGCCCAAGCCACAGTGGCCGGCTCCAGTCCAGACACTCGCTTACACTCGATGGAGACGTTTAACCTGAAGAAGAGGGAAAGGCGGCATGTGGAGCCGGCGCAGGCCCGAGCGCGGCCTGCTGCCCTGATGGCCTCACGGCGCAGTGGGCCTGATCTCAGTTCACCCACAGAGAAAGGCCGAGCCTGCACCCCGCCTTGCGGGACGTGACTACAGAAGGTGCTGCTGAACAAAGCCTTTTGGGCTGAGATTAACAACTGTCATCGCCGGGCCACCACCCTGACCACAGTCCCATTTTCCTGCCTGCCCTGAGAGGCCCTTATCAGCCTCAGAACTTTGTACACTTCCATCCCTCTCCACTACCTCTTTGCTTTTTCCAGCCTCTCTTCTGCACTTTGCTATAAACACTGGACTCTCCTCAGTTCCTCTAGTTCCTGCCCTTAGGCAGTTAGACTCTGAACAGACTCCTCACCATCAGCTCGAAAGTGGCTGGGTCACCTCAGGCCCTTTGAGAAGGCCATGGTTCATAACCCCCTTGAGGGGTCCGGCCTGCAACTTCCTTTGAGGAAACAGTGGGTCCTCTTGGCCGACCAAACGGGGTGGGGCAGGGTCCAACCCCACACTGTCTTCCTATACCAACACATGCTGTAGACATTAAGGTATCGTAATCTATTTACTTCTGAGGGAAACGTTAGTAAACCACAGTTCAGCTCCTTGGCCAATCTCCAGGCAGTGCTGCATTCTGACAGGACCGAAGTCAGGGACACGAAGTCCTTGGAGAGGTCCCAGGTCAGGACGTTCCAATGGCCCTTGACACGACCCCTCCGAGGACGTCCCCCTTGGAAATGCCTGTCACCTCTGCTGTCTGGTCTGCCATATGAGCTGCACGTGCGCTCAGCCTTACACATTCGGAACTTCTTGGCTCTAGAGAGTCTTCCTTTCTTTGTAAGTACTGACCATGTCGTAGTCAGAAACGCCCCAATACAGCCTTCCATCTGGCTCAGCCGTCTATTTTCCAAAGGTTGGTCTGCAGGTATGAATTCTCCACTAATCTGAGTTCTCTTTTTTTTAAATTCTTTCTTTTTTTTTTTTTTAAAGATTTTATTTATTTATTTGAGAGAGAGAATGAGAGAGAGAGAGCATGAGAGGGGGGAGGGTCAGAGGGAGAAGCAGACTCCCTGCCGAGCAGGGAGCCCAATGCGGGACTCGATCCCGGGACCCTGGGATCCTGACCTGAGCCGAAGGCAGACGCTTAACCAACTGAGCCACCCAGGCGCCCTCTTTTTTTTCTTTTTTTTTTTAAAGATTTTATTTATTTGACAGAGAGAGACACAGCGAGAGAGGGAACACAAGCAGGGGGAGTGGGAGAGGGAGAAGCAGGCTCCTGGCTGAGCAGGGAGCCCAATGCGGGACTTGATCCCGGGACCCTGGGACCCTGACCTGAGCCGAAGGCAGACGCTTAACGACTGAGCCACCCAGGTGTCCCTCTCTCTCTCTTTTTATTTCAGTTAAGTACATGAAAGCAGGATCACAGCCACACAAATAACACAAAATCCCAGGCACCAAAGGAGCCTAGAGTCAGCTGGCAATGCCTGCTTCAGGACTCTTCCACTATTTCTGAAAGTAAATAGGAGCGTGGAATATGGAACATGAGAAGACATCACAGGAAGGGATCTCTAAACTGTGTCAGAGGACTTCCCAGACAATGAATGGCATGGCTACTGGAGGAACTGTACTACGTCTGAAGGAAAAGTTAATGTGATACTATGCAATTCAGACAAAGCTACGAAAAGCAGATATAGTGTCACCTACTAAACTGTTCGTTTCATAATTCATGTATTTACATCTATCTATCTTGTTCACTAAAATACTCATACCAACTGCTACTTACAGAACTGGATATAATGCTCTTTCCTCCTTAAAAATGACCTTCCAAGTTGGCATCATCACTCCATTTAACAAACCCAAAAAATGAGGCTTAAGGAGTGTGGCTTGTTTGAATACAGTTAATTAGAGGTACAGTTTTGATTGAAACCCATAGCTGTGATTCTCTAAAACCATAACCCCTGTTTTTCTCTAAGCCAAAGTAGCTCTGGTAAGACTGGTTATGCTTCCTATTCTATAAACCAAAAGGACAGAAAGGGAAGGGGGCTTTCACCCAGATCCTACAGCAGTAAACTGGATTAGCAACAATAACAAGTAGTAATAAACAGCTAACACTGACCTAGGTTTTGGTAAGCTCCAGGCCACAAGCACTTTATACCTAATCCTCCTGATGAAACCATTTATTATTAGACCCACTGCTGATTAGAAAATGGAGGTACAGAGAGGTTAAGTCCAGGGTCCAGGGTCATACAGCCAGTAAGTGGCTTTTAACAATCATACCATACACTCCGGGAAAGAGCCCTAGATTGGGAATTAAAAGCCCCCTCAGCAGCCAGGGAGAAACTCTGTGGCTCAGAAATCTTATTCAGCTTCTCTGAGTCTTGGTTCCCCCCTGCATACAAGGAGGAAGTCAGCCTAGATGATTTTTCAAGTTCATTTCAGCTCTACTATTCTTCACCCGGAGAGAATATCAAATCCTAAAGAAACATCAGTATAAGATTATGCAATCTTTGCTCATTTATGGATTCCTCTGTCACCCTAACCAGGGGCTTTTATATCAACAAGACACTCGCCATAGCTTCTCCTTTTTCCTAACAAAGAATGAGAAAATTTGGGTCAGAGGAAGCATACTCTGGGAAGATGAATTCCTTCAGACACTCAACAGTTAGGAGTGCTGAACACTTACCCATTTCGATCGTATTTCTTGAACACTGGGAAAGCCTCCAGAGGGTCTCCAAGCTGTGGAGGGAAAGAGAAGAGGAGTGGCACAAACACACGCATGGCGCAGTCAGACTCTGCCCGGAAGTGAGACAGCGTGCAGACCCACAATGGGAGGCTCAGCTCCCGGCCCAGGAGCAGCCCCCAGACAGCCTCTCCATCTGCCTCAGCTCTGAAATCACATGTAGGAAGGTTCTAGTAAGGAGGCCCAAGAGAGTTAAGTCAGCGCGTCATTTCACAAGGTTGGAAGAGACTCTACTAGCCTAATACTAACACTGGCCTATAGGTCACATGACCCAAAAGACGGAGGCCACTTGATCCACCTGCATTTTTTTTATTTTTTATTTTAAGTAGGCTCCATGCCCAGTGTGGGGCTTGAACTCGTGACCCTGAGATCAAAAGTCACCTGCTCTACAACTGAACCAGCCAAGTGCCCCATCCACCTGCATACTTTTTCTTTCTTAAACATTTAAAACAAATTTTTATTTATTTATTTTTGAAAGAGAGAGCACGCCCCAGGTGGAGGGGCAGAGGTAGAAAGACTCTCAAGCTGACTCCACACTGAGGGCAGAGCCCAACACAGGGCTAGATCTCATGACCCTGAGATCATGAACTGAGCCGAAATCAAGAGTTGGATGCTTAAATGACTGAGCCACCCAGGCACCCCTCAACTGTATAGTTCTAAGAAGCCCCCAACTAACCTCACTGGGTCAATGGCACAATCATGTCTCTGAACCACCTCCTTATAAATGTGGACTGTTTACTGGGTGGGCTAAAAAAGTAACAGAAGGGGCGCCTGGGTGGCTCAGTTGGTTAGGAGTCTGCCTTCGGCTCAGGTCATGATCCCGGAGTCCTGGGATCGAGCCCTACATGGGGCTCCCTGCTCAGCGGGGAGTCTGCTTCTCCCTCTCCCCCCTGCTCATGCTCGCTCTCACTCTCTCTCAAATAAATAAAATCTTAAAAAAAAAAAAAGAGTAACAAAAAACTGGGTGCCTCGGTGGATCAGTCAGTGAAGTGTCTGCTTTGGCTCAGGTCATGATCCCAGAGTCCTGGGATCAAGCCCCGTGTCAGGCTCCCAGGGAGCCTCCTTCTCCCTCTGCCTGCAGCTCTGCCCAACCCCCCCCCACCCCCCACTTCTGCTCTCTGTCAAATAAGTAAAATCTTAAAAAAAAAAAAAGGGGGGGGCGTAACAAAAAATGTGATATGAAATGGGAGCAGGAAGGATGACCAGAATCTCTTCAGGTCTGTTTGAAAGCCAAGCCTGTGGCCCCCTGAACCAGGCTGCTGCCCCCCCCCACCCTGGTACCAGCACAGCCTTTGGTACTTCAGTCAGTCAATAAATGTTTGAAGGAATGAATGAGAAAACTATACCACATTTTACCAGGGACGTTTCCTCTCCAAAATGCAAAATCCTAACAAAAATTTCTCCAGACCCTAGTCTTCTACTGATATGGAAGGAGACCCACAGAGGGGAGCAGCCACTTTCATTTTTTTTTTTTTTCTTTCTTTTTAAAGTAGGCAGCGCGCCCAGTGTGGGCCTGAACTCATGACCCCGAGATGGAGAGTCACACGCTCCACCGACTGAACCAGCCAGGCGCCCCCAGCCACTTCCATTTGAATCCACATTTCCCTGCACACCTAGGCCAATCTCTGGCCCTCCTGGCAACTCTCCTGCCGGGCTCATTTTCCTCAGCGGGCCAATAGAAAATGCTGCCACAGGGTGGCGCCAAAAGAAGTCGAATGCAAAACCGAGCTGAAGCTCCAGGAGGAGGGGACGTGGGAACGAGGGGAGTCACCCTGTTGGCAGCGTCCACTTTGGCACAGACTGCATCCATGGCTGCTCGTTCCTCCAACCGCTTCTGCTTCTTCTCCTTCGCTTTGCTTGACTTCCTCTGCAACAGGGAAAAGCAAAGTTGGCTGGAAGGGCTGTGGCCGACCCAAGACTGGGCTTTCCCTTTGAGGAACCTTAGAGTCAGTCCCTGAGCCCACAGGCCTGGCCCCAGTGGCAACAACTTCCAATCCTGACTGCTGCACACTTGGCGGGGTGGGAAAGATGCAAGCGTTTTCTAGTCGTGAGAGCTCGGGAGCATCACCAGACTCCTCAGCTTCCTTGTCGGAAAGAGTACTGACCCTGAGGACTGCTGGGTCACTGTGAGGACCCAGTCAGAGCATATGACAATGCCTGCAAGACAGCCTGGTCCCCAGCAGGTGCCTAATAAATATGCACTCATCCATTCCCTCCTAAGGAAGGAACAACTAATTTTAGACACATTCAGGGCAGGTTTCAAGGAGGAGATGGCATCTGAGGTAGCCGCTGAGAGCTGTTTCTAAGGATAAGTTTTATTCAAAGCCTTCTCAGTGTCTGCCAGCTTCCAGAGACAAAGATCTGGTCTGGGGGAGCCCCTCTGGGAGCTGGGTCCCCTAAGCTGAGACCAGGGCACTCTGGCTTAAGAAGACAGAACTGTTCCCCAGAAGCGCTGCTCGGCCAAGGGCAATGAGCGGCAGGCACACTGCACACCTAGTATCTACAAGGGCGGAGTGAAGGGCCTCAGGGGGTTCACCTGGCGACAGAGGCCATGCTCACACATGGCGCGCAAGGCCATGGTGCAGGGCACACAGCAGCGGGGGGGAGCAAAGGGAGAGTGTCTGTGCACAGAGGCATCCATGGCAAAGTACCCACAACTGCATACAGAGCAAATCCTATTTTATGGCTCCCGTGGGGTTCTCTCAGGCCTACATGGACCCTCTTGCCCTCCTGTAAAAAGCTAGGAACACAGGAAAAAGCGCCCATGTGCTGGAATCTGACAGACCTTACCCAGAACCTCTTCCTGCTCTTCAGAGTGGTGTTCGGGCAACACCCAGTCCTTCTCTGTGTCTCCCGCCCTCATCCGATGAATGAGGTGAGTGAGGCTCTCATCAAACCTTCTCTGAGGTGGGAGGCCGGGGAGACTTACTCGGACATGCGCTCACTCATTCTCACTCCCAAGGAACACGGCAGCGGCACATGCATCCAGAGTTGCTCGCCGTCCGCCCCCCCCCCAAAAGCCAGCCCAAATCCCGAAGGCACCTAAAGGCACTGGCGGGATGGCTCTGCTTTCTTACCCACCTCACTGCCTCTTCTGACTCCACCCCTGGGTTTCCTGAGCTCACCAGAGAGGCTGTACTCCTACAACTGCACCTTAGCCCCGACGGCCGGCACCAGCAAAGGGGGGAGCTGAAAAATCAGATGCTGGAAAACTTTCTCGGGATAATTCTACCCTCAGCTCTCCAAGGAATAACACTGCCTAACTCTCATTTCAAGCGACCAGGAGGCAAGATGGATTGCTCTTCTAGGTGTAAACCTCGCCCAACCAACACCAGCTATTTATCCTTTTATCCTTCCACTGTGCTGGAAGTCCGGCTAGATCCCATTCCTTTACCTCCCTCAAGGAAGGAGCAAACAGAAGAGAACAGACTGTTTTCGTCACACTAGGACTGGAGGCGACAGAACCAGCCCCCTTCGACCACACACAGGTTTTAAAGTACCCATCTTCTTCTCTGGGAATTTGAGTTTCAAAACAACACTGAGAGATACACTCAGCTCGCAAAGTACTTTGCAAACATCTGCTTCAATTCTCGGGGCAAAAACCAGCACCTCCGTTCCCACGTGAGGAAACTGAGGCTCAAAGGGATGGTGTGACTTGTTTAGTGTCCCCCACGAGTAAACAGCAGAAGGGGACTGAACCCCGGGAGCTGGGCCAGTTGTTCCACCAGCCCTGCTGTCCCCCAATGGGAAGGCCAACATCAATGTCAAAAGACCTTCCTTCTCAGTCCTGCCAAGATAAAGTTCAGAGCTCAGGAGCCGTTAAGGTAGCAATTCATTTCTCACCATGCTTCTGGCTCGGTGATGGCCGACGAGCCGGCCGGCGCAGTGCTGCCCCAGGCCCTACCTCTCCACTGAGGGAGGGGTAAGGAGACCCGAGACAGCCGGCCTCCAGGAAAGAACATGAGCCCTGGCATCACTCAGGCCAGGCCAGTGCCCCTCCCGCCGCCCCTGCATGACCTGTGAAAGCAAGGCCATCTCCGGGAAAATGGGGACATGAGTGAAAGGAGAGGTCAGAGGTCACCTTTACAGTAGAGGCAAGCTCCCCTCCTCCACCCTGCACACTAGTTCTCTCTTCACACAATACAGAGCAGAAAAGATCAAAGGTGCTGGAAGGAAAGTGTGACTCCCGGGACCCAGAAAGCACTGAAACGTGGGTTCCCGCCACAGCATCTCATTTCTAAGCCCATGAAGAAAGTAATTCCTAAGCACAAGCAGTAGGAGGGCCAACCCCAGGCCTCCAGGAGATTTATGGGCTCATTCATGCAAGGGAACAGGCCAGCCAGGACAATCCTCAGAGCGAGGCTCGGCTGCCATGGCCCGAGACGGCAGATAATGAAAGAGACCCCTAAGTGCTTTCGCTGCCTGCACATGGGGTATGTGGCAGGCTGCAGCAGGCCAGGGCAGACAGGCAGGGGCTCTCCCTCAAACCTAGCACACATTAGGGAAAAGTGGTCTCCTACTGTTCCAATTAGCTTTGCCCTGCCTCGTGGAGGTAAGGCTATCCTGCAGGGACACAGGAAAATTCTCCTAATTAAAATGGGAAATAAGCACAGTGAACAGTAAAGCTCATTGTGGTTAAGTGTCTTTCCCAAGGGAGCTTTATATAATAAAAGAGTATGGGATTTTGAGTCAAGAGACTTGGATTTGATTCTCAGCTCTTCCACCTTAGTAGCTGTGTGACTTTGGGCAAGTTACTTAATCTCTTTTCAGCGAGTTATTTAGTTTCTCTGGATCTCAATCTCCTCATCAGTAAAAGGGGGCTAACAGTGCTTATACCTCACAGGACTGCTGTGAGGACAAAATGATACAATGTACTAGATATAAAAAATAAGGACTTCTGTTTACAAGGATCCACTAGTGTCACACACTCTGCTAATGCTTTAATAAAGAGGCTTTATTTTAAATAACAAGTTATGTGTGCCCACTTCTTCGATGAGAAAACTGAGGAACAGAGAGGTTAGAGAACTTTCAGGGTCACAGAGCCAGTGAACAGAATTCTCAAAGAGGTCTCTCCCTACCACCCTCTCCCTCCACTCTACACCAGACTGTAACACTCCATGAGGGAGAGGTCACATTGGCTTCATCTGTCAATGTACACCCAGTGCTCAGCAAACAGTAGGTACTAAGTCCATAACTGCTGAATGAATCATCCAAGATTCAAATCCAGGTCTGAACCCTAAAATCCACGCTTCTTCCACAACATCAATTACATGTACACAGCACTTTTTATAAAGTGTGACATAAGTGTTTTCACACACAGCTGTGAAACCCCTCCCCCTGCTCTGCCTCTCGAAGTAGTATCTCCACATGCAGTTAGGACTGCCAGGTCACACAGAGAAATTCCAAACAAAAAAGCACACAGATGGGGGCAGGAGGCACCTTTCAGAAAGAGATTTGGCAGCTCTTAAATTTTCAGTGTCAATACCTTCACCCCACAAAGTACCCAGGATCCAGAAAAAAACCTCCATTTTTGGTGAAGGGAGCCAGAGATCTACACTCTAATTCCTAAAAGACAACACATCTGTGGCAGCAAGGGTGGAAGAACTTTGAAGAGAAGGGTGTTCCATCTGATGCTTCTCTCTCTTAGCCTGAGGTTATCTGTCAAATGGAGCAGGGCCCTCCCACAGATGGTGCTCACCACAAACACTGACCTTCCTGACACTGAGGTGGGGAGTCCACAGCCCCCATCCAGGAGGAATGAGGATAATGAGAAGGTTCCAGCATTGTTTCAGGGAGGAAGATTCAAGTTTCTCTTTTTTGCAGTGAGTTTTAGGCCAGAAGAGACTAGGCAGGGGGCCGTTCTGAGAACACATCTGTAGAGTATGAGTAATAACGTGGAGGCCCTAAAGGAAGCAAGGGTCGCAGTATCTCTGAGGCTTGCTCTTTCAACTCAACCAATGAGGAAGTGTTGAACAAGAATGGCATGTTATGCTTCTTGTTTGCTGCTCAGTCTGTAGTGGCTGGCGCTGGGTAGACACTTACCGACTGATACCAGGGACACAGATTTTTACCTCATTTCAACAAGAGTTGAGGTTTGGGACCTTTCACCAAAACCTGGGTTAAATATACCTAAGGTCTCCAGACTTGATTCTCTACATACGAAGTACATAGTACCCCAAATTCCTTGCTGAAACAAGATGAAAGTGTTTTGACGCAGATTACATAAAGTGCTTCGACATGGATTAGACGACTAGTTTTGTCTAAGTCGATCTGTTCAGTCAATAACTACTTGAGTGAGAGAAAATCTAGGTTAACAACAGGAGGGACAAACCAATGGGTTAAAAATAGCACAAATCTATTTTAGATAACTACAATAAAAGTGAGAATACAAGCAAAAACAACAGCCACGATCTGCATCCACTACCTCATTTAATTCTCACATAATATGGGGGGCGGGTATCATCACCCACATTACATAGAGGAGGAAATTCAAATTCAGAAAGGCCACCTCACTGGCACAATATCATGCTGCTAGCCAGGAAGATGGGGCTGGAACTGAGGTATCTCTGGCTCCCAAATCAGGGCTTCCTAAAGTGGTGAAATTCCCGGTAAAAACTAACCTACACAGTACCAGGAAGGGCCAGTTCCATTTTCAGGAGAGTGACTGATACTACTCTAATTGGAACTTAGGAAGGTGAACTCACAGAAATACTTGAATAACTTCTGCCCAGCCCTCTATCGGCACATGCCAGGGAAGGGCGCACCTCCGGGCTGCCTCACACAGAACACCTGTTCTGTCACTATCCATCTGTGGCTGAAGCCATCAGACAGCCCCCCCCCCAAACCAATCCCCTCCCTGCTCACCTTCTGCACCGCTCCCCCATGGCAAAGCCACCTGCAGCACTTAGACTAACGACCCCAAGTAATCATCAAAACCACTCTGTTGCATCTGGGAGGCCTAGAGAGCAGGCCTCCGTTGGAAGGGAAGAGGGCGTTTTAGGAGCAGGAGGAACCTGGTGGAGAGGTTTGGAAAGAGTGTAGGGGAACCGGCTTCAGCGAGAATCCGGGTAGCGGGAAAAGCAGCCAGTGGCCGAGGGCTGGGGAGGCCCGAGGCAGGGTCTGGCTCCTGCTCACTGCCTGTGTGACCTTGGCTGGGAGCCTCTTCTCTGGGCCTCAGTTCCCTGCAAGCCAGGGGAGGCCTAGGATGTGGGAAGCCGTGAAGCAGGTGACAGCCAGGTGATGGGTGACCCCTGGGGGGTGGGGGGTACCCCAGGGACCGCGCGGGGCTTAGGGGGTGGCCAAGAGGATAACAGGTCAGCCAGGAAGCCGGGGGGGGAGGGCGCGACGCGAGGGGCGGGGGGACACCCAAAGGGGTGGGGGCCCGGAGAAGGGGGCTCCCCAAGGGATCCCCGGGCTGCGCCGAGCGTGGGGACCGCTTAGAATGTGGGAGTCGGGGTCATGTGGGGGTTGGGGGTCACGTGAGGCCGGAGGGGGGCGGGGGGTCACGTGAGAGGGGGGTTCAAGGAACAATGGGGGCGCAGGGGGCGAGGGGAGCGGGGAGCGCTCCCGGCCTTCGCGTCTCCTCTCCCTGCCTCACTCACCCCCATGGCGGCAACGGCGGCGGCGGCCCTCAGCTCCTCCTTCCCACACTTGCCGGCAGGGAGGCGGCAACGGCAGCGGCGGCGGCGGCAGCGGCACCAGCGCGGCGGCGGGCCCCGCACCGCGCATGCGCCTCGCGGGCTCTCCTGCGCGCCCTGGCGGGCACCGCGCCGGCGCAGAGCGGGGGAGGGCGCGAGCGGGGGAAGCGCGCAGGTGGAGAGCCGGGGAGGCGGGCCGAGGGTCTAGCACCCGAAAGAGGCGGGAGGCGCGAAGCAGCGTCGCGCTGGGAATGACGTAGCGCCCGGGCCCGCCCCCCTCCTCTCCTGGCTGTGTCTGTAGCTATGGTAACGGCCGCGCCTGGCCGCCTGGCCGGGAGAAGCGCGCTGCCAGGCTGCCGGGTGTGTGGCGGCGGTAACCCCTGCGCACCTCCCCTCCGCGGCCGGCCCGGCCCGGGGCCGCCAGCAGAGCAGCCACCCTCGCTCAGGACCAAACGCGTCGTGACCTCGGAAGCCCCAGCCCCTCCTGCAACCCTCGGGCACAGGGGGAACTCTTTGTAAACGTTCCCACCTTCGAGATCTTGAACTCTTGAAATTCCTTCTCTAACCAGAGTCCCGTTATTTATTCATCCGTCTTCTATTCATTCACCCTCCATTCATTCGCTCTGAGTCTCAGTAAACATTTACCAGCGTCTACGCTGTGCTGAGCCCGGGGGCCACAGAGAGGGGCAGTCCAAAACTTCACTGTTTAGAGGGGAGACAGGCATGGAACAATTGTTTAATGGAGAGTGGGTGGTGCTGTGGAAATGAGGTCTCAGGCGTCCAGTCCGTCCGAGCAGACCAGTCCCTGGGGAGCTGTGTGCCCCGTGCACACCCCTGCGCCCGACCTCAGGATCGATCTCCCGGGGTGGAGCCAGTCTCCTGAGAGCGCCCCAAGGAGAGTCATACTTGGGAAAATGAGACAACCACTGCCCAAGACTTAAGCTTCATAGACTTCGTCAGGTTTGGCTCATGATCCCACCCTCAGTGCTCAGTGCAGTAGTGGCCCCAAAACGGGCGCTCAAGCAAATAGCCACCATAGGCTAGGCAATGCCCCCCGCGGCAAAGAAAACAACCATAACAAACAGAAAACGTACTGCCCTCACAGAACTTGTCTGCTAAAAGGAGGAGGTAGATAATAAACTAAACAGGTAAAATCTATAAAAAGGTAGATGATACCGTTTTTATGGAAGAAAATAAAGCAGGGAAGGAGGATAGGAAAGGTCAGGACTTAGTGCTTTAACTAGGGTACTCAGGGAAGGCAAACATGAGGTAACATTTGTATCAAGATCTGAAGGAGCGAAGGGAGCAAGTCATGGATACCTGAGGGCCTTCCAGGCTGGGGGTACAGCTAGTGCAAAACCCCCCATGCAGGAACATGATTGGAATGTTTGAGGTTTTTGTTTTGTTTTTTAAGTAAGCTCCGCCCCCCCCAACATGGGGCTTGAACTCACAACCCTGAGATCAAGAGTCACATGCTCTACCAACTGAGCCAGCCAGGTGCCCTAGGGCTTAGAGGTTTTGAAAGACTTTGGGACTAGAGGGAGCTGGGACACCACTGGAGGGTCTGAGTGGAGGAGCCATGGAGTGGCTTTTGTGCTCATAGGACCACCCGACTGCTGGGTTGGGAAGAGAGTGTAGGGGCAAGGTCACAGGAGGGCCTTTGCAGAGGCCACTGCTCCAGTCAAGGTGAGAGCAATGAAGCTTGTAGCAGGTGGACAGCACTGGAAGTGGGAGAAGCAGTCAGGGCCTGGTGTGTATCGAAGGTAGAACCAATAGGCCTTGCCGGTGGCCTGGGTGTGGGATGTGAGGGAAAGAGAAGAGTAAGATACTTTTCAAGGTTTTTTGTTTGTTTTTTAAAGATTTTATTTATAGGGGCACCTGGGTGGCTCAGATGGTTGGACATCTGCCTTTGGCTCGGGTCGTGATCCCAGGGTCCTGGGATTGAGCCCCATATCGGGCTCCTGGCTCGGCGGGGAGCCTGCTTGTCCTTCTCCCTCTGCCTCTCCCCCTGCTCGTGCTCTCTCTCTGTCTATCTCGGTGTCTCAAGTCAATAAATAAAGATTTTATTTATTTGAGAGCGAGAGAGAGGGCATGAGGTGGGGGGGTAGGGTGGGCAGAGGAAGAGGGAGAAGCAGGCTTCCCACTGAGTAAGGAGCCCAACCTGGGGCTGAATCCCAGGACCCTGGGATCATGACCTGAGCCGAAGGCAGATGCTTAACCAACTGAGCCACCCAGGTGCCCCCCTTTCAAGGTTTTTAGCTTGTGCTACGGGAAAAGTGGAGAGTCTTCAACAGAAACACAGGCAACTTTGGAAGGAGCAAGATGAGGGCGGAGCTGGGAAAGATCAGGAATTCGGTTTTGACTATGTCAGGTTTGAGATGTCTTTTGGACGTTCACATAGAGATGTGGAGTGATCAGAGTCTGGAACTCAGCGGGGAGAAGTCCAGGCAGGAGACACAGATTTCAGCGCAGCCAGCATGTGATGGTATTTCAAGCTGGACGATACTGCAGAGGAATGTAGGTAGACTGGCATGAATGAATCTTTCAGCCTGCACCCTATTCCTCGGTCAGAAAATCTGCTTGCTAGGGGCGCCTGGCTGGCTCTCTGAAAAGCATGTGACTCTTGATCTCAGGGTCATGAGTTCCAGCCCCACATTGGGTGTAGAGATTACTAAAAAACTAGAAAGAAAAGAGAAAGAAAAAGAAAGAAAGAAAGAAAGAAAGAAAAGAAAGAAGAGAAAGAAAGAAAGAAAGAAAGAAAGAAAGAAAGAAAAAAGAAAGAAAGAAGAAAGAAGAAAGAAAGAAAGAAAGAAAAGAAAGAAAGAAAGAAAGAAAGAAAGAAAGAAAGAAAGAAAGAAAGAAAGAAGAAAGAAAGAAAGAAAGAGAAAGAAAGAAAGAAAGAAAGAAAGAAAGAAAGAAAGAAAGAAAGAAAGAAAGAAAGAAAGAAAAAGAAAGAAAGAAAGAAGAAAAGAAGAAAGAAAGAAAGAAAGAAAAGAAAGAAAGAAAGAAAGAAAGAAAGAAAGAAAGAAAGAAAGAAAGAAAGAAAGAAAGAGAAGAAGAAAGAAAGAAAGAAAGAGAGAGAGAGAGGGAAGAAGGGAAGGGAAGGGAAGGGAGGGGAGGGGTGGGGAGGGGAGGGAAGGGAAGGGAAGGGAAAAAAACCTGCTTGCTAGTACTCTGGGGACCAGAAGAGGGAGCTGAGGGTGGAAAAGGTGGGAAGAGGGGACGTGTGAACTTGCCCTTGAAGGAGGAGGAGGCAAGGAGGTTCCAGGGGGAGGGAACAGTATTTGCAGAGCCAGGGAAGCATGAAGGAGTGGGCCAGGGTGTTTACAGAGGGAGGAGGGGCAAGGTGGGAATCGGGGCTCAACCCCCACTCCAGAGCAGTCCCCACCCTGTTTCCGCTTCCCTTGTCTCCTGACCCACTTTGAACTTCAGGTCAGCTGTTTTGGGGAACAGATACCTGCCATCATGATTGCCTTGTGCCCTGTCTCTTCTACCACTCCTCACTCTTGGGTCTGCCCTCCCCCTGGCTGCTGGAATTTGCTGGACACCTGACAAAGCCTGGGAGGTGAGCCCAGCAGTCCCTTGGGCAGGTGACATCATCTGGGTCCCTGAGAGGCCTGAGAAGGTCCGATGCCTTATCCCTGCCCTACATCAGTATCCTTCCCCCTGATTATGGGCTCTTCTTTGCTAGGGGCTTCCTTGGTTTCCTTTGGGGGTGGACTGAGCCTGCTTTGGAGTCAGACCAGCCTGGGTTTAAACTCTCTCTCGGCTACATAGGAGCTTTGTGACTTTAGGTCAGGTGCCTCAAGAATCAGAGACTCGGGGCGCCTGGGTGGCTCAGTCGTTAAGCGTCTGCCTTCGGCTCAGGTCATGATCCCAGGGTCCTGGGATCGAGCCCCACGTCGGGCTCCCTGCTCCGCGGGAAGCCTGCTTCTCCCTCTCCCACTCCCCCTGCTTGTGTTCCCTCTCTCGCTGTGTCTCTCTCTGTCAAATAAATAAATAAAATCTTTAAAAAAAAAAGAATCAGAGACTCAGTTTCCTTATTTCTACAGTGAGACGACCCACAGCAATCATTTTCCTCACAGTCTCATGTTCTCCCAGGCAGGTTGGGAGAATTACAGGAGATCAAATGAGATAATGAGATGGGCTGCAGGAAGGCACCTGGCATGGCCTGGGGCAGGAAAGGAATTCCCTCCCAAGGTACAAAAGTTCATCTCCCCACCCCACTTCTACCCCTTCCTGCCTGCCCTCCCTGACAAATCTCTGCCCCTTTAGACCAGGATGTCTACACTGTCTCATAAGCCACTCCCGGGCAACTTTCCCACTCTCCTCTCACACCCCTCTGCACAGGGCCACTGTCTGCTCCTCTCTCCCAGGCCCTGCACCCCTCCTGCCTGCGTCCAGGACCCTTCTTCCTCCAGGTCCTCCCAAGACAGCCACTCCCCGAAACACTGTGCTTTGCCCGCCCCTTGCCCTGTGGCCCTCAACTGCTCCCAACTAATTATTCGTTTGCCCAGTGGAGGCAAGGAGACTGCGTGTGCTCTGTTTTGCCTTCTGTACTGGGGAACAGTCTCTCGAGAGACAACACCAGGGGCCGGGGGGTCACAGCACAGCTGGGGCGAGGCCGACTTTGTGGAGCGTCATCACCCGGTAGGGGAGAGTCCCTGGATTTCCCAAAAAGAACCTGAATGTGCCTCCACCCTCCCCTTCCTGCCACCTGGGGAGCTGAGCCTCCTGCAGGGCCACACCTCCCTGGGCGTCCTCCCCTCAGGGTCCCGCCCTTCCCTCAGCCCTTCCCTCCACCAGCCTTCCTCAACCCAGCTCCCTCCTGCCTTCAGGATGCTCTCCCTACTTAAAAACCTTTGGAAAAAATGGCCTCCCTTATCTCCACCTTCTTGCTTCTCACACTGCTCCCTCCTCAAGGCTCTTCCTTAGCAGGTAGTCTTCTATTCCTACCGCCCCGCGGAAGTCTCTCCCCGATGCTTCCAGCTGTTTGCCGATGGACAGGCCTCAGTCCCTATCTTCCTGGACCTCCCTGCGACACCTGTTATTCCCTCCTTCTTCCTTGAAACACCGTTCTTTCCTTGGCCTTTGTGATACCACGCAGCCCCCCGTTTCTAAAATGCACATCTGGTCAGGCCAGTGAAGCCTTCTGAGGTCCCAGCCTCCATTAGGGGTTTCAGGGGGCTGCATGTTTGGCCCCTGCCCACCTGGCCGGGGTCCCCTCTCTTTGCCAAGACTCTGGCCCTGCTGCTCCCTTCACCAGAAACCATCTTTGGTCCTCACCCTTAAGGTCCTAGATTAGCTATTAGAAGCCTTCTCTCACTCTTACTGGCATAGCCTGAGCACCCTTCCTTGGGGGTCTCCTCATGCCTGTTCTCCTTCTCACAGCATCGGGGCCCCTCGCTGTCACCAGCTCCCCATAAGACCGTGGGTTTCCTGTAGCGAAGGGCTGCGCTTCTCTCTTCCACCACCATTACGGTTGCCAAACACAATACAGGGGATAAACTTCAACTCGCTATCTCAGATTCAGATTTCCCTGGGGGGCCTGTATTTTTTGTTTTCATCTCTCCCCTCCAGGTGTCCCATATTTTTATATACTAAATTGGCAACCCTAACTGCTGTACCCCTAGGGCCCAGCTTGGTGCCTGACGTGGCGTATGTGCTCAGGGATAATGGTGGCAGTGAAGGTAGTGGGCTCAGGTGATGGGGGGCACAAAGGAAAGGCAGCAGGCTCCCTAGAGGTGACACCCGAGCCAAAGGAGATGGCAACAGTAGGTCACGGCCTCAACCAGCCCCTCCATAGAGATGCCTCCTGTAATGGGTTGAATAGTGTCCCCCAAAATACATGTTTTTTTTTTTAAGATTTTTATTTATTTGAGAGAGAGAGAGCACAAGGGCGGGAGGGTCAGAGGGAGAAGCAGACTCCCCAGTGAGCAGGGAGCCCAACTTGGGACTCGCTCCTGGAACTCTGGGATCATGACCTGAGCCGAAGGCAGACACTTAACCGACTGAGCTACACAGGTGCCCCCCAAAGATATGTTTAAGCCCAATGCCTGGT
Source organism: Zalophus californianus (assembly GCF_009762305.2). Taxonomy (NCBI): domain Eukaryota; kingdom Metazoa; phylum Chordata; class Mammalia; order Carnivora; family Otariidae; genus Zalophus; species Zalophus californianus. Next base: position 105,282,392 of record NC_045605.1, on the reverse strand, counting down.
ACCTGTGCATGTGACCTTATTTGGAAATAGGGTTGTTGCAGGTGTAATTAGGTTAGGGGCCTCAGAATGAGGTCACCCTGGATTTAGGGTTGGCTCTAAATCCAATGCCTGGTACCCTTTTTTTTTTTTTTTTAAAGATTTTATTTATTTATTTGACAGAGAGAGACACAGTGAGAAAGGGAACACAAGCAGGGGGAGTGGGAGAGGGAGAAGCAGGCTTCCCGCGGAGCAGGGAGCCCAATGCGGGGCTCAGTCCCAGGACCCTGGGATCATGACCTGAGTTGAAGGCAGACGCTTAACTGACTGAGCCACCCAGGTGCCCAAATGACTGGTATCCTTATATGAGAAAGGAGAGAGAGGTTTGAGACACACACAGTGTAGGTGGTCGCATGAAGACAGGCAGGCAGAGATTGTAATGATGCGGCTACAAGCCAAGGAATGCCCAGGATTTCCAGGAGCCATCATGGAAAGGATGCAATCTCAGAGCCTCTAAAAGGAATCAACCCTCCCAACACCTTGTCTTTGGACTTCTGGCCTCCAGAGCTGTGAGAAAATTAATTTGCTATTATTTTAAGCCATCCAGTTTGGGGTACTTTGTTTGAACAATCCTGGGAAACAAATATGCTCCTTGGGCTCCATCTTTCCCGAGCTCCCTCTGTCAGACTTTTCATGACTCTTGCCCCCAGAACCCTCTATGATACCAGAGCTCTTGTCCAGCCTGTGGCAGCCCGCTAGCAAAATGGCCCCAGTGATCCTTACCTCCTGGCCTTCATGCCCTGATCCAGTCCCCTCCCACAGTAACTACGGCTGACTTATGTGACAATAAAATACTGTAGAAGGGATGGCGTGGAATTCCCAGGACTAGGTGATGAAACTTGAGACCACATTTCTGCCGGAGTCTCTAGGATTGCTCCCTCAGGTCAGGGGCTGGGCACAGGGTGGGGGAGGATGGGGTGGGAAGCCAGCGGCCATGCTTTCACGAGGCACAGGCAGCACCATGGAGAAGTCCCTATGGGGGAGAACTGGGGTTTTTCACCGACAGCTGGCCCCAACTTGCTAACCAAGTGAGTGAGCCATTTTGGAAGATGGCTGTCCCACACTAGTCAAGACTTCAGATGACTGAAGCCCCAGCCAACATCTTGATGGCAAACCCGTGAGAAACCCCAAGGCAGAATCACCCAATGAAATCACTCCTGAGATTCTGACTCACAGAAGCTTTAGCATTCCTCATGTTCACATGGCATTCTCCTTATATGGCTTTCTGTGTCCAGATGTCCCCTTCTTACAAGGACATCAGTCATATTGAACTAAGACCCACCCTAAGGACCACACTTTAGTTTGGTTGCTTCTGTTAAAGACCCTATCTCCAAATAAGGTCGCATTCTGAGGTACTAGGGATTAGGACTTCAACACATGAATTTTTGGGAAGGCACAATTCAGTCTATAACACCCCAGGACCCTGTATTTAGGGCCAAGGTCTTTCTGCCCGTAATTCACTCTGTTTCCTAGCCTCTTCCCTTCTCTCTGCCTCCCCCTACCCCCCACCCATTTTGTGCTCAAGGCAGATATTACTAATCCCTCTTGGCATCCTTTCTGCTGAAGCACAGGACGCAGAGTCTCCTCATCAGCCATCTCCAGGCAGCCTGCCCACCAATACAGACTTCGAGGAGGAGGAGATAATGGCCAATAAACACTTGTTGAATGAATGACTGGATACATCTAACTACAACAGTTCATAAACCACCGCTTGTCCGCCTGTTCCAGGCTATCTGTCCCCGCAGACTCACCACTGGGCCCCATGAGCCCGCTTTCCCTCAGGAGCCACAGCCCTCTTTGGTGGTTCTCATCTTAGGAAAGGTGGGTACCTGGGGGCCATGACTTCAGGTCCAGAGGCCATGTCTGCCGGGAAAGAAAATCCGCCCCCCTTCCTTTTGCTTGGAGTTCAGCCAACATATTTGAATGCTGTAATAGAGAGGGTGCCGTGTCAGGGGGACGGGGTAGGCAGTGGGGGTAGGGTGCGGGGGAGATTGCCTCTCTACTCAACAGCCAAGCCTCCTCCTTCCTTGCTAACAGAGCCCCAACTCTGCTCAGGTAATGGGTGGAGACCCCTGGATGTCGTAGCATTTTTGCTGGGGCACAAACACGATTGGTCTAATCCAAGCATTGGAATCCTTTGCCAGGGATCGGTTTAAGAAGCATGGGCCTGCTCAGGGATGCCTGGAAAAGGGTTTTCTCCCTGATAAAGATGCCAAGGAGAAAACGCTGGCCCTGTGACCCTTCCCTCCTATTCTGGAAATTGTCCTCCAAGGGTGGGATGCTCGGAGCAACTGCAGCTGCCCAGTGATCATCAGGGGAAACCTGTTGCATGGACGAGGCAGAGCCGAGAGATGAGGAGCACCTGGGGCTTGATGACCGTGAAGCTGTTAGTGGTGACCACCGACCTCCACACCACCATTAAAAGGCTATTCCTCCTTTACAGGAGAAACAGGCACATGCATCTTAACTGAAAGGATGCGGACACGGGGATATGAAAACAGGGCCCTGGCATCCACTGGCTTGAGGGCAGTCCCAGCTCTGGGACTTGCAAGTTGCGTGATCTTAGGCAGGGCGTCTTCGGAAGCCACAGTTCCTCACCTGTAAAATGAAGATTTCTAGGGGCGCCCGGGTGGCTCAGTCGGTTGGGCGTCTGCCTTTGGCTCGGGTCATGATCCCAGGGTCCTGGGATTGAGCCCCCAGTCTGGGTCCTTGTTTAGTGGGGAGCCTGCTTCTCCTTCTCCCTCTGCCTGCCGCTCCCCTTTCTTGTGCTCTCTCTGTGTCAAATAAATATATAAAGTCTTTTAAAAAAATGAAGATTACTGGGGCGCCTGGGTGGCTCAGATGGTTAAGCATCTGCCTTCGGCTCAGGTCATGATCCCGGGATCCTGGGATCGAGTCCCGCATCGGGCTCCCTGCTCCTTGGGAGCCTGCTTCTCCCTCTGCTTCTCTCTCTCTCTCTCTCTCCGTCTCTCATGAATAAATAAATAAAATCTTTAAAAAAAAAATGAAGATTACTAGAATACCTACCTCATGGGGCTACTGTGGGGGAATGTGAGAAAAACCAGGTAAGGCATTTCGCACACAGGGGCTGGTAGCTATAAGCATTCATTTGTTTATTCGTTTGCTAATTTATTCAACCAATTGCTGTCGAGCATCTACTGTGCACTTTTTTTTTTTTTTTTTTTTAAGATTCTATCCATTTATTTGACAGACACAGCGAGAGAGGGAACACAAGCAGGGGTAGTGGGAGAGGGAGAAGCAGGCTTTCCGCCGAGCAGGGAGCCCGATGCGCGGCTCGATCCCAGGACGCTGGGATCATGACCCGAGCCGAAGGCAGACGCCCAACGACTGAGCCACCAAGACGTCCTACGCACTTGTATTAATCTAGGATCTGGGCACCTAGCTGTGAACACATAACGGGTAATCAAAGAAGTTGGCTGTTGTATTATTATAAGAAGCTGGCTCTTGCTCCTACTGTTTTGTAAGTCTTTGCCTATGAGGAGCTCCCAACACAGCAGCAGCAAAATCAGGGGAGATTTGGCAGAAGTGATTTCCCAGGACCTATGGAGTGAGAGGGGCTGTGGCAGTCAGGAGGGCTCCCCTGTGGAAGCGGTGCTTGGGAGACCTGAGCTGGTTCCCTGAGCAGCTGTTGGCAGTGTGCTGGCTGGCGTGGAGCTGGGTGAGGAGCTGGGGATGCGCGGGTGAGTAAGACAGATGCCCCGTCCTCTCTGAGCTCACAGCCTCAGGGAGAGAACAGACCGGTAAGCGGGTAGGTGGTGACATTAGCGTGCTATCAGTATTGAGATGGGGAGGAGGCAGATGTCCTTGACAAGGTGATATCTGAGCTTCACTTTGCTCAAACTGAGAATTGGTCAACAAGGAAAAGGAGAGCAGCATGTCAGGTATGAGGAACCACACATATGAAGACTCCAAAAGAATTGCAGGTCGTTGAACACGACTAAAGCATAAGTTCCAGTGGGCTCGTGTTGACCGATGTGCTGTTTCAGAGGCTCTGGATGCAAGTGACAGAAAACTGAAACCAGCCAGACTCGATCAGGAGAATGTATTGACTCGTATGACTAAAACTTCAGAGGTTCAGTGGCTTCAGGTGAGTTGATCCAGCAGCTCAACGATGTCACTGGGAAATCAGCTTTTTTTCCCCTCTCTTCGTGGTGGCTTCCCTCCACAGTGTTGGCTTCCCTTGGTGATCAAAGATGGCAGCCAACACGCCTGGCCCAGCTTCCTGGCCTTTGTCCCATATTTGCAATGTGCTAATTGGGCTGCTAGTCCCCTTTCTCAATCAATCATGGTGTCCAGGGCCTTGGGAAAGGCTGACATTGGGGATCAACAGCACCGTATGGATCCTCAAAAGAGAAAGGCAAAGTGGGAATGGATGTCAGCAGGTCAGATTTTTCTTTTTCTAAGATTTTATTTTTGGGCGCCTGGGTGGCTCAGTTGGTTAAGCGACTGCCTTCGGCTCAGGTCATGATCCTGGAGTCCTGGGATCGAGTCCCGCATCGGGCTCCCTTCTCAGCGGGGAGTCTGCTTCTCCCTCTGACCCTCTTCCCTCTCGTGCTCTCTGTCTCTCATTCTCTTCCTCTCAAATAAATAAATAAAAGCTTAAAAAAAAAAGAAGAAAGATTTTAGTTTTAAGTAATCTCTACACCCAACGTGGGACTTGACCTTACAACCCCGAGATTAAGAGTTGCATGCTCCACCGACTGAGCCAGCCAGGGGCCCTAGGAGGTCAGATTTTGAAGGAGATACATCATGCTCAGGAGCTGGAACTTAAGCCAAGGGTAACGAGAGGCAGAGGACTGACTTGATCAGATTGGATTTGAGGAAGATCACCTTGGCTGTTGAATAAAGAGTAGATTAGAGGGGAAGCAGGAGAGGAGGCAAGGAGGCCAGCAGGCCAGCGGGGAGGATGGTTCGGTAATGGGGTTGGGGGCGTGGCCACAGGGGCGGGGACTGAGAGAAATTGGAGACAGCTGGACTTGGAAGTGAAGCAGAGAGGGGCTTGCAGGGCAACTTCTCCGTTTCTACTTTGGGTAAGGGTGGGAAAGGGAAGTGGGAGGGGGCCGACCATGCAAATGGCTGGTCAAGAGGCTGAGATCTGTTTTGGACAGGATGAGCACGAGGTGCCTGAGATAACTGACGGCAGATGTCCAGAAGGCAGTTGGTTGGATATCGCAGTCCAGAGCCTGGGAAGGGGGTCTGGGCTAGAGATGGAGGCTGGAGAGTCCATAGCCCAGAAGTTAAGGATGTGGACTGTGCCTGAAGCATCAACAGTGAGGGTTAGGAGGCAGGCAGGAGGGGAGCCCGCGGGGAGCTCGTGTCCAGAGTGGGATGGCCCTCTCTGTCCAGTGGGAGACCGTGCCTGCCAAAGGTCTTTGCGTTTAGAGATAACAGCCCTGGTGACCTTGGCAAGAACAGTCTCTGCGGAGTGGCGGGGGGTTAATTGGCACGGCAGTGGGTTGGGGAGTGAGTGGGAGGTGAAGACAAGGATAAAGGCTCTGAACAACTCTTTTAAGATGCCCAGCTTTAAGAGAGAGAGAGAGAGAGAGAGAGAGAGAGAAGGCAGCAGTGGCTTAGCTGAAAGGGGCAGCCGAAGGTAAACATGAGATGGAGGGGTGCGTGTGTGTTGGTGTGCTGGTGGTGTGTGCGGGGGGTGGGAGGTCTTAGGAATTAGGGACTTAAGCAGGTTGACATTCTGAGGGACAAGACAATAATGAGGGAGGAGAGGTACCTGAGGATCAAGGACTCAGGAGGGACTGCGAGCACATTAGTGGAGCGGGAGAGGCGGGAGCCTGGGAGGGAGTTGGCCTTGAAGAGAGAAGGTGCAGGTACATCTGGGAGAGGGAAAGAACTGAAGCTCTGGGTGTGGGGGCAGGCCTTGGAGGAGACTCCTCCCAGGTGGCCTCAATTCTTTCTGGAAGTGGGAGGCGAGGTCGTGTGCTAAGAGCCATGCAGCAGATGGGGTGGTGGAGGAGGAGCATGGGGGGGGGGGCAGGAAGGGTGCTGGCTGCCAGGTCAGGGGCCCTACATGTGCCCGGTCAGAGCCAACTTGCTCGCAGGAGCCAGCGGTCTCAAGGGAGGGGCCGGGCATAGGGCATGCACATAGGTGGGCTGGGCCAGCATTTGCAAGGTGGACGGGGCACCTGGGGCACCAGATAGGGCTCAGCAGATGGTGAGCAGACCTGCTTGGCTGGATCAGAAACAAGCTAGAAGGCCCTTGAGTCCTGGGCTGGGAGAGAAGTTGCAACTTTGCCTGGAAGGCAACTAGGAACCATGGAAGGTTATTGAGCAGGAGTGGGCCATGATACGAGCAGAAGTTAAGATCTATATCCAGAGGGGTGCCTGGCCGGCTCAGTTGGAAGAGCACGGGACTCTTGATCTTGGGGTTGTGGGTTCGAGCCCCACTTTGGGTGTAGAGATTACTTAAAAATAAAAAAAAATCTTGGGGCGCCTGCCTGGCTCAGTCGGTTAAGCATCCCACTCTTGATTTCGGCTCAGGTCACGATCTTGGGGTCGTGAGATTGAGCCCCGTGTGGGCTCCACTCCGGGCATGGAGCCTGCTTAGGATTCTCTCTCTCCCTCTGCCCCCCACCCCACTCTTTCTAAAAAAAAAAAAAAAAAAAAAAAAAAAAAAAAAAGAAGAATAAAAATAATTTAAAATCTTAAAGATAAAATCTGTATCCAGCTGTGCGTACATGACGAATTAGAGAGATCAGACTGAAGGCAGGAGTCTGGAGTGGTTGGTGGACGAGTCTGAAGGGAGGATGTCAGGTGTCAGAGGTCACAGAGGAAGAGTTTTTGGCTTTAGAGGTCAGACCCAGGAGCCCTGGAGGGCAATGGCCTTCAGGCAGTCCACAGAGCAGGGGCCCCTTCAGAAAGCAGAGTGGGGATTTCCAGTCCTGCTGGAGGGGTGCTCGAGAGGACCCTTACTTCCGGGGGAAACCAGCACTGATGGAGGCTCTAATTACAGTCCGTCTGTAATCATCTGAGATGATGTTGGATCCTCCCAATAATCAGATACCAGAATTATTGTTCTCTTTGAGAGATGGACAGACTGAGGCCCGGAGGGGCCAATCATCTCCCCTCAGGCCACACAGCGAGTGGAGAAGCAGAGCCAGGGCTCACCCCAGATCTGCGCTCAGTAGCCCGCACTGCTCCTGCGCTTTTCCTGTTCTTTTTTTTTTAAGATTTTATTTATTCATTTGAAACAGAGATTCAAAGAGAGAGAGAGAGAGAGAGAGAGCATGAGCAGGGGAGAGGCAGAGGGAGAGGGAGAAGCAGATCGATGTGGGGCTCGGTCCCAGGACCCCAGGATCATGACCTGAGCCGAAGGCAGACGCTTAACCCTCTGAGCCACCCAGGCGCCACACTTTCCCTGTTCTTGTCTCCTCTGCCATTTCTCTAGGGGTTTCTGCTCCACCTGACTTTGTTCTGGGAGATTCTGGTGGCTCTGGGCCAAGGAGCCTTGCTGGGGATTGGATCTAAAGCTCGGTAACTCCAAATGGCCCGTGGTGGTGGTGGTGGTGGGGGGGCTTGATCCCATACACTTAGCCCAGGAGAATGGGTTCCTCGGGGTGCCTTCCTGGGGGGACATTTGTGGGCAGGCTGAGGTGGGACCCCTTGGTCCATGCTGTCACCGCCAGAGGGCGCCGGCTGTTGCCCAGGTGAGGGCAAGGGGAGGCCCCCCTTCCTGGCTTCCGGAGAAACAGAGCTGGCTCCCGGGTCTGGAAGCCGCCCCCTTGAGGGTCCAGGGAGCTCCTGTCGCCTTCTCGTGTCTCTCTGAATGAAGGTCTTGCTGACCCTTCCTCCCCAGTTCCTGCTTTGCTCAGCGCATCAGATTTCCTCGGCGTGGGTGTCAGGAAGCCTGGGGTCTCCTTGCTGACCTCCTGCCTCCTTGCGCTCTGTCCTCCCCCAGCGCCACTCCAGATGCGTTGGCCTCACCTCCTTTACCTGCCTCCTCTCCCGGCCACGGTGCAGAGACAGTGCCAAGCACCGGATTGTCACCTCTGTCACCTTCTCTCAGCATTTCACAACCCTGGTTGGGAGTGTGTGGGCCAGGGCAGGGGACTCTGAACTGGGCCCAGACAGGGGGAGGCCGGCATCCTGGGCCCCAGGGAGCTTAGGGAGCCAGAGGAATGGGATTCCTGTCTGGGCAGGATCGAGGGGAAGGAGCCCCCCAAGGCTCCTTCCATGCTGTGGGCCATCTTTTCCATTTCCCCAACTCCATCTCCCCCTCTCTGCAGCCCCCCCAGCCCCCCAGGCCTCCAGTCCAGGGAAGCACCTCCCCCCAGCTCCCCCAACAGCTCAGCCAGGTTTCGGCTTCGATTCTGCCAACCTCCCTCCCCCACCCCAGGGCCCGCCCGCCTGCCTTCCTCCTTCCCCAAGCTTAGCCCCTTGGCTGTGGCCACCGAGGGCCTGGCCGGGGTCCCAGGCACCACACCACAGCGGCCAGCCTTGCTGGGCCAGGGCTCGGGACAGTCCCAGTCTGTCTGGCAGGGCGGCGGGTTCAGGATTGGCTGGAGCTGCCCCCGCCTTTGGGAGGAGGGAGATGTGAGGGGAGGCCCGGTGGCTCTCTCAAGGTCACCCTCCTTTTCTCTCCCAGCATCCCTGTTCAACCTTTGTCCCTTCTGCCTCACCTCGAGGAGGGAGGGGGCAAGATGCCCAACAGGCAGAGGACCGAGGAGCCCAGGGAGGAGGACGCTTTTGGGGGGCTCCCGGCACTTATTCATTCAGCAAATATTGTGTGCCTGCTGTATGCGAGGCGCTGAGGACACAGTGAACACGGTGGACACAATCCCTGCCCGCAGCCCAGCAGGGAGACAGACAGGAAATAAACAATCACACAAATAATGTAAACTTGTATCCCTCAGCAGTGCGGCAGAAGCACCAAGCTGGGATTCAGTCTGGCTTCCCTGGGGATCTCAGGGGTGAGGAGTCTTATCTGGCCTAGGAGTGGAAGGCAGGCTTCAGACAGGGCCGATGGCTTTTCGGAGGCCCGTGGGGTGGGGGTGGGGGTGGGGGTGGGGGCCGGGGCTGAGCGAGGCCTCAGTTTCTCCAACTGGGAAATGCAGGAAATAAAGGTGCCCGGTTCATGGGGTCGCTGCGCAGCAATGGGCTGCGTCCTGGCCTTCAGCCCTCAAAAAGAGGCGCTGTCTTCCTCCCTGAGGAAGGGTGAGTGGGAGCTCAGTGAAGATGGCGGGGAGGTGATTCCCACAGACCAGCGGCTCTCACGAAGCTCAGAGGTGGCCTCAGGGAGGTGAGGGACCCCAGTTCTCGGGCCGCGCTACCGAGCTTTGCCGGCCCCTCCGCCGCCTAAGGGCTGGAGGAGAGGAGGGGCTGGTCCCCCGGCTGCCTCTCCGTCCCTCCCCTCCCACACCCCCAGGTTCCGGGCCACGTGGCACCTCTGCGGCCTGGGCCTGGGGTGGGGGGAGGATGATTCCTGACCTGGAGGCTGGGGGAGCCGGGGGGGAAAGCGGGTGGAATTTGGGGTTCCACGGAGATCAGGTCCGGTGGAGCAGCGGCTCCAGCCCGCCCCGCAGCCCCCGGGCGGCAGGGAGGGGGTGCTGTCTCTTTAAGAGCCCTCAGGCGGCTGGGAGCAGATGGCCGGGCCGGCCGGGGCCCCTTGTCCTTTGTGTGGCTTTGCACAAAAGAGGGGGCCAGCTGGGGAGGGGGCAGAGGCAGCAGGTGGGAGGGTGGGGCCTTGCCCCTCCCCCTCTTAACCCTGCGCCATTGCCCCTTAGGGAGGGAGTTGCTCACTAGGAACATGCCTCCTCTCTGGGTGCTGTGGCCCCCACAGTTGCCCCCAAAACTCCTCGGATAGCTCTCCCTTGTCATGTCCCACCTCCTAGGCGGAGGTTTCATCACACCAGGGCCTAGAGAAACCCCCCCCATCCCCCCCCGCCCCGCCCCGCGCAACTCCACGGAATAAACCTCCCCTCCTTGCCCCTAACCTCCAGAGCAGAATCTTTTCTCTGGCCCTGAGCTCCAGGCTCTAGGGAGAAGTGGGAGCAGAAAGAGATTCTTAGGGGGGTGGGGGCAGGGAGGGAGGCTTGAGAGAAGGGACGGACGCCAGTGGCTTGGGGGTACCTGGGGCAACCCTAGAGGAAGGAGGCCAAAATAAGCATGATGCTGAGGCCTGGGGGTGAGGGTCTGGGCCCTGTACCCTAGCTAGGTATTAGCCCAGAAGGAAGGCAAAGGTGGGGGGGGGGCGGATAGGGGGCCCAACTGAGGCCCTGCCTAACTGGGGGTCCGGTGTGGGCAAGATGGAAGACTCCCATCATATGAGAGGGCTGTGCACAGGGCTGGCTGCCTGCCAGCCAGGAGGAGAGTGGAGGTGCTAGGCACCGCGAGGTGGCACCTTGCCACTCAGGAGGGGTCAGGCTGGGAGCCTCTTTTCATCTTGAAGCAGACCCCCTTAGGTCAGACCTGCCCTTGGCCCATTCATTCTCCTCCTTTGTCCAGAGCTCCCCACCCTGGGGCCTGGTGCCCAATCCATGATTTAAGAGGAGGAAAAAGACTCTGTAGGTCTGGCCCGAGGTGTGGCGGGCAACGTGGCCGCGGGCTGGGTGGCCCCATGTGGCCCGACAGCACCGCAGTCGGGTGGGGTCGTGCCTGACTTGCCCGGCCGCCCACAGGAGCCCCCAGGACCAGGCGGCCCCCAGCCGGGTCGTGGCCCGACCGCAGGACCCCGGCCGGCTGGCCGCAGGCAGCGGGTGGGGGCGGGGATCCCTGGCTGGGCCCCGGGTTGCTTCTAAATTTAGGAATCTGATTACAGAGTGGCCGAGGAAGGGAAGGGAGAGGAGGGTGCTAGCGCAGGCTCGGCTCGGTCTGGGCACAGCGGGGTGTGCCCGGGTGGAGGCGTGTCTAGGAATCTGGGGCTCCGGGTGGGAGGGGCGGCAGGCGGGGGCTCCGGCCTGTGTGCGCGGCAGCACGTGCCCCGGGCGGCGGGGACAGGCACGGGCGCAGCTCGCAGGCTCAGAGCCGCCGCCGGTGTGTGCGCTGGCTCTTTGTGTGCCTGGCAGGGTGGCTGGGTCTGGCTTTGAAAGTCTCTGCCCACCCCCTCCCCCATCTCCGTCTGTGCCGCTCTACCCGCTTCCCGGTCTGTCACTCTGCCCGCGCTTGTCCTGGGGGAGGGGGATGCTGCTCCCAGCTGGGGTGACAGTGAACCCAGTGGGGAGGAGACCCGGCTCCTCCCACTCCCTGCAGTCCAGACCTTCCCCTACACCTCCCACTCCCCAACCCTCAGCCCCTTATGCCACTGTTTTGGGGTGCATTCTGCAGCAGTTAAAGGGAACTGAGGTGACCCCTGGGAACCCACAGATGCACCAGAAGCTAGGCTTGGGCCCAGTAGCTAGCTCTTGGAGGAATTCATTCCTCGCCTGTCCGGCCTCCCATCCGTTCTGGCCCCCAAGGGCGCAAGAGGGAGGGGGTCCCCCTTGCGGAAGGGGGGGGCGGGGAGTTCCTTGGCAGGAAGGGAAATGGAAGGAAAAGCTGGGCTCCACCCGAGCTGGCGGGCAGGCGGCCTCAGGGCCCCCGGGGCAGGCGGCAGTAACCCGAGCCCACTGGTGTGCGGGGCTGGTGTGCGCGTGGGTGGAGCTGACCCCCGGCTACTCCTTGGGGGCAGCGGGGGTCTCCCCCCGGGGGCAAGTCACGGAGCCCCCGGGGGCCCGCAGAGGGAAGCGCTCTCCACCCTGGTCCTGACCCCACCCCCTGGAGGTCTAGCCCCGGCCCCCAGGCCCCGCCCCCCGGGCCCTCCCTCCCACCCCAGGGCCAGATGTTCAGCTGGCGGAGGCATCGGCTGGGGGAGGGGTGCTGAGGCCGCAGCCGGCACTACTTCCCTGCCAGCAGCTTCATTGTGTGCGCGAGGAGCGAGCGGCGGCGGAGAGCGGGCGAGCGAGCAGCAGCCCGAGCGCGGCGGGGAGAGCGAGCGCGCCGGGGAGGGTGCGAGGCGGCGCCCGCGGCTGCGCTCCGCCCGCCTCCCGGCAACTCTGCCCAGCGCGACGCGCCGTGCGCGCCGTCCCGCCGCCGCCGCCGCCGCCGCCGCCGCCGCCGCCGCCGCCGTCGCCACCGCCACCGCCGGGGCCCCGCCGCCTGCCGTCGCAGGCAGGGGTCTGGTCGGGACAGGGGTCCCCGCCCGGGGACTGGGGCATCCCGGTGCAGCCGAGAGGCGTGCAGCCCGCGGGGGGCGCCATCTGCGCCGCAGCGCCCGCCCGCTCAACTGCGTGGGCGGGAGGGCGTTGGGGCTCCGGGGCGCCCCGAAGGCAGGGTGCCCCGACTTCTCCGGGGGAGCCCCAATCCCGTGGAGCGTCCAGAGCGAGCGCGCTCCAGCCGCACCGGACCTTGCGCTCACCCCCCGCGTACCCCACTTCTGCACAAACTTTTCTGACGCCCTCGCCCGTGGGGGTCGCGGAGAGCGCTGAGCTGTCCGCAGGGCTCCCGCCCCGCCGGACCCTGGCCACGCTGACCTCCTGCCTCTCGTAGCCTCAGTGGCGACCTCTCCAGGCCGGGGCCGGGCACGGCACCCGAGGCGAGCGCGGCAATCACCGCGGCTCTCCGAAGGCTCCCGCGCCCCCCGGGGCAGCTGGGCGGGGTAATGCCCTCGGTGATGGAGAAGCCGAGCGCGGGCTCCGGGATCCTGTCCCGCAGCCGGGCCAAGACGGCGCCCAACGGCGGACAGCCCCACTCGGAGGATGACAGCAGTGAGGAGGAGCACTCGCACGGTGAGCCCGGCGGCCTAGGGTTAAAGGTGCACCGGCAGCGGGGACGCGATCGGGGCGGGGGGCGGGGGTAGAGTAGCCGACCACGGGCGTTCTAGACTCGTGGTTCCTGCCCCCTAGGACTGGAGCCTCTGGCTTGTTTCTTCCCCAAGCTTGGGGGCTGCCGGCTCGGGGAATCTGGAACCTGGGCCCCTAGCTGCCGAGGAGGCGGTCCTGCCCACCCCCGCCCTGCCCTGCCCTGCCCTGCCCTCAGTCTCTGAAGGACTCAGGCGGCCCTCCTTGCCACAGTTTGGGCTCGTCATACCTTGCCACCTTGCAGGGGACTGAGGGCTGGCTGGGGCAGGGGCTGGAAAGACACTTCCACACCGAGCTGTGAGGCTCATGTGGTGGGGAGGAGCCTTGGATTCCCTGCAGGGCTATGGTCCAGGTCTAGGGGCAGCACCCCCCCCCCCCCCCAGCCAGAACAAAGGGCTCTGCTTGGCCTGGGCTCTAAACTGGCCCCTTGTCCTCGCCATCACCCCGCCCCCCCACCCCCTCCACCTTGGGCTATGACTAGGCAGGGTCTCATCTTCCAGTTTCTTCTGTGGCTGAGGGTAACTGAGGGGAAGATCAGGGAAAAGTGAGCCTTCTGGAAGGTGAGGGCGCTGGGTGGTCAGGAAGGAGAACCCCAGGCCAGCCACCTCCCCCGCCACATCCTCCTGTTCCCCCCCTCCCCCACTGGAGTCCTGACTGCCTCCCCTGGCTCCACAGACAGCATGATCCGCGTTGGAACCAATTACCAGGCCGTCATTCCGGAGTGCAAGCCTGGTGAGTGGCAGGACAGGCTGCGAAGGGAGGGGAGCGGAGGGCCCATGGCTTGGCCCTGAGCCCCACCTGGGGGAGCCCTGGGCGGGCGGGGGTGGATGGCCCGTGGCATTGGTTAGCCTTCCTGCTCTGCCTTCCTGTCTGGGTCTCTGCCCCTCCTTCCCTTCTGGGCCTCACCTCACAAGCCCCACTTCTCTGCCACCCTCTGGCCATGATTCCAGGCCAGCGGCACCAGGCTGATCTGAATGTCTTCCCTTTTCTGCTCTTGTCTTTCAGAGAGCCCTGCCCGCTACAGTAACAAGGAGCTGAAGGGGATGCTGGTGTGGTCGCCCAACCACTGTGTGTCAGATGCCAAGCGTGAGTGGGGCAGGATCCCGGTTCCTTCGCATCCTTGGGAGCTGGGGGTTTGGGTTCATGCCAGTTGGTGACCAGCTCTTCTCAGAAGTGGGCTGGAGGCTGAGGTGTGTGGGTTTAGCCCCTGCGCTAGGGCTCAGGCTTGGGGCCCGGGGGGGGGGGAGGGGCGCTAGCCCCTGGGGGGCCTGCCTCTGTCTGGGCAGGCTTGGGTCAGCACTCGTAATCCCTTCTCCAATACCGGGCCCCTCCCATCTCCACAGTTGACAAGTACATTGCGATGGCCAAGGAGAAGCATGGTTACAACATTGAGCAGGTGAGCCTTGGCCCCGTAGGGATTTGGGATGGGGACACGACAGTGCTGGGGGGCAGCTGAGCCCGAGTTGTTCCCTCTCTCGGGCCAGGCACTGGGCATGCTCTTGTGGCACAAGCACGACGTGGAGAAGTCCCTGGCCGACTTGGCCAACTTCACCCCGTTCCCTGATGAGTGGACCGTGGAGGACAAGGTGCTGTTCGAACAGGCTTTTGGCTTCCATGGCAAATGCTTCCAGCGGATCCAGCAGATGGTAAAGCCCCTTCACCCCTGCCAGTGCTCCTTAGTCCCTCCTGTTCTGATGGGCCGGCCTGGGGGCGGAGGGTCTTGGGTGGGCCCCAGCCTCTGGCATTGCCCTTCCAGCTGCCTGATAAGCTGATTCCCAGCCTGGTAAAGTATTACTACTCATGGAAGAAGACCCGCAGCCGAACCAGCGTGATGGACAGACAGGCTCGGCGGCTGGGGGGCCGAAAGGACAAAGAAGACAGGTAGGGGCCTTGGGGGCCCAGGGGCAGGGCACGCTGAGCTCTGGGGGGCCCTGGCCTCTGCCTCACTGCCTTCCTGGCCTCTGTGTCAGCAGCGATGAGCTTGAAGAGGGCCGGGGAGCTGTGAGTGAGGGAGAGCCGGATGCTGGAGACCCCAAGAGAGAGGTGAGGTCTGGCCCTGCCTACCTGCCTGCCCTGGCCCTGGGCTCCGCACCACCCACCCCTCTCCTTTCCCTGGCAGCCTCTGCCCTCTCGGCCCCTGAATACCCGGCCAGGCCCCGGGAAGAAGGAGGCCCAGGGGTCTCAGTACCGCCACCACCCACTGCGAACCCGGCGTCGCCCACCCAAGGGCATGTACCTGAGCCCTGAGGGCCTCACGGCTGTGTCAGGAAGCCCAGATCTTGCCAACCTCACGCTTCGAGGCCTTGACTCTCAGCTCATCTCCCTCAAGCGCCAGGTGGGGGCCTGAGAAAAGAAGGGACCGTGTGGGACAGGGCAGCGGGCAGCCCAGGAACTACATTTTGGAGACAGCCGAGGTGTAAGGGGAGTGGTGCAGGTGCCCAGACTGCCTCTGCCCCATCCTCTAGGCTTCTGGGTAACTAGGTCTTTTCAAGAAACCTGTCTGGTCTGCGAGAGGGGGAGAGGCCCAGTTGGGAGGGAGGAGTGAGCTGGATGGTGGGTGGCCACAAGCCGTGTTGGTGGCGAGAGTTGGTCTGGGTGGCCTCTCTGGCGGGAGGGTTTGATGGGTTGTTTCTTGGCCTTTTCAGGTGCAAAGCATGAAGCAGACCAATAGCAGCCTCCGCCAAGCGCTAGAGGGGGGCATCGATCCACTGCGTCCCCCTGAGGTAAGGTGGCTTCAGGTGTGGGTGCAGGAGGGGCTTTCCCCCTGCCCCCCGGCCAGGGGAGCCGAAAGGGGAGTTCTGCTTGGGCGGGGGTGGGGGGGGGGGGAGGCAGGGCCCTCCGTTGCCGAATTTTTGAGTCTAAAAGGATAAATCCTCTGCTCTCCAGGCCAACACCAAGTTCAACTCCCGCTGGACCACGGATGAGCAGCTTTTGGCTGTACAAGGTGGGTTAGACGGCGGGGGAGCATGGAGAGCCCCAGGAATCTTTCCCCACCCTCCAAGGAGCTGGGGCAGAAGGGAAGGGCCAGGGAAGGAACTAGTTCTAAGGGGTATTCACACTTTGCTGCCCTTTTGACCCTTGCAGCCATCCGTAGGTATGGCAAAGACTTTGGGGCTATTGCAGAGGTGATTGGGAACAAGACTCTGACCCAGGTGAAGACCTTCTTTGTGAGCTACCGGCGCCGCTTCAATCTGGAGGAGGTGCTGCAGGAATGGGAGGCCGAGCAGGATGGGGCCCCCGGAGCCCCAGTCCCCATGGAGGAGGCCAGGAGAGGGGCCGCCTTGCCAGCCCCGGCCCTAGAGGAAGACGATGAGGTGAGAAGGGGTGAGAGAAGCCCTTCAGGGGAGTGAGGAGCTGAGCCGCCTCCATTCTTCGGTGGGGGCGCGGACGTGCTTGAGCCTGGCTTCCCTCTTCTCTCCTGTCAGGTGCAGATCACCTCCGTCTCGACATCTGTGCCCCGATCGCTACCCCCTGTGCCACCGCCGCCTCCGCCTCCCACGTCGCTGTCCCAGCCACCCCCGCTGCTGAGGCCACCTCTGCCCACGGCGCCCACCCTGCTCCGCCAGCCGCCCCCGCTCCAGCAGGGCCGCTTCCTCCAGCCCCGGCTGGCCCCCAACCAGCCCCCACCACCTCTCATCCGCCCTGCTCTGGCTGCCTCCCGCCACGGTGCCCGCCCTGGCCCTCAGCCCCCACCCACCCTGATTGGAGCCCCTCTGGAGCCTCCAGCACCCTCACTCTGAGCCCTGAGGCCCTCCACCAACCGGAGGCTCCAGAACCGCATTGCTGGCCGTCCTTGGATATCTCTGGCTTCACTGAGGACAGAAGGGACTAGAGCTCTTGGCCAGGTGTTTCAAAAAGCCGGAGCTGCCAGTGGGCACAGTCTGGACCTATGGGCTCTGCACGTTTCTGGCAGCTGAGTCTCTCGGCCCCCACCCCAGCCAGGGGCTGGGGCTCAGGGGCCTTCTGAGCTGACCTGAGGGTCCTTTCTCTTCCTGGCTGGGGCTGGAATGGCTGCCTCCTAGTCTGCTGGGGCTTGGCCTTTGGGTCTGGCCCTTTGTGTAGAGGGGGTAGTGACCTTAGCTTGGGGGATGGGGGAGAGGACAGCCTTGGCTGTTCTTTCTCTTTCCTTTCTTTTAGCAATAAGTTGGGGTGTGGTGGGGAGGGGGCTGGAGGGGGGAGGTGGGCAGAGAGGTTCCTTCGGGGCCTGAGTGTGGCAGAACTGGATGGGCAGCTCTCCGGTCTTCTGGAGCCTGCTGTGAAGGGCTGAGGAGCTCTGGGGGTGCCCACTGTACCCACAGCCCGAAAGCTTAGAGAAAGGAGGGCTGGGAACATATGCAGACATGGGTTTATTTTTCAATGTTTTTAAAAAATAAATAAAATCTTCCACGTTCGCTGAGTGCTCTCTTTTGGTGTGGAGGGCCCTGGGCTTGGCTTCCTGTCTGTGCCCTGAGGATGGGAGGGAGCAGCCACCCAGTACCGGCCTCCCCCAGGCCCCAGACAGGAATCCATTCTCTCCTGCAAGGCTGGCGGGCTGAGCCACATCTTGCCCACGGGGGACTGGGTCCCTGCCCGGCTGGGAGAAGAAACAGGAGGAGGCAGCTCAGATTCCAAACATTCTCTTTATTACGTGTTTGATCCAGAGGAGAAACTAAGTGCGGGTGTCGGGGGGGGGAGTGGGGTGGGTGGGGAGGGGCCACCTTGCCTGGGAGCCCCCCCAAGGGCCACCACCCCCTCTGGGAGCCAAGCCATGCCCTCCCGGCCCCTCAGAGCACCCGGGCTGTTCCACTGGGCAGGAGGGGTGGGGAGGGAGGAGGAGAGAAAGGGAGGGAGGGAGGGAGGGAGGAAGAGCCCTTGGTCAGAGCCTAAGCCCAGAGCCTGGAGCCCCTGGAGCCCCACAGCTGGGGCTTGGGGCAGGAGGGCTGAGGTTGGCTAGGCCCCTTCCTGGGACCCAAGGGATCGACTTGCCGCGGAGCCTGGGCTGGGAGTGGGGGGTGATGAGTAGGGGTGGAGTCATCATAAATCAAAAAAAAAAAAAAATAAAATAATAAAATAAAAAATAAAACCCATCACAAAAAAATGTACAACTCGGGTGAGGGCAGGGGCAGCCTCTGTGCAGGACCCCCCTCCCCCAATTTCTCAGGAACAGAAACAGCAGAGAAATAAATTAAGGGATGCAGCGGCCGCCACCAGCCAAGCGCCCATAACCAGCCACTCCCACACTGGCCGAGGAGGTTGGCAAGCTGGGAGTCCCTAGGCCTGTCTGCCCCCCCACCCCCGGGGAGGGCAGATGCTCCCGGCCCCCTGCTGCCCTATCCAGCCTCCCGCCAGGCGGCCCGTGGAGGCCCTGGGCAGTGTCTCCTGAGAGGAGGGGCGACAGTGTCAGGAAGAAAAGGCAAGGCCGGGAGATGGGTGGTGAGGGGAGTCACTGCTATGGAACTAGCTGGTGCCCAGATTAATGCCAATGAAGGGGGCAGGGGAGAGGAATGGCGAGGGGCTGTGCTTTCAGACAAAGGCTCTCCCATAACGGAGAGTGCCCAGCATCCCTGTTCCGGAGACTAGCAGCCCAGGCGGCCCCCTGGGGGCCGAGGAGCCTATCTGCCCTGCAGTCCCCTCCCCTCTCCCAGCCCGGGGGTCAGCCCCGCCTTCTCCCCAGGAGGGGTGGGAGAAGATGGCACAGACTTTTGAGGAGGGGAACAAAAGTCCCCACAGCAGCTTGTGGAAGGAAATGCCCAGCTCTGGGGAAGGAGGGGCAGAGGATACAGTGTGGAGGGGGCCAGAGCCCCCCGAGCCTCGCCTGCCAGCCCGGGGCAGCCGCCAGCGCCCCCCCCTTCCCCCCCACCCCCCACCCAGGGCTACGCAGCGCCCCGCCCCCAGCCCCTGGCCTGGCCATCCAGGCCTCCAGCCCCGGGGCCTGAGGTCAGGGCAAGGCCACCTCTGGTGGTTTGCTTGGAGGGGAAGGAGGGAAGGAGAGGGGAGAAGCCCAAAGTGGGCCTGGCGGAGGGCCTGACAGGGAACTCCACCACTCTTGCCTGAGAGTGTTCCAGCCCTGAGCCACCCTCCCGGGAAACCCCACAGATCCAGTCTCGACTGTCCCAATGGGGCAGGGAGGAAAGGTGGCCGCTGGGATTTTTTTTTTTTCTTTTTTCTTTTTGGTAATAAAAAATTTCTTGGTTTAGGCGAAATACTCTGTGCAACCGCAGTACCGAGGGGGAGCCCTGCCCCCCCACCCCTCCCTCCCCTTCCTTTGCCTCCTGTAGGGGAGAGGGGGGAAGGGGGACTTTCTGGGCAGGGGCAAATGTTGGGGGGGGGAAGAACCATCTCCCGTCCCCCCCAAACTTGGAAGAAAAAACCGAGAAGGGCGGGAGGGGAGAAGTGCCAGCAGGGGGAGACACACCAATCCATCTCTGCAGTCTCGCCCAGGTGGCTTGGAGCCCGGCCTCAGCAGCTAAGTCCAGCTGGCCCGCCTCCGTCGCCCCCCCCCCCCCACTCCTGGCAGCCTGTTAAAGCTTGAGCTCGTTGGCTATTTTGGAGGCAATGTTTTTGAAGGCCATGGAGGTGCCCGATATCCGCTTAAATCGGACACCGTTGAGGGACAGCCGCGGCAGCTTGCACACCTCCATCTCCCACTGCACGAAGTTCTCGTGGCCTGGCGTGCCGTGCATGCACAGCAGCATGTACTTCTCGTGTAGCTCGCTCTGGCAGCTGTTCGCGTCCAGCACCTTGCGGATCTCCCGCATCATCTCGTTGGGCTCCATGGAGCTGGTGGTCTTCATACTCCACGTGAAGCGCAGGGAGCGCGGCTTGGCCTCCCGGAACTCCTCCTTGTCCTTATCATTGCCGCCCACCACGTGAGGTCTGCGGAGAGGGCAGAGTCCGGGGGTGGGGTCGGAGGAGGGGGTGTGTCAGGGCGGGGCCCGGGGCAGCCCCCCCCCCCCCCGGAGAACCACCCTGGCAGAGGGCCCCCCCCCTGAGACCAGGGAGGAGAGCAGGAGGGTGCCCCGGAGGCGACGGTGCCGGAGGAGGGCGCAGAGGGAGGGTGAGAGGGGCGGGCAGCTGTGTGACCTCTGGCTCAGGGAGGGCAGAGAAGGGGAGGAGAAGCCAGGCCCTGGCAGGGGGCGGGAGGGTGACAGTTCCATGCTTTTCCTTGATGAGAGGAGGGTCAGGGAGAAAAGGGGAGCACGTGCTCAACAGCCCTGAGCAGGTCACAGACTGGACAGAAAGCAGCGGCTGAGGTACAGAAAGGTGAGCTGGGTGGTGGGTAGGAATCTGTAGCCCCAACCGCCCAGCCTAGGGCTCCTGCTTCCAGAAGGCACCAGAGCTGAGGAGAAGGGCCCAAACCTACTGCAGCTGGGGCATGGGGCTTCTCTGAGGAAAGGGAGGCCCCAAGAGGGTGGGGACAGGGCAGAACCACCGGAGGAGGAGCCAGGTGGCAGAAGGAAGAGAGCAGGAGGCTCGTGGCAAGCCCGGTGGCCTGGGCAGGGCTGGTGCTGGCTCCAGCCCTCTCACCTGAGCGTCTCCACTCGGTCTTTGCTTTCAGGTTCATTCAGGTTCCTCAAAAAACAGAGCGAGGGAGAGTTTAGTGCTGGGACCTCTCGCTCCGTCCACCGCCGCAGACCCAGGTGAGGGTGGGTCTGGTGAGGTGCCACTGGTGGGTGAGCAGGACCCAAGCTCTAAGGCCCCATGCCTGCCACCTGGCAGGCCAACATGGCTCTGTGGCGCCTCACACTGGCCCTTTGCAGCGGGGAGCCCAGCAGACGGGGCCGTCCCTCGCCAAGCTCCCAGAGATGTGTGCGGGGGAGAAGGAGCCTCTGCTCGGGGGGGTGGCGGGGTGGGGTGGGTGGGTGTGGATGTGCAGGCACGCGCATCGAGCACACAGCCACAGCATGAGGCAGCTCCCCCACCAGCCCCCAGCCGGGGCCTCACACTGTGAGCGGGTCTTCCACACCAGAATCCCGGGGCCCCAGAGCCACAGTGCTCTTGAAGGGAAAGGGCTAGGCTGGGGGGCGCGGTGTGTGTGTGTGTGGGGGGGCGGGTCAGACAGAAGCCTCTCTCAGGAGGCTCAAAGGGCCAAGAGCTGGAACCGTGAGCAGGCCTGGGGATGAGTGCCTGGAGACGGGGAGGGGGAGAAGGGGCCTGAGGCCATCCATGGACAAGCCCGCCTCCCTCATTCTTTTAGAACGCCCCTGCCTGCCGGGCTGCCAGGCCATCTGCTTGTACAGAAGGGAGGACAGAGGGCAGGGCAGGGCCAGCACCTCGGGAGGGTGGCTGGGGAGGAGGTCTGGCCCCGCTGAGCGGCTTCTCCAGCTCCTGGCCGGAAGGTGGGTGCCTGGAGCCGGGGAACTGGGGACTGCAGAGGAGGGCAGGGACGTGAGGAGGACAGAGAGCGGCAGCGGCACATGGAAAGGAACACGAAGACACAAGAGACACACGAGCGCACACAAGCGCACTGCGAGCAGGGAGCCCGGGCTGTGCGGCGGCGGGGGGAGGGAGGGCCCTGCTGCTCTCCCCAGCCCCACCTGGTCCCTGCCCTGTGGGTGGAGGCGCCCTGTCGGGCAGGCCCCCACCAGGGCCTAGGAGTCAAGAGCCAGCCATACAGTGAAGAGCTGGGTGGGGAGCAGTGGGTAGAAAGGGGAAAGCCTAAGGACCCTGGCTTGGCCATTAGTCAGGTGGGTCACCAACGTGCCCGCCAGGTGTCCCAGCCCCAGCACAGGGCCTGGGCTGACAGCCCTGGGGAACCAGTGCTCCCAACCCGGCCCTTGGTCTTCAGCTTGGTATATGGCCCTCACAGGCTTCCAGAGAGGGTGAGGATAGGGCGGGGGTGGGTCTGGCCTAGGAAGGAAGATGCCTGAGTGTGTGCGCGTGCGGGGGGGACCTTCCACTGTTCCGCCAAGGCAGAGAAGTAGATGGCCCCGGCTTTAGAACATCCCGGCCCCTCGCCCTTTGGAAGCCACAGTCCCTATCCAGAGAACAGGGGCCCAGAGAAGAGGTGTGGCTTAATTCGCCCGTATCCCGCTGCAGGCGGGAGGTGTGCTGGGTGGAGGTGGAGTGGGCCTAGTTCTGCAGGAGCTGCCAGAAGGGGGTGCTGTGCCCACTTGTGAGGCAAAGGCTCCTTGGGCCTGGAAGCGTCAGACCGAAGCCTTGGGACCCCATTGTCCCTGTGGTACCTCCAAAGTCCTGCTATCCATAGGACAGGGGCAAGAGGTCACACGGCCCTGAAGTTCAGGGGACCAGAGAAGGGAAAGACCCAGAGACCCAGAATGAGATCCCATCCCAGATGCACTTGCAACCCTCATGGAGCTTCTTCACAGCGCATGCACAGACAGGGGAAAGGGCCAGGGAAGGAACCCAGTGCTTGCAACCAAAACCCAAACCTGGGGTGGGGGTGAGGAGACAATCTTAAAGGGAGAATTCCCTGAGAAGGTCCCCCGTGCCTGGGGAACAGGCCCCTCATTTTCAAAGCCATCTGCCCTGAGTGGGCCGCCCAGTCAGAGGCAGTCTTCATCCCTTTAAGATGGCAGAGGGGCCACACAGACGTGGTTAGCAGATGGAGGCGGTAGCAAGAGCCAGAAAAGGGGAGTTAATGACGGAGGCAGGACACAGGACATAGACACACACACACACACACACACACACACACACACACACATACACACACACAGCGGGCTGAACGCCTACCTTCTGGCAAACCTGAAAGACAGATTTCTAAAAAAACAAACAAAAAAAGACAAAATAAAAAAAGAAATAAAAAAAAACCAACAAGACAGTATGTGGATAAGCAGGTGGGGAGTGGGCTTTACAGGTTCAAGGGTCACCCCATGTGTGGAAGAGCCGCTCAGCGAGACTAGAGTCCTAGACACCCTGACCTGCCCCCGCCCCACGCCTCAGCCCCGCGCTCTGGGGCTGGAAAGGGGCATGGCTCTCGGCTACTCCAGCTGAGTGAAGTGCAGCAGGAAGGGCGGCAGGCCTGCTGCTGCTTCCCGAGCTACGCGGAGGCGGGAGAGGAAACGGTGGGATGGAGACACGGAGCATCCCACCAGGCACGACGGCTTGGGTGCACCCTCAGAATCAAAGCTGTCTCTTTGGGGTGGCTGGGGGCCAGGTGTGAGAAACCTCATGAAGAGAATCCCCACCCTGCTTGCCACCTCAGAAAGCATCAACCCACTAGGCTGCGAGGGAGGAGGCCAGCCGGGCCCCGCCCCAGCTACTTCATCTGCGGCCTTCATCAAGGGGAGCCCCGGGTAGGAGCACGCGGCTGAGGCCGAGGGAGCGACTGCAGCCAGACCGAACCAACTGGGTGGGGGGAAAGGAGGTCAAAGGGGGCGAGACAGAGGACTAGGAAAAACTCCTTGCCGGCCCAGCCTGGCTCAGGCCTCATGACTTTGCAGCTGCGTCACCAAATATAAGTTTCCATGGGAACCCAGGAAAGAAGAGGGGGGCTTTTATTTTAGCATCTGAGTTCACACTCTCCTAGAGAGGAGGCGGCATTGGCCATCTGCTCTCGGGGCCAGAGAACGAGGGCTGTGTACAGGAGCTGGGGAGAGCCTGGGAGGGACGGACGGGTCTGGGATCGTGAGGTGCTGATAAGGACCCAATTCCTTAGGCTTCCCAAGGCCTCTTCTAACCCCAAGACCCAAGCCTAGTGCCGGCAGTCCTCATTCCCCACCCCCACCCAGGCAGGTAGGAAGGCCTGGCCTCATTCTCTCTGCCACCCTAAGCCCCCTACTCACCTGCGTACAAACTTGGAAGTGAATTTGCTGAAGATGCTCCCCGAGGCCCCCCGCCGGCCCTGGCTGTTGCCAGAGGGAGAGGCTGGGGTCACACCGTAGGGCAAATTCTGCTGGTCCCGCACCTGCCGGAGCTGTCCAGCGTGGAAGGTGCTTCGACTGGACACACCCCGGGGGAAATTAGTTCGGTCTGGGGCTCCACCACTGCTGCTGATGTTGTGGGCGGAGGGGGAGGCGACAGGGACACGCTGGGGGGCTGTGCTGTGGGAAAAGAGGCGGGGGCGGAGGAAATGCATCAGGACATAAGCACGCCATCAGCACCGAGCACCTGCAGCACCCCGGGGTGGGAAGAGGGAAGGGGGATGCTAGGGCAGAGGCAGCCATCACAGAGGACACAGAAGGAAGGGGTGTGACCACTGAGGACACGGGAAAGGAGAACATCTAGGTGGAGGTGGAAGGAGATGGTTTGGGGGAGGGAGGGAGGCAAGGGAGGACACGTGTGTGGACAGCAGTACAGGCCGGAGAGAAGTGGCTCCTTGGAGCTAGGCACACTGGAACCTCAAGGGGACAATGTTGACCAACCCTCAAGGATTGAGTCCCTTTGGTGCTGACTGTCCCTGGGGTCCTAAGGAAGTCCAGGAAGGCTCAGAACAAAAAGGCTTCCTTCTGGAGCCTCGGGATGGCTTCTGAGAGGGAGAACTGGAGGAAAAGAGGGGCATTAAGCTATTTTTTTGTTCCCTCTACTTCCTGACTGTAGGGGACAGAGCCATTTCTTGTGGCTAAGATGCCAGGAACAGAGCAGGACCCCCGGGTGGGGGGGGGGGGAATGTAGAGGGCAGGGGGTGGGGCAGGCTGAGGGCACCCGGTGCGCCAGCTGCCCCAGCACACTTGCCTGGGCCGCGGCACCTCACAGTTACTGTCCGTGGGGGGCAGCCCAGTGGCCTTGTTGGGGTGCACGGAGGCCGACATGGATTTCTGGTGCTGACGGGGCCGGGCCGCAGAGACCGCGGCGGAAGCAGAAGCCGTGGAGGCCCGGGACCCTGGCATGGTTAGGCTAGGAGACAAAAGCAGCGAAGAGGCCTGGGTTAGGGGTGAGTGGGGGCAGGAGGCTCAGGTTAGGAAGCAAGGGCAGGGCAGAAGGGCCAGAGCCGGGGGGCGGGGGGGGCGGTGCGGGGCAGGGGAAGCCTTGGCAGGATGCAAGTCAGGTCGGGGGAGCAGCGATGGGACTCCAGTCAGAGTTGAGGAAGGCGGGGCTGGGAAATGGGGGGCGGGTGAGGAAAGTGAGGCAGGCCAAAACCTGGGGGAGGAAACCAAAAGTGCAGGAAAGCCAACAGGAGGTAACTGCCTCCGGGTTGCGCTGGTCTCCTAGGAATTCTAAGAACAAGGATGTTTTGTCGACAGAAAGAGCAGGGTGTTGCTAAGGGGAATTTTCATTAAGCTCAGAAGAGGAGGAGCCGGGAAGGCAACACACCAAGAGATGCTGGCGATCAAGGCTAAGGGGGATCTGCTCTCCCAGGAACAGCTGGGGTCCCCCTCAACACGTATACCCCTCCGGTGGGCAGCTCTGGGCTCTGCTCTGAGCTGGGGTCTCCCAAACAAAGCCTCAGGCGCTGATGCCGAGAGGAGCATGGTTGCCGTGCCCTGGCTGCAGTCAAGAAGCAAGAAGGCAGGGGCGCCGGGCTGGCTCAGTCAGAAGAGGTGTGACTCTTGATCTCGGGGTCGTGAGTTTGAGCCCCACAATGGGTGTGGACATTGCTTAAATAAATAAATAACTAAAAAAAAAAAAGAAGAAGCCAGAAGGCAGCCAAGATGACCCTGGAGTCTCCCTCGGTCCGCCCACTGCAAGCAGCAGTCCCAGGAGCACAGGGGAGAGGAGACTGGGGTGGGGGGGGGAAGAGCAGGGGGGAGGTGCTGGTGTGTGGACAAGCTGGACTGGACAGAGCCAGGACGGAACTCCAGGGAGCAAGGAGGGGAGGTGGGGCTGCCGACAGACGTCACTACTGTGACAGATGGTTCTGGGGCAGCGTGGTGGGCAGGGCCTGGGTCGGCTCACCTGTCTTTGCCGTTTTGGATGGAGGCCTGGCCAAGGCTGGTCCTCTCCAAAAGTGGGGAATTCCTGCTTCGATTTGTGCTGGTGGAGAGGACGCTGTTCTGTGGGGAATAAAGGGCAGAGGTGTATCACAGAAAACCAAAGAGTTCTTCTGTTCACAGAACTGGCTTTCCCTCCGCCTTCCAGCAGGAGCAGACAAGGGTAGAGAAAAGAAAGGATTCTGCTTTTCCTCTTGGGGGAGGCTTTCTACAGTAAGCCAAAGTGGCCCGGGAGGTAAGATACAGCGGGCGGTGGGTGGCCAGAGGGAGCTGCCTGGAGGGGGCTGGCCCCACTGCAGGAGGGGAGCTGGGTGGTGGTGAAGCAGGAGTGGGGCTGCCCGGTGGGGGACCCGGAGGGATGCTCACCGTGGAGGGGGTGGGGGTGGTCTTCTTCCTCTCCAGGCCGGGCAGGGGGCTGGCAGGCACTTTGGCTGTGCTGCTGGCCTTCCGCCCTGACTCCCGGTCCTCCTCAGGCCGCTTATTCTCTGCGTTGTTACTCTGCGTCTTCTTAGAGTAGGAATTAGACGTGGGAATGGCAGGACCAGCTGCTGGGCCAGAGGGATGGTGGGAATGGGTAAGGGTGAGGGGCCCACCGAGTGCCTGACTGACACACACACACACACACACACACACACGCACACGCACACGCACACGCACACGCACACACACACACAGTGCTTTCCTACAGTCTTGCCAGCAGCTTGGCAAACGCCATGTCACAGAGGGTGAAGGAAGTTAAGTGGCTTGGCCTATGACTAATAAGTGACTGAACTGGGACTGAAACTCGGCAGTGTCATCCCAAGCCCCCAGAACCTGTGTCCTTTCAGGAGACGGGTTAGTCCCCACCTGCAACCCCCATCCCCTAAGCACTCACCCTGGTCACTGAAGCGCCGCTGCTTGGGGTTGGCCGAGACACTGCGCTGTACCTTGTGGGAGGGGGAAGGGGCACTGCTGTTGGTCAGATCAGCTGAAGGCCGGGGCTTCAAGGTGATGGTGTCGCCCTCCAACTGCAAGCAGAGAAAAACAGGGGCAGAAGTCATTGGAGATGCATACATATGGACCCATGTAATTACACACAGTCCTGCCTGACAGGAAGCCACCCCAGACTCACATGAGACATACTCCTGCAGGGTCCAGGTGTACCTAAACACTCTTGAGACACAGATGCCCCAGCACAGATCCTGACAGAGCCAAAGACACCCCCCCCCCGCCCCGGCCCCCAGCGAGGGATATACATGCCCCGAAGAACACACATTCATACTCAGAGACCACACCCTCCTGCCCCCAGCTAGATACTTCCTGAGCAGGCTAAGGTGAGAACCGAGAGAGGGAGCCCAACACTACCAGGGGGAGAGCAGGGAGGCCAGGAGTGCATGTAGGGACATGCAGATGGTGAGCAAGACCCCACTCCCACACAAACCCACGGACTCACATACAGACATGGTTACCCAGATGGGGAGAAGAACAAACACAAGAACTCCAGACGACCAGAAAGGAGGATGGACACACACGCACACAGACACCCACAGCCAGACCTAAGCACTAGGCAGAAACCACACAAAGACTCAAGACTCCTACTAGAAAGGCACAGAGACCTACACACCCAAATACCCAGAGATGGACACTTCCAGATGCAGAGGGACACAAACACATGGAAACAGACACAAAGACTTCTAGATCAACAAAGAACTGATCCTGGGGCGCCTGGGTGGCTCAGTCGGTTAGTGTCTGCCTTCAGCTCAGGTCATGATCCTAGGGTCCTGGGACTGAGCCCCATGTCTGGCTCCCTGCTCAGCGGGGAAGTCTGCTTCACCCTTTCCCTCAGCCCCTCTCTCCCCACACTCGTGCGCTCTCTCTCAAATAAAATCTTTAAAAACAAAACAAAACCAAAAAAAGACAAAGAACTGATCCAGTCTTATTAACACAGAAGGGGCCAGATCTACTCACCCACATGGAAACCCAGGCCCAGGCCTAGACCCCACTAGCCTTCCTATCCATTCCATGAAGGAGACCAGCGAAAGCAAAGGCCAGAGAGCCTTACCCACCAGCGCTGAGGCTTCAAGTTTGTCAGCAAAGAGCACACCTACTCAGAGAGGAGCTTCTGCCCTCAACGGGTACCAGAAGCACGGGGGTGCTAGTGACAGCAGAGCTGGCCGGCAGGGGACAGAGCAGGGGGCACACACCTCAGAGCTCTTGTAGCCCAGGAGCAGATAGGTGGCCATCACCTCGTTGTACCTCTGGCCCACCAGTGAGTCCTGGATCTCTTCCCGTGTGTAACCCATGGACACCATCAATTCTGCACAGGGGGGACATACAGTTAAGGCTGGTCCTCAGTCCTAGGGAGCTCAAGCTCATAACTCAGCAGAGCCTCACCTGTCCGCCGGGGGTCCTTGTAGTCAGGGAGTGGCTCCACATAAGGCTTTAATTCATCATCTTCGTGACCCACATTCATCCATCGATCTTTCATGATTTGCTGGGGAGCAAAAGGAAGGGTATGGGCAGGGAGGAAGGAGACTCAGCTTGGAGGTGTCCCTGGGAACCCTGGACTTTCCAGCCAGCTGGGCTCCAGGCTGCTCACCTCTAAAGTGCCTCTCTTGCTGGGGTTGAGAATGAGAAATTTCTTAAGCAGGTTTTCACAGTCCGTGGACATGTAGAACGGAATGCGGTATTTTCCCCTCAGTACCCGTTCCCGTAGCTCCTGAGGTAGGAGGCAAATTTATTTTATTATTATTTTTTTTAAGTAAGCTCTACGCCCAACGTGGGGCCTGAACTCACGACCCTGAGGTCAAGAGTCGCCTGCTCTACCAACTGAGCCAGCCAGGTGCCCCAGTAGGAGGGAAATTTAAATCACCCCAAGGCCCAGGGAAGAAACCTAATAAAAAACCTTTAGCTCCTGAGAGCTAAAGACTGACCAGGCAGACATACATGAAACATGGCAGGAGGCAGAGAGCCCGAGACAAGGCACCCCACTAGAGAGGCACTGAGGTCAATACCCTGTGCCCATTAGCTTGACCAGCCCGAGGCCTGCCATCCCAAGCACCTTGGAGGGGTGAACGGACAGACAATCTATCCCATCCCTTGAGGAAAGAATGGAGGTCATTACACTGGGCACAGAAGACCCCGTGTCCGCTGCTACCCTTAGCAAGCCTGTCTCTGAATCTCTGGCTTGGGGAAAATGTAGAGGTGGCAAGTGTGAGAGAGGTCAGGGGTAAGACCAGAGGCGAGAGTGGAAAGGAGAGACAATAAAAATGATCTAAGCCTCGGGCGCCTGGCTGCCTCAGTCAGTGGAGTGTGCGACTCTTGATCCTGGGGTTGTGAGTTTGAGCCCCACGTTCGATGTAGAGAGTACTTCAAAATAAAGTCTAAAAAAAACCCAAACAACTAAGTCTTCGATTCACTCCACCTTGAGGTTCTGTCCATCAAAAGGCAGGGATCCACTGACCAGTGTATACAGGATAACTCCCAGGCTCCATACATCCACCTCGGGTCCATCGTATTTTTTGCCCTGGAAGAGCTCTGGGGCAGCATAGGGGGGACTGCCACAGAAGGTATCCAGCTTGTTCCCAAAGGTGAATTCGTTGCTGAAGCCAAAGTCTGCAATCTTAATGTTCATATCAGCATCCAAGAGCAGGTTTTCTGCCTGGGAGGTAAGATGGAAGATGTCAGGACCAAGCGGACCACAGTAAGCCACTGAACAGGAAGGAGCTGGGTGGGATGGGAGCACAAACAGGAAGCCATCCTCAGTCTCAGGACTTTCTCCACCAACTCCAGGGCAGGCCTTCAGTCACTGTGAAGAGGCTGGGCTGGAGAAGGGCAGCACAGGCTCCTTCACACAGGCAGCCGCAGGCGGGGGGCGGGGAGGGGGGTTCTGGGGGCTCTGCCACGTCAGGCTCGGGTTAATCGCAGTCATGTCTGCCAGGACTTGGGGGCCAGGAACCTCCGAGGTAGTCCACACTCTAACATCTCAGGGAAAGAGCTGAGCGAGTGCGCACCCACAAAGCAGCTGTGGGTCAGTCAACATTCTGCCCTCGGTCAGCAGCGAGGCTGCCTGAAGGTGCAGAACCTGCAATGCTCCCGCCACGCCTGGGAGCCCTGGAAGATGACGTGCCCAGCAACGAGACCCTCTGTTCGCTGGCTGGAATGAGATCTAAGTCCAGTCGTGAGGCCTGTGTCAGAAGCAGCCCTAGGGGCTTCCTCATCATCTCCAAAAAATTAAAAGCTGGAGTTTCCTTGAACACTCAGGGCCTGATGGTTATGTCATTGGTGACAGAGGGTGAACAACCCAGCCCGACTCAGACACAGGGCACAAGATTGTACCTTACCTTTAAGTCTCTATGAACAATAAACTTCTGGTGGCAGTACTGCACAGCAGACACTATCTGAAAGGAAGGAAGAAGGGTTAGCCCAGTGGCATCTGAGGGTGGGCCATGCGGCTCGCGGACCTGTGATCCCGTGACCTAGTTCTAAGTTGCCACAGAGACAGGCAAAGCCCAAAGGACCCTCCACAGGCCTAAGTGAGAGAGGCAGCTCCTTCTTATATGCCAAATCCCAAGAGGCAGAGGTCGGGCCCATACTCTGCAAAGGGAGCCACACCCACCTGGCGGAATTTGGCTCGAGCCTCTTTTTCTTTCATCCTGCCATGAGCCACCAGGTAGTCAAACACCTCTCCTGCAAGACACAGGGGTGGGGTCTAGGTCGGAGCTTACTGGGGCTGGGAAACGGGAGGGCACACAGGAAGAGGCAGTCCCACACCTACCTCCACTGGCATACTCCATGACAAGGTACAGAGTTTTCTCAGTCTCGATCACTTCAAATAACTTAACTACAAAAGAAAAGGCCAAGTCACCAGTCAGAGAAGTAGTAGGGGCCACACTCTGAGGCCCAACCTGAGCAGAGGCATCCTTGGGACAAAAGCCCCCTCCCCTCCTCCACGAGGGCAAGTTCCTCTCATGACAGCCACACTACTCAGGACAGCCCAGTGTGCCAGAGGCAGAGGTAGATTTTGAGCTGGGCTTCCCCAGAGGCATCCTCAAGGACTCCAGACTCTAGCAAATAGCATGCCTCGGGGAGGAATACAGGCTGGGAAGTGGAGCCGTGCTGTGGGGGAAGAAGGAAGGAACGACATCTGGTTCTCACCTATGTTGGGATGATTCAAAACCTTCATTATTCTTACTTCGCGGAATAGCTAGAAAAGAAAATACCAAGGGTCATGCTTGCTTAACTTGCTCCCCTCAGGTCCCCTCCGAACAGAGCCACTGCTAGGATTCTTCTCCCCAAAGAGAAAACAGGCAAAGAAATAGGGCAGCCGTCCAGGTCACTCAGACCTGTCACTGATGGCTGAGAAGCGGGTGAGGGGGAACGAGAGCAGAAGCGTCAGCGGGAGGAAAGCTGGGTTCCAGCGACTTGTACCCTTGGGTTCAGCATCTGGACAGACCAGCCACGTGCCCTCTGTTGCAGTGTCCCCAAATCCAAACCCCAAACAGCAGACGGGTTTGGCTGGGTGCCTCTGAAGGAGGGAATGTAAGCCCATGTACATGAATATTCAGAACCAGGGCTGCTGCTAAAGTTCAGTGACAAAACAGACTCCAGCTTGGGGTGTGTGTGTGCGTGTGCGCGTGTGTGCGTGTGCGCGCGCGCGCATGCTGGGGGGGGGGAATTCGAAGGGGGCCCCCAACATCTTCTGGTTTACAGAAGTCAGAGGGCTCTGCACTAGTGGGCAGGCCCTTCTCTCCTGGGCCTCTGGGGCGGTGACAGAAGAAGCCGCTCCTATATATAGCTGATGCCAATTTTAATCAAACCCACCTCCACACACTCACGCTCTCTTTGTGAAACAAAATCAGGGACTCCAAACCATGTATTTGCATAAAGAAAGATGACAGAAACGAACTCAGTCCCCTCTGCGGGGGCCAGAGAACTGGAGGTGGGGTTTTGGTAACTTCCAGGCCTCACCATTTGCACAAAGAGCAGAACTAGTTGTTTATGTTATGTTTTGGGTTTTTTTCTGGCAGGGGGAGAAGAGGTCTGAAGACCTAATTCAGGATAGAGTTTATGGAATCAAGTGAGCACGGTTTTTCCCCTTAATGAGATCCGAGAGCTTCTGTGAGCTGGATAGGGAAAGAAGAGACAGGCTTTCCAATCTTCGGGAATCTGATTCTGAACTTGGCTCCTTTTTCTTGTTAGAGCCCAGGTTTCTCTTGCCGCCTTCTTCCCTGGTCCAGCAGTTGTCTTGGATGAAGAGGCAAAAAATCCTGGACACCACCTCAGGGGTGGTAAGCAACTGGGAAGTAACACTGAAATGGGGCCGGAGGCAGTGGCCAGGGTACCCCCCCCCCCCCCCCCGCCACACACATTCCCCCCGGACACCCGCTGGCCTGGAAGGGGCATTCTCCTGGGAGAACAGTGGAGTTTTCTGGGCTCAGCTGAGAACCCTGAGGGGGATAGATTCTTCACTATTGTCCTTTTTTACGGATCACTGCTGGGATCAAATTTAACTAGAGCGATTTGGCCAGAATCAGATTGGCCTTGGTAACAGTGTGTGTTAAAAGGCTTTTAAAATGGCTACATTTGTCGGGCACTGGTGCCTTCCAGCCGGCTGGTCAGGAAGAGGCAAAGAGAAAAAAGAGGTGGAAAATAAGACGGCCTGGCTGACTGTGGCAATTACCATATGGTAAGCTGGACTGCACCAAAGACCAAATGGCCCACACCAAGCTGGCTTCCACCCCGCAGGGTCTGAGCCAACATATCAAGAGTAGCCCTCTTTCCCTTCCTTCCGGAAAGCTCTAAGCAGGAAAGCCCTGGTGATGACAGCAGTGTTTCCTCTGAACCAAAGAACCCTGAGGGGACCCCAGGGCTAACAAAAAATAGGAAACGCCGTGGTTTTGGCTGCCGGTGTGTCAGGGCACCTCAACCTCCACGCTGCTAGTCCGTGAGTGCCTCTCGCAAATACCAGCCCCCAAACCTAGTCCCAAGCCTCCCAATCCCACTGTAGTTGACTATCAGCATGAGGTCATGCCCTCTCCTGACTCAAATAACACAATGTGCTCATGGAGAAAAAAAAAAAAACTCAGTCTCCCTCACGACAGAAAGAACTAGGTGAATCAAGGTTAGAAAATCTGAACCAGGGTCAGGGGAGTACGAGGGCACAAGGAAATCTGACTGACCTAAACAGGGGCAGCTTTTTGGGAGCCAGATGGGAGATTTCCTCCTTCCCCTAACTGCCAGAACCCAGGATGAGGAGAGAGAGGGCAGAGAGTTTCCAGTTCAACATCAACCCGTCCCTGGCAAGCTGTCCCATTATGCAAAAACCTTTTCAGGTCCCCACCTGCTCTTCATAGTTTCCCAACCAGGGGGCATGAGTTCCCACCCGAGGAGCTAGCTAACACAGACCCCAGTTTCCCACTGTAAGTCAAGAAGGGAAGGAAAAGTTCAACTTCACCTAGCGAACAGTACATGCAAATGACTTGACTTTTAGCCAAGAGGAGCCTAGAAGTGAGAAAGCAAATCGGGAGTACCTGTCCTTAATCTGCACAAACTGGCACGGCCTTGAGACTGTGGAGTTTAGCTTCTAAAAACCGCAGTCTTCCATACCCACATCCCCTAAAACTGTAGCTGGCACAAATGTGGTGGCAGGCCTCCCTGCCTCCTCTTATCCCTGTACGTCTAGAGCCACTCCTTTGGATCATTCCAGATCTTGGAGTCACCAAACGCATGTTTCTAGTAATGGCTACGAACGTGTGTTTTTGCATAGGGCTGGCCACGGGCCAGAAGATAACAAGATGCAGGAAGTAGGTCAGATAGATAGGCCAAATGGTGGGGAAGGGCAGAAAGACTTTGAAAGAGCCAGTGCCTGTGGCCAGGAAGCCCACCCAGGAGGGGTCAACGTGGTGGACACGATCAGAGCCCCATAGGGAGCAGAGCCATGGAGCAGCGGAGACAGTGAAATGACCAGAGATTTTTAAGTTAAGGATTCAAGGGCAGGCCCACCTGGGGTCAGTAGATCACTGACCCCTGAAGAGAGGTTTAGAAAGGAACAGAAGGTGCTGTGTGCTTACCTTCTGGAGGCTGGAGGAGTTCAGTTGAGTCTTGTCAATGATCTTCACAGCTACCTGCACAGGAGACAAAAAGCCCCCGATTCCCTCTCTGAGCAGGCTGAACCCAGGACTCAACTCTCCCTCCTCTTCTGTATTTCCACCTCCTTCTGCCGCCTCCCTCTCAACACTTCCATTCGACCCGACGGCATTTCCACCTGACAACAAGAGGGTGGCTGCGGCAGTTGTCCCACCGCGCCCAGCCCCCAGAGCTCACCTCCTTCCCGGTCAGGATGTGCCGGGCCAGCTTCACCTTGGCGAAGTTACCCTTGCCAATGGTCTTAAGGAGTCGGTAGTTGCCAATGTGGGGCTGCTCGTCAGCAGAGGCGGCTGAGTTGCGGCCCCGCAGCATGTTGGACTTACTGCTGGGCTTGGGGTCGAGGTGTCCCAGGGTGGGCTGCAGGGTGGAGACAGGCACACCTTTCCGGACGCCGCCCTCTCAGTTCCCCACTCCCTTGCCCTTAGCTCTCCACAAAAAACCCAAGAGGCTGGGGGAGTAGGGGCGGACTGCAGGGGGCTGGCAGGCAGGCAGAGGATCGGAAGGCGGGGGGGGGGGAGGAGAGGAGAAACGAGCCAGTCTTCATCCCAAGAGAGCAGAGCGTACAGTCCAGTCCAGCGTGCTGTGGGTGTGGGAGCTCGGGACCTGTGCTGTCCCACCCGCCGCTTGCGGCAATAACCCAGCAGCCCCTCGGCCTCCTGTGGGCGAGCGCCTCCTGCTGGCCTCCCTGCAGCCTGTTCATGCCAGGACAAGGAGGCGAGGCAAAGTCCCAGGAGCCCAACAGTCAGGTTTAACTTCAAAGCACTCATCACCATCCAACACGTCACCTTTACTTTTATCATCTATCACTTTACATTCATTTGTTGTCGATCCCGATAAGAATGGAAGCTCATGAAGGCAGGCATACGTCATTTATTCACTGACACATCCCAGCACCTACACGATCGGAGTTAGGACAGATGCTCAATGAAACTTGTGCCGTGAACAAACTCAACAACAGGGTCTGAGCAAGGCGACCATGTGCCCTCAGATAGCCCGTCGCTCGAACAAGGGTGTGACAAAGCAGCAGTGATGGCCACGGCACTGAACAGCTACAGACACGGAACACAAAAACCGTACGACCCAGACGAAAACGCAGGTTTACATGAAGACGTGCATGCTCCTCAGACGACTACACAGAGTTGCTAGTGAGCCGGTGGCTCTGCTCCTCGGTGCACACCTCGGAGGAATGGAAGGGACATCCCACCGATGTGCGTTCGTAACATCCCACGCTCACAAAAGCCCCAGAGTAGAAACCACGCCCATGTCCATTAATTGAGAAATGGAGAAACACACTATGGAAACAAGGCACACAGCGGACTCTTCGTCGGCAATAAAAAGCAGCGACACCTGCTACAACATGGAAGAATCTTGAAAACAGGATGCTAAATGAACAAAGCTGGTCACAAAGGACCACACGTTGTATGATTCCATTTACTTGAAATGTTCAGACTAGGCAAATCCACAGAGACAGATTAGTCTAGGACTGAGGAGGGTGGGGATTTAGGGGTGACAACTAAGGGGTGTGGGGTTTCTTTCTGTGCTAATGAATGTGTCCTAATGAACTGTTGATTATGGTGATGGCTATATCACTCTGTGAATTTACTCAAAGTCACTTAATTGTACACTTGAAACGGGTGAATTGTGTGGCATATGAATTACATTTGAATAAAAGTGTTAAAGAGTCTGGCCTAAGTCTCATTTGGAGCCCGGATTTACCTCTCAAAGGGAAATGATGCCTGATGCCATATGGGACAAAGTGCTGCCAGACCCTCATCCCAGAACCAGCCAGAGCTACCTTGGAAACTTCAAGGACATAATGTGGAGGAGAGCAGGGTGACCAGAAGTGTGAGTCCAAGTTCTTCCTCTCACGGCCCCTTCGGGCTGGCCTGTCGTGAAGCCCTCCACAACCACAGGGAAAAGAAAGGACTTGCCACGCCACCCAAGGAACTGTCCAGGGTTCCTTGCAAGAAGCTTGCTTCCCTCATCAGATGCTTTCCAGGCAGAAAAACAAGAACACAAAGCAAATAGCCTGCTGACGTTTCCCCCTTCTTACTTGTGTCAACGGAGGGCCTTTCTTTCTCTCTGCATAGTAGCTGCTGGCTGGTTGGGGTAAGTGGTCTGACTCAGATCCCAAAAGCTCACGGACTTAGGCGTTTGAGGAAACAAACAAACAAAAAAGATCCCATGCACCTGGTCGATTTTGAAGGCAGAGCTTCCTGACATCTCAGCAGAGTCCCTTTTAACCTCTTCGCTCTTTAGGGAATGTTCTCTCTCTCCCGCGAGTCCTCACCACCCCTCCCAAGTCCACCAAGGCCCCAGGGCCTCTGCTGTCTGCCCACCGCAGCCCACAAAGCTCTCTTGCCCTCTGTGCTTCAGACACCCTGTTGCTCACTTACCTCTGGCTGGTCCTCAGTGTTTGCTAGATCAGTAGATTTTCAAACACCTGCTTTTAACCCTTCCAAAGCAACCCTAGGATTCACACCCCTTGGAGAGAAGGGCATTCCTAGGCCCTGCGGGTACCTGCCTTGGGCTCAGTCTACCAAAGGGTACCCTGAGCCCCCTCCATCAGGGTCCTGAAGGCCAGGCCTCCGTGGCCTACCTCTTCTCAGCCCCATCCTCCCAGCAAGTGCTGCTAGACTGCCTACCGCCCTACCTGGTCTGCCTCAGGGGCCACGAACAGGGAAAATCTTCCCTCTGACCCAGCTCCCACGAGAGGAAGATGGGTGGCAAAGTGTCCTTGGCAACCTCCCATTCACCCCCTAAGTTTCTTGTCACTCCCCTCTTTTCTGAGGATATGAACCAAAGGCAGCAAGAGCTTGGCAGTCCCCAAGCCCTCAAAACTGTTAATAGGAATTTACTGTTGACTTGAAGATTTGGGCCCTCTGCCCCTCTGAAGCCAAATCTGGGAATCCTACTGCCCTTCCCAACCTCTGCTCTGCGCCTCCCTCTTGGTGCTTCTGGCCCTCAGGGCTGGTCTGTGTGGCCCAGCAGGACAGCATTGCCCGTGAGGCTCAGCGGACCTCAAGCACATCAATAACCACAAGAGGGGCTCTGCCATCCACCTCCCTCCTTACAGGGGTACAGAGGTGTGGTTAAGAGTGCAAATGCCAGGGACAAACTGCTAGTGTCCAAAACCTAAGTCTGCCAATGACTCAACACATGCTAACTCTATTATTATCAACACCATCCTTAAGAGGGAGATGAGATTATTACAAAGGGGGAAGGAAACCATCCAAGAGAGGACCAGCGCAGCGTGACCCCACGCACCTGTGTCAGGAGATGGTCTAGTGGGTGCCAGGGAGCTCTGTCTAGCAGAACCAGGTTCAAGTCCCGACTCCCCCACTTATCAGCATTAGTTTCCTCGTCTGTAAAGTGATAAAACATTGCCTACTTCACGTTAGGTGAGAGAACACACGTCAAATGCTTTATCCGGTGCTCAATGAAGAGCAACCACTATTATTTTTAGTTCCCAAATACTACTGTCTGCAAAGTCAAAGGTCCCTTTGTCAACAAGACTTCCACCTCTGAGTGGAGCCCTCCTAAGCCAGCGGTCGCCCAGTGGGGGCCAAGGCCATAAGAGATGTTCTGGCCCTCCCCACTGGAGAGGGGTCCGGGCTGAGCTGTGGACGCCCTCCCCTCTGGCCCATGTTGCTAGCCTGCACCAGCACTTCTAGCCTCCACAGGAGGTGACCAAACAGGGCAGCTGTGAAAGGCTGGTCCCAAGCCAGGCACCCGGAACAGAAAGAGAGAAGGTTCAGCTTGTCCAGGACCCAGAGAAGCAGGAACACTGGCCTGTGATCCTTGATCCTCCGGCTCCCCTTTCAGGACTGAAATCACCCAAGTGTCAGGACTCAAAGCCCAAAGACTGTAGCCTTTCTCTCCCTTTTTCACCTCTCCTCTGAGACACTTCCCACAGCAGGCATGGGGGCCAAGGTGAGGAGAGCCCAGGGGAGCAAACAGAGAAAGGGAGTGAAGAAAGGAAAAAGTCTCCAGCGGAGAATGTTTCTTGGACCATGGTCCCACAGGACGTGGCTGCCCTGAAGGCTGAAGTGGAGGTAAGCGTTCAGAGAACCCTTCAGAACCGTCTCTTCTGTGGTCCTCCCTAGGCCCACTCGGCCTGGATCCAGATCTCACCGCCAGGTTGGGGGCTGAGCACCGGCTACCCTTCTGGGCCAACGAACCAGGCTCCGGCTAAAGCCCTGCTCTTCCCCCCACCTCTGTCCTCCCTGTTCACAGTACGAGGAACGCCAGACATTCCCAAAGCCCTGGCCCACAGCACCCCACAGTCAGAGCCTACAAATCTGAGGAAGTCTGTTGCAAGTTGCCAGCACGAGTCTCAGGTAGCCTTCAGAAAGAACAGGGGGTCACCCTGCGAGGCCATATTTGGAACCGACGGCAGACCACACAGGTGACTTAGCAGGCCTGACTCAGAAGTGGGATGTGAACAGCTTTGGAGGCTCAACAAGAGAGGTGCAATATAGGACCCGGGGAGAAAAGAAAGAGGCTTCTATCTAGCAGGCCCTTCAACCTGGGATCTCCAAACTCAGCCTTAGGCGTGTTGCCAGGTTCGCCAGGAAGACAGCCTCCACCCCTGAGGCCCAGCGCTGACTCAGGTAGGCAGGGCCCCTTCCCTAACGCTGGGGGCACCTACCAACAGTTCTCCCCTAGAAGAGCCCGTGCTGCGGGGCTCTGCATTCAGGCCTGGCCTCAAGTGTCCTGAGACTTCCCCAGGGCTGGGAGGGGTGATAGGCAGGTACTCCCCGGCCAGAGGCAAAGTAAGCCTGGGCACCGTGGGAAGAAAAGGGTCCCTTGGGCAGCGGCCCAGTGCACCCGCCCCAGATCCCAGTCTCCCCTCGCTGGAACACCTGAGCACCGCCCCCCCCCCAGGGCCTCCACCTGTCACCTGCCCCCTCCTCTCACTCTGGGTGCGCCTGCTGACTCAACCTCTGGGACTCTTCTTCCGGCATTTGCCCCCCTTCCTTTCCCAGCCAGTGCCTCTTTCCATGAATTTTACTACCTGTGCTAGCGCCTGGCTCCATTCAGCAGTTCTTTAAAGATCCTGTGTTTGGGGTGGGAGGGGAGAGGAAGGGGGCAATCCCACAGCAGAAAAGGGGAAAACATACCCGGCTGGAGAAAGGGACAAGGACTACCAGCAACTTCCATTCAGCAGAGCCCACAGCAGAACCTGTCAGGCAGCGAGGGCAAAGTACAGAGGCCGGCAAGAGCCTGGCCCAGGGCGGGGGCTGCCGGCTCTGCCAGCCACCCTTACTCAGCCGAAGCAGGCGACACCTTCCACCACCTCCTCAGTGAAAAAGAGTGAGGCAGCCAGGCCCGAGCGGCTCCTGCCTGGGAACCTGGACTGTGTCGCAACCGAAACCACCACTAGCAGAGAGAGACCGGGCTTGGCAAGGAGAGCAACAGGGACAAAAAGCCCCACAGCTTCCGGCAGGCCAGGGTCTGGTGGCCAGAAAACGCATGCAGTCCCAGGACACGACACCAACACGACACCGACACGGGAGCAAGGTGGGAAGAAAGGGGCAGGCAGGCACCGGGAAGAAAGGGAGACAGAGAGAGAGGCGGGTTTAGATCAACTTCCTTCTCCCTCCCCCTCCCCCTCCCCGGAAGTGGGCTGCCCCACCCTCCCCAAGGTGCTTTGCTGGGTAACAGCTGGGAGAGGGTGAGGAGGCTCTGCTCCGGCCAGGGCTGTCATAAAGTCCTTCTCACCCTCTCCCGCAGCAGGTGGGACCTGGGCGGCGGGGGCGGGGGGGGCTCCAACTGGCCGGGAGGAGTATGTGTGAATCAGGCCGGCTGACCCGGAGGAGCAGCCTTGCCAAAGACCAGCCAGCCACCCATGCGACAACAAGAAGGGGGTTAGGCAGAAACCAGCAATCTAACAGTGGCAGACGGACCTCCTGCTTCACAAAAAGCAGTGTTTACCTCAGAAAAATGCACATTCCACTTATACACAAAATATTCTGGATGTAATTTCAGGGAGTTCAGGCACCCTGTGAAGCCCCTTTAGAGGCTGATGGGTTCTAGACTAAAAACCTTTGTCACTGATTGAATAAGACATTGAATTCTAAAACTTGCCCCAAAGATGGGGAACCAATCAAATGTCCCTCTAAGTCCCTTCCAGCCCTGATTCTGGGAGTCCATCCCTAAGTTCCTGCCCAGCCTCCGACAAGTCTCCATCACCCCCCCTCCCACCCCAACAACACTGCTTTACGAACTTTGAGGGCCAGGGACAGCAGGGACGCTGGTCTTCACACCTTCCTCCTGCAAAGCTCTCCCGTCTGGGCATCTGCTAACTCGGGGCGACTGGAGCTCTTCCTTGTCTGAGTTCTGCGTTCCGGTCACGCCTTTCTTCTGGCTCCTTTCTTCTGGCTCTACTTCGAATTCATTCCGTATCTCTAGGCTAGGCTCTTTCCCACTAAGCAACTCTTGAAAGATCTCATGCTGGTAGGCCATAAACCCCTCTAGAGAAGGGCAAAGCCTCCTCTGTGCCCTCCCAGCACCTGAGCAGATACCAGGGAGACCATGCCACTCAGTGTTTGCCTTACACAGGAGCCCTGATCAACACATTCGACATTTCTGACACTGTCTTCTGCTGCCACATATTCCCTACGTTCTCCACACCTGTAGGTAGCATCCTCACGTCACAGATGAGAAAGCACAGAGGTTATGAGACTGGCCCAAGATCCCACAGCCTCCCCGCACAGAGCTGGGACTGGAGCCCAGGGCTTTTGTGCCCAGGTCAGCACTCTGCTGTTCCTCACGGTCCCCTTTGCTGGCTTCCCCCAAAAGAAGATAAGGAAGCGGGGCGGGAGGTGGGGGGTGGGGAAGATGCCTAGGCCAACAGGAACGCCAGTGTCTGGCTCAGGCCAGTGTGTAGGGCTGCTGTGAGGACGTACCCAGGGGGTCCCACAGTCACCCCTCTTCAAAGTGGGCCCTGATCTCAGTGCAAGAGCTTAGGGTTTATTCTGGACCCTGGGCTCAGGCTTGCCTGCAACCACCTGCCCCTTCACTCAGAGGCCAGAACAGGATCAAACGGCTTCATTTTTCCAGTCCCTAGGGTTCTGCAATGTGACAGAAAGGTTGTTTCCTCAATCCTGTTTGTGGGAAGCAGTAAGGGGTTTTGTAAACTGAGGAAGTACCGAGCACTGACCACAGAGATGCTGGGGAGAAATGGGTATGACTGAGCTGACAAGTCACATGGCCATGGCAAATGGCTAGTTCTTTAACCCTTCCTCCTTCACTGCATCCAGGAACCCTCTTTGCATCCTTTAATCCTGAGCAACTGTCACTCTCAACTGCCAAGAGTCAAGAAACCCGAGGAGCACTGAGGGTAGGAGAGATCTCATAAGGCTGGGGGAAGCACTGACCAGTGGAAATGTAACCCCCAAAATTAACTGTGATGGCTTCCCCTGGGAGACCCTCACCTTCCCTTAATACAGTGGTGCAGAAGGGAGGTGGGGCTGTGTCAGAGTGTCAGAGGGTTGCTCCCGCCTTCTAGCTGGGGCAGATGCCCCCTGACAGAGGACACCTGCAGAGCTGGCAACTGAGGCCTGAAGCCCAAAGCAGGTGGGTCACTTCATGCTAGCTTTTCGAGCTGCAAGCCTTACCCCAAGGCAGGGGGACCAGCACTGCAGCCTGGGCCAGGAGGGAAGCAGCCTGCAGGCCTCAAAGCAGCCATGGCAGGAGCCAGCACATGCCTGGGAGGACCAGCAGGCAAGAACTGACCTGGAGTGTGACCAGAATGGAGCCAGCACCTCCAGCTCACTCCCCTGCATGCATGGACGCCACAATACAATGCTCACCCCTCATCTCCTGCCTTCTAAGCCACTTGAAATGCTGGGCTCTTCCTCAAACAGAGTGGATTCTACTGAGCAACCAGAGGTTTACCAGCTTCCAGTACCAAATTTCGTCCCTGAGAATCTGCTCACTGGGGTCTGGTCTCTATCTCAATCCCCAATTACTGTTGCTAATTCAGCAAACCTCTGTTGAGTGCCTACCTCTGGAGCCAGGGCTAGTTGCAAAGTTCAGAAAGATCTGGTTCCTGCCTTCTAGAAACTTAGAAGATATATTATATTAGACTCACCACAGTATCTCTGCTTACTTAGTAAGGGAGGCAGGATAGCATGACAGAGCTCCGGAGGCTAATGGGCCTGGGGTGGGAGCCTTGCTTTTGCTCCTTACTAGGTCACTGAGCACGACTAAGATTCCTTGACTTCTCTAGATCTCAGTTTCCTCATTTGGGACATGTGGACACCACCTGTAACAACTTCACAAGATCAGCATGAAGACGAAACGAAAAACGCACGCCAGTGTGGGCCGCACTGCCCAGGGCACGGTGTTTCCTATGATCTCGCTTCTCTTTCGGATAGGAACCTGCTTCCCATCTCAAGGGGTCCTCTAAGCCCAGAGAAGAGCTCTCATCTCTAAGAACTTGACAACAAGCACCAGTGGAGTAAAGCTGGTATTGCTTCTGGAACAGAGAAAAGTCAAATTTCTAGCATGGCTGGGCTGTCAGGCAAAAAGGACCCTCTTTCCTAACTTAAAACCGCTCTTGCCAAGAGGAGCGGGTGAATAAGAAGGCAGCCAGGCCTCTGGCTTCTAAGCAGCCCAGAGGAGGAGGAAGGTGTGTCTGCTTTTCCTCTCCTCGTGGGCCCCTTAACTCCTTCCTCCCAGAAGAGGTCCAAGAAACAGCCGACATACCAGTACCACATGGTGCCAAGGGCTGGGGGAAGCTCACACTGCCAGCCTCACGCTCTATTCGGCGCCGCCCGTACCAGTGGGTTACTGTAACCATGGAGACCAACAAGTTCCTCCATATCACAGGAGAAAGTCAGCCTGCCAGCAGCCCAGGGCTCTGGGGGAGGCAGAAGGCAGCCTGCAGCAGAAAGGTCTGGCTCACTTTACAGAGGACTGTGGGGAGCTGATGGGAGCCTAACCAGTGCAGCTGAGGTGCCTGGGCCTCCCTCTTCCTTCCTTTGTAGTGTATGTTTTTATTCAGCACATTGGCTGGCTGTATACTGTGCAGGAGCAAAGGGCTGGAGTCACAGATCTGCAGTGGGACCCCAGCTCCGCCACTCTGGCTGCTGGGTGGGGAAGAGCTCAGAAGTGTGGTATGAAGAGTCACACAGATGCACACGCACTAAAAGCAAGGCTCCAGCTATCATGTAACATCTTCTTTTAAGGGATCCAGGTCAGTAAACACTCTTTCCCCTAGTTTATCCCAAATCCTTTTGTTCGAGGCATTATCCAGACATCTTCTTACCAGAGAGTGATCTCTCCCTTCTCTGGATCTCACAGCATCCTGTCTGGACCCGTTCATGTCTTCCGACTGACTCTGTGTTGCCACGCCTTAGCCTCCTCAAGCTCTGAGAGGTCAGAGACGGTGTCTTGCTCACCCTCGTATGCCCTTAGTGCCTAACATTTAGTACCTGCACCCAGCTGGCCCATGGTAAAACACTTGAGGAATAAAAATGGTACAAGTTTTTGATCCTTACAGGCACCCCCTCCTGGAAGGAGAGACAAGGGCAGAAGGAAGATCAAAACCTCTTGCCGCAAGACCCTTTTCTCCTCTTTCAAGACAGTTGTTGGTTCCGTCTGGCCTTCCCCCTAGACAGTGCTTTAGGGAGGGACCCGGGTCCGTCTGATTCATGGCCCACAACAATGCCTCTAGTGCAGAGCAGAAGTCTGCAATCACTACTGAATGAATAAATGTGTACGAAGGAATAAATAAGAAAACGTGCAGGGGCATCTTCATGACAGTCTTTGGGCCCCACACCAATAACCCGCATCTGTGCCCTCTGCAGGCAACATCCAAGCGGGTAGGAAGCCACAAGATCCCCTCGCCAAAGGATAGGGGGCTCCTATGGAGCGTTAGCTCCACGAACAAACTTCCTCAGGTGGTGAAGAGGCCCTTGGTGCTCTCTCCCAACACAATGCTGGAGGCAAAAGAAGTCACCAAGGTGGACTGGAGACAGACTCAGAACACAGGCACAGTCAGGGATGCGAGGGCTTATGCCCCCACACTCCCGTCCCTGACCCCCTCAAACAAGCCCAAGCCCCCGCCTTTCATCTTGGGGGGGGTCCTCTTCACTGAACTTCCTGATGCCCAACAACCACTGGGCCCTCCCACTTGAGACTGCTTTCTGCCTCTCCACATTCAATCTCACAACTGCTTTGCTATCAAAACCACTGTATCTTGCTGTGACAATGCAAGGCAGCGCGGGCCATTCTAAGAGCTACTGATTTGGGGGAGTGACAATGACTTGTAGGAGACATTTATGCTTTGCCACACTGAGAGCTCAGCTTTCATATTTCCTCCTTGAACTGATGTAATGACTGTAAGGCCCTGTCATCCCTAGAACGCCAACAAAATTCACCCATACACACCTGCCTCCTGTCCTGCACAAATCGGCTTTCCCACCCTGCCCCCCACCCCTCCCCAAGCTGCCTCCTGTTACAGAAAAGCAAAGCAACTAAAAACGGCAGCTGGGGAGCTCAGTTGACTCACCCAGCATAATCATCTCCTCCTAGAATCTCCCATCTTCTCCTGGGGTTTTTGCCAACACAAAGTAAAAAAGAAGCATGAGATCTTTAAAAATAAAAACAACAACAACAACAAAACCCACAAAAAACCTCTCTCAGCATTTATGCAACAGCCTTTCTACCTGAGTGCAGATTTAACCCTTTGTATTTGCCCTTTCCAGCGTGGTTTCCTTAGAACGTCCTCATGCCGAGGAGCAGATCCAGCTACAGGCTGGGAAACAGGCCTTCTGGGTCCTCTCCAGTTCCAGCTCCACACTGGAAGGTGCTGAATAAGACATGTGCCTCCTTCCACTGCATCCTCCTCTGGAAGTGGGAAAAAAGACTGCCTCCCTAGTCCTCCAGCCTCAAAGCGGGCACTGGAGGAGGAGGAGGAAATATCAGAACACACACAGTGGGACAGCGCTTGCTGCCCCAGGAGCTGTGGCCAGAGGTCGGAGCTCAAGCAGGGGAATGAGCGAGGGAAACCACCTAAGGTCATCACTGTTCTCTCACCTCAGAGCAGTCCCCACCTGGCCGGGCTGCAACGTGGCCGCCCCATTTATGTGACCATTACAAATCCAACTGGCCACTCTGCATGAGCAAAGCCCCCGTGGGGCTGCTCCTGCTCATAGGCGGAGGTGTCATCTTCCTCCGAGCGGGTGA
Source organism: Zalophus californianus (assembly GCF_009762305.2). Taxonomy (NCBI): domain Eukaryota; kingdom Metazoa; phylum Chordata; class Mammalia; order Carnivora; family Otariidae; genus Zalophus; species Zalophus californianus. The sequence continues at coordinate 105,237,409 of NC_045605.1, read as the reverse complement.
GTGCACCTGAGTGGTGGCACTGGCTGTTTCCAGTGCCTCCTGACAATGAGTCCAATCGGCTAAAATTGAGAATTTGGTCTCACTCATCCCTTAGAGGGATCGCAGGAATGAGTGTAGCTCTCAGACAACCTTTCTGGGTGGGAAGTGGTACCTCTGTGTGTTTCTTTTTGTCTTTGTCATTTGGTACCCAGAAGGACAACTTACTTTTTCTAAGAGATGCTATGACTACAAACTAATGAGAATACTTCCACAAAGCACATGCAAATGTGCTGCGGCACACTGGTCAAGAAATCCCCAACTTACCAGAAGTTCCATCTGGAGAAGAACAAATGGTGGCTGTGTCTTAGACCCGCTCACGAGGGCCCACCATTGTATCTGAAGCAGTATGTTAACCACACTTAAGATTTAAACCATAGCCCAGAACGGGAAAACTAACTCAAGAGTTCTGCCTTGGGACATGTCTTTGCTCCCCAAGCAGCACGGGCAGCAGTAACTGAGGCTCTGTAACCTTCAAACCCTGGGTGAGGGCCTAAAACAAGGGGACTGGAGCTGGGGGAGGGGGCTTCAAAGCATTTCGGGTGGTCGGGTAGGAGGCAGGGTATGAGGAGAAATGAACCCAAGCAGAAGTGAGGAATGAGGCTGGAGTTTCAAAAGGAATTTTGAGTGGGTACTGCCTTACAGGAAAGAAGGGCTAATTCTGGAAGACCACTCTAGCTCTCTCTCTTCCAGCTAGAGAGAGAAAAGGGAGCCTGGGACAGTCCCCTGACTTATCAGGGGCAAATGCTCCTTAGAATGATCTCCCTGCTCGGCACCTGAAGCCAGGGATGTGCTTCCCATCTACCTCACTGGGCCCACTGTGGCCTCAACCCTGGGCCAAGGACAGAGACTGCAGGACCCTGTTATTAAGTGGCCACGGTCTGGGCAGGTGCCTTGGCTAGCTGGTCAGATATTTGGAAGAGGGCTCATTCGTCCGAAGTTAGGTGGAGAAGACTGGAAAGTTTCTCAGTGAGACTGTGTGTATGTCAGCTTCTGCTTGTAGGCCTCAGTGTCCCCTAAAGCCAAACACTGCTCATTTTCTGGTGGCAATGGCAGCTCTACTCAGGACGCCCTAGTTGTTCGAGCAGTTCACCTAGGGAGCAGAGAGGATGGTAAATGAGAAGACATTATCCATTACAAGTGCCTTCTTAACAAGCACTTTCTAATAGTTAATTAATCTTTTCAGAGAAAGTCCTAGGAAGAGTCTGAGCTTTTTTTTTTTTAAAGATTTATTTATTTATTTGAGAGAGAGAACGAGCGGGAGGGGCAGAGGGAGAGAGAATCTCAAGCAGGCTCCACACTGAGTGCAGAGCCCAATTTGGGGCTTGATCTCAGGACCCTGAGATCTCAACGTGAGCTGAAACCAAAAGCTGGACGCTCAACCAACTTAGCCACCCAGGTGCCCCTGAGAGTCTGAGCTTTCTGACCTCTGATATGAACCTGGGGACAGGGGTCTTTGGTACGGATTAGCTCAGCGCTGGTGGAAGCCCTCTGGAACTAGAACCACCAATTAACAGGTGGTGCTGGGGAAAAAGGGGGCCACTGCTGGGCACTGTTAAATGTTCTATTACACAGACTGCATACAAGAGAATGCTGGTTACTTTGACGGAGACAAGCAGCCAAGTCTCTAGCTCATCACCTCCGAATTCACCTAGAGAGGGCAGGGAAGAAAGGGTGCCTACAGAGGCAAACAGATCCTCCCCCAACACATCCCAAAGGGCAGCTCTAATTACCAATAGGCATGGTGGCTTAAATAAAGATCTGAAGACTGAGAGAAAAAAACCCACCCATGATACCTCTGATCAGAGGAATCTAGCTGGGTAGCAGGAGGCCACTGCTACCCATTCTGCTGTTCTATCTAGTCCAAGCAACCACCACAAAGACCCCACAGGCAAAGAAGGGTTCCTACTAAGAGAAAACAAAAGTTATCAAGTCAGAATTTACCAAATATCAAACCCCGTCCAAAATACTTAGAACAATGCCTGGAACATACTAAATGCTCACGACATGCTGGCTATTATTACTCTAATTCCATATGCTTTCCCAGCTTATTCTGTAGGTTACCAGAAAAAGATAAGATTTTTGGCTTTAACTTCTTTACCTAATGCTCACCACAAATGCTCCACAAATGTTCTCTATCTCCAAAAAGAGATGGATCTTTTCGAACCGGCCTGGGAGAGCTCTTGAGATGAAGAGTAAGTTCTGCTCATCTGTTGGCAAGGCCTGGACTTGGACTTGGGTTTCTGGCAGAGCCAGCAAAGGCTCCAGCGGCTCAACTGTTTTATCCCTTCCATAAAAGGCCACTCTACTCTGCTCTGATAAAAAGCACATTAAACCTACACATCCCACCCTAGGAAAATCCAGTACACTGCACAGCTCCCGTGATATACAATGTCAGCAATATTGCTGATACTTTCTAGACATATGGACCTGGAAGCTTACAAATCAGCAGTCGAAATGGGACATGTGACTAGCACTTAGGAAATGGACACACACAACTCACACACAGTGTGGCTAGAGTCCCTGGCGTGTCCTGAAGAGGGCTGCCTCTTCAGTTGTGAGACAGGGAAGCCTGCGTGAGGGGAAGGGGGAAGGGTGGTGGTGGAAACTTAGCTGCACTCCCAGCTCTGGGGCGTCTCTGGCTCAGAGACTCAGCAGCCTTCCCCGGCAGCCAGGCTCCCAGCACCAGCTGTCCTTCACACAACACAACAAGATCACTGTTTGGGAAGACGGGATTTTCGGCGTTGGGTTTTGTATCCATGAACTAGCATGCATCTGTCTCGGGGCAGTTTCCCGAAACAGCTGCATGTCCTGGGCCCCCTGCAGCCAGGATTTGAGATACAGGAGAAGAGAAATGAGACACGAGAAGTAGGAATTCAGGAAGAGTAAAAGCAGGAAGTAATGAAACTGCCTTCTTCTCACCCCTGTCCCATGGGAGCTGACTTTCCCTACCTGGTCCCCACTAAGGAGTCACATACACCCTCACTTACAGCAGTCCCTGCTTATCCATGGGGGATATTCTCCAGGAACCCGCCCTCCCCACTCCGTGGATGCCTGAAGCCACAGACGGTACCAAACCCTAAATACAGATGACCCTCGAGCAACACAGGTTTGAACTGCGCGAGTCCACTTATACACAGATTTGTTTCCACACAGAACAGTACGGTAAATGAATTTTCTCTTCCTTATGACTTTCTTAGTAACAATTTTCTCCAGCTTATTTTAAGAATATAGTATGTAGGGGCGCCTGGGTGGCTCAGCTGGTTGGGCGACTGCCTTCGGCTCAGGTCATGATCCTGGAGTCCTGGGATCAAGTCCCACATGGGGCTCCCTGCTGAGCAGGGAGTCTGCTTCTCCTTCTGACCCTCTCATGCGCTCTCTCTATCTCATTCTCTCTCTCAAATAAATAAAATCTTAAAAAAAAAAAGAATATAGTATGTAACGCATATAACATACAAAATATGGGTTAATCAGCTGTTCAAACGATTGGCAAGGTCAACAGTAGGCTATAGGTAGTTAAGTTTGGGGGAGTCAAAAGTTATAGGCGGATTTGCAAGTGTGTGAGGGTCGGCACCTTGAACCCCTATGTTGTTGAAGGGACAACTATATACTATGTATTTTCCTATAGATACATACCAATGATAAAGTTTAATTTACAAATTAGGCGCAGTAAGAGACTGACAACAAAACTAATAATAAAATGGAACAGTTTTAACAGTATACTGTAATAAAAGTTATGTGAATGTGCTCTCTCAAAATATCTTCCCGTACTGTACTCCCCCCTTCTTGTCAGCAAGTGAGTGACATAGCAGTTAGGCTACTCCTGACCTTCTGACGGTATGTCAGAAAGAGGACCATCTGCTTCTGGCCTGCGGGTGACCACGGGTAACTGAAGCTGCAGAAAGCGAAAACTGGGTAAGGGGGGACCACGGTACCTTCCTTGGCACACCCAGGCTTCCTCCTGGCGTCTCCACCTCTTTACCCTGACAACTCTGCCACGTCAAGTGACCGTGGTATCTAAAGCTGATGCTGGTTACCCCATGAAGAGATAACCAAGGTCATGTGAGCTGGCCTGACACGTTCTGCTGCACTTGTTTATAGGCAAGAGGATTAAAACAACCTGTCAGGGGAGGGAAGGGGGCAAACCCTGTACACAGGGCAAGCACTGGCAACACGGCCCAGAGGCCTCCTGCCAAGAAGTCTTTCGCTCAAATATAAAGCAGAAATCTCTCACCAAACCCCAAACCAGCTAACTATGCCAAATACGCTTACGATCCAGTGACCTTGAGGCACTGCTCAATTCTTCCAATGTTCTTTGTATGAAAGGTTAATATTAGGGTTTTTTTTTTGGGAGGGGCGGGATAGAGTAGAGGGACGGGCAGCATAGTACCCCATGAAGAGCCCCAAACTTAATTCATACCCAAGCAAAGCCTTTCTGGCCCACCAAGAAATGTCTGAGGTGTAGGGTTTACACAAAAAGGAAGGTTCCGAGGGGGTCTTTGGATAAAGCAAGCACTCAGTTCGCAGATGCCTACAGGCCCAACCAGAAGTCAAACCATCCAAACAGAACTTCCTACAACCACTTCTTGCCTACTCAAAGTCAGAACTGGGAGGCAAATTAGGAACAGCTCCAGGGCAGAGGGGCTCAGGCAGCAGAGAGTCTGGGGACCTGATGAGGATCAACCTCTCTAACCAGGGGGTCAACTTGACAACGGTAGTACTAGCCACAAGACACAGAAAGGAGAAAGCGAGAGGTGAGCACCTGAGCCTGTGGCTCCAGGCAGCCTAAACTCCTGATAGCAATGTGGCAGAGAAGCTGGTCCCTGGCTCTGCAAAATGAGATTCTCTCTCCCATGCTCCTCTGCAAAGCCATTTGTCACAGCCCCTAAATAACCAATCCTCCCCTCTCAGCAAGCTTGGGCTACTCTGGTCTGGTCTCTGCCTCAGGCACTTGTGCCTTAGCAGCAGGGTATTTCCATTTGGGTGTTCCCTTGGCTGGCTGGAGAGATGGGCAGAAGAGGGCTAAGGTGGGCCCCCTTGTCTGGCCACCCAGAGGGGAAAAGTGAAACACCTGCTGGCAACCTGCGCTCCCTCCCCCAATTTCCCCTTCTAGCAAAGGGGAGCAGCTACCACTTTCCTAACCCTTTACTCACAGTTTAGGCTGAGGCCAGGGAAGATGTACCCCTACTATGAAAACGGAAGGTAGCAGTCTGGCTTAGGAACTAAGAAACCTGGCTTAGGGAAAAGAGGGGTATTGTGCTACAAGGGATTCCAAGAATAACCTCCCCAAACCATCCACCAAGCTCTTCTGAAGAGCAGGGGTGTTTAGAAGCGCTTTCCATTTCCCCATGCAACACAGAAGAGGGTGGCCTTGGGCAGACACACACCTGGCTGGGGTCACCATCTCCTCTAAGGAGCCCTGGTCTCCCTAACACCAAGTGAGTCCACACCTGCCACAGAGAACCAGCCCGATATGGTTAACGTGCTCTGGAGTTCACATACTCACTCGTGCATTAATCTTCCTCCAGACAGCTGCTGTCATGCAGGGCAGTGAGGCGGGCTGACTCCCCGCTTGGAGCCTCTGAGCCGGTCACTCCAGTTTGCTTGGTAGTTTTGGGGGTGGGACGGGGGAGGAGGGGGAGGACAGCGGGGGGAGGAGGAGGAGGAGGAGGAAGGGAGATTATGATTCTCTATTTTCAAGCCCCGCCCCTAAAACCAGGGAGGGAAGCAGCTGAGTTCCCGCGGTGGCGGGCGTGCTCCAATCTCTGGGCACTACAGAGCCAACCAGCTGCATAAGGAACTCTGGGGAACGTGCACATCAAACACACTGGGAAAAGGAGGGGAAACCAACACGGGTAGAAGTGAGCTGGTCTCCTGCCAAGAACTCTGAATGGTATTCCTATCAGAACTAGAACATAACAGGAGGTGAGCAGGTTTATGGTCCCTGGGGAAAGGCAGGAGGGGAAACAGTAAAAGCCAGGCCAGCATGGGAACAAAACTCACTCCCTGGCAGGAGAGGGGACAGCCCAGCCATCTGCAGGGCAGCATCTATATGCGGTCAGAAGCGAAACACTGTCCCATGACGCCCTTCTGGGGCAGACAGTCCATGCTCTAACCTTAGGACAATTCACACGCTTTGCCAGCTGCGCCCTGAACCCTGCAGTTTGGAGCACGGTCATTTCTCCAACCTTGTAAGTTAAGGTCTGCCACTTGCGGCTGATGACAGGCCGGAAGGGGGACTCTCACTGGCTGGCTAGTGCAAGCTACTCTGTGACCAAGGGCAGAACAGAAGCCACAGATGATGGCCCCTCCCAGGGGGAGGAGAGAGCTCCTCCTTTGCCAGAGCAGAGCCCAAGGCTGCCACAGAGAGGTGCTGTTTAGCGACAGAAATGTCTGTCCGGAGTGTCAGGAGGGACAGCCACCAGGTACTTTCTCCTATTTCTCACCAAATGCTACCGCCGGCCTCCACAGGCTGCCTTTGGAAAAGCCGGTAAGAACCTCGGGCGGCAGCCAAGGCCTCCGAGTCCCTCCCCCATGAGAAGAGGGAAATCGGGCCTGCCTCCTGGGCCTGAAGCAGCTCCCCGGCGTGCTCAGCCAGCCTGCTCCAGAGCTAAAGCCGGAGTCGCCCCACGACTGTGGCCTCAGCTTCCTCTCCACCCAAACCAGCACATAAAAAACCCATCCAGTCCCTCACTCTACAACATGGGGTGGGGGGCACCAACAGTCATGTCAGCGGGGCACTCGGCACTGGCAACAGGAAGTGACGGCTTCATAGTCAGATGCGCCTCCCCCCCACACACCTCATTTATATATATCTATCTGTGCGCACATGTGTGTGTGTGTAAATGTCTATGTATGTATATATACGTACACACGTAAAATGGATTTTCAGTCCAGACCCACATGGCTTCTGGATTTTTCCTTCAGCTGCATAATGAGCTGGCTGGCTCCCTTTCCCTGCCTGCAGCTCCAGCCTGGCCCTTGTCCCTTCCTAGAGTCTCACTCTGGGCTCCAGCCAACTTCAAATGTAGAATGTTCTCTCAGACCTCCAGGCCTTTGCTACAGCCTCCCACTGCCTGGAACACTTCCCCTCCATTATCCACTCCCATTCGTCCTGATTAGCCTCTGCTCGGACATCGTTTCCAGGAAGCTTTCCCTGCTCCATCCCTCTGATTTCACAAGGTCCCTGACACACATCACTTCAAGCCTCTTATACAAGGACTTCGTGGCTTGCTGAAGGGCCTACTCCACAACTCCTGGTGGCTGCCTTGTTCACCGTTACACAAGACTGAGAGCAGCCTGAGGGAAATTTCCAGGACTTAGGTCATCTCTGCGTCCCCAGTGCCTAGTACAGGACCCGGCACCTAACAGGCTCTCCATAAATGCCTTCCTAATTCATGAGGGAAAGTCAGGGTCAGGGTCTTCCTGCTTTTCCCGGAGTCTCCTCACCTGATAGCTCTCAGCACAACTCTGCCCCATGTGAGCCCTCCAACCTGGGTCAGGACTAGAATGCTTTCAATCCATTCCCCAAGGCCTCCTGACACCTCTATGGACGGAGCGTCTGGCAGGATCTCAGAACTCATCTCCGGTGTGTGGAGTGGGGCCTGCTGCCCTTCCACTTGTCCTTTCCCAGTCTCCCTTCTGCCATAAGGTCTGCAGGTCAGCCCCTACGCAGTCCCTCCAAGCGGCAGGGCTGCCTCTGAAGTGGAAGCAATGGGGGTATAGTGCCAAGGTCCCCGAGAGAGAGTGATTCTAGACCCGGTCCCATTCAAATAAGTTACATGACCTTGAGCAAGTCATTCACCCTCTTGGGCCCTGTGTCTCCCCACCTGTAAAATGAAGGTCTGTCCTGTGTGGGCATGAGGGTTTTCAGTGCCTCTGTCCTCATAAGCCTTCCAGCCCTGTCCCTGAGACGGTAGCAGGAAGTGGGCATGGTCTGCACATCCTGAAGACCACATCCTGACCTTGGTTTACTTTGGGTCAACCTGCCTAAAAGTCTGGTTCCATATGTAATATGCCTTGGACACCAGGCTCACACACTAGAAAATCTCCTCTGCGTATGGCTGAAAAAGTTAAAGTTAACTCAGGTGACTACCCCAGACTTAGAAACATTACAACCCTGAACTCAGGGTGCCCTAGGGAAGGATCTTCTCCTTCCCTAGACTTCATTTACCCACAATTTATAAGCTCCTCAACCCTCCCAGCCTCTCTGCCTAGCATGAGAGTGGCTCCAAGGCACAAGGGAAAGGCACCGGGACACAGAGTCTATTCCCAGCAGGCCCCGGGGCTCTGCACACTGAGAGTGAGCCATGCTGAGGAGATGCAGCCCCGGCAGAGTTCTGTGGCACACCTAGCACCTAGCCCCACCTGCAGCAGGATTCCCCAGCAGCCTGGCTCCTCGGAGAGCTCCTGGGTGGGGAGCTGCCCACCTGACTGCCCTGGACAGGTGACCCACGAGGAGAGACTGGTTTGGCAGAACCCCAAGCAGCAGTTTCAGTCTCCCTGCCCCATGTAAGGGGGGTGGGGGGCGGGTCCCAGCAGACCAGTCCAACAGGTCCTGTTGCCACCACCCTACACAGCTAGTGCCTTCTGCACCAGTTCAAAAGCAAGAGAATCAAAAGTCAGGTGAAGCTTTCATACCCTGACACAAAGACCAGGGCATTAAGAAGAAAGGAGAAAATGGTCATCCTCTCATTCTTGCCCTACCCACAATGGTCCTGGAAGACATGGTCTCAGATCTCATAGTTCTTGGGTCAATTCAGAAAAGCAACTGATCTCCCCCCGAGATGCTCAAAGAAAAATCTGGGTTCTTGTCATCACCAGGCACTGAGATGGTGTGAAATTAGTTCTTCCTGTGCCATGCTCCTGAGCTTTTCTCCCACTATAAATAACTCCAGCTTTCTGATACAGACCACATGATCTCTCTAACTCTGGACAAGATCCCCAACACTCAGTGTACCTCTGTTCACCCATCCAAAAGAGAGAAGGATGAGGCCAACTAAACCAGAAGCAACAATGTAGCTAGAGATGCTGTGTGTCAGAGGCAAGAACAGAATTCAGCAAAACCAGGAGGGCTTGCTTCCTGGCCCTGGTCCCTACCTTCAGGAAGCCAGATAGGGCTCCCTCAGCCTCGTGTTCTCCCTGTATGGTTTCCTCTCTGGGTTCTTAACACAACCCAGTAACAGCGTTAACCTTTCTCCTTATCCTCTCACCCTGAAAAAGTTGTCTCTTTCGTCATTATTACACTTATTAAGACATAAATTAAGACTTGTATGTCCAAAAACTGGAGAGAGAGGTGTCTGATTTACAAATCCATATGGACACACTCCCTTAAGGGTGGCTATAAGTAAAGAATGCCTATTTTAGAATTTTTCTGACTTTTAATTTCACAAATAATTGAGAGATGACCATGCACAAAGTCTCCAAACGACTCTCAGGGAGGAAGGGATACAGAAAAAGATAAAAACAGCCCAGACTTCCAAAGGGCTGATTATCTAGTAGGAGAGATAAATAAGCACAAATCACACAGTCCAATGCAGGACCAAATCCAGGAACCAAAGTTAACAGTCCACCTATTCCCCCCAATTTACTAGAAGTCTACGGCTTTTGTTCTTTTTCAGAAGAACCATGGGCGACGAGATCTGAAGATCACAGGTCTCGCTTCTAGTTAGGACCACGAGTTCTGCCAGGATCTATCTAAACCCTGGGGCTTCAGTGAATGGGGATGCCCACCCATGGAGTCAACCACAGTGAGTCGAGGATGCTGGCATAAGAGGAAGCCAACCCAGGGAGACTCACTGAAGAGTCAATCATTTAGCCTTCCTGGTCTCCTCCCCATCTGGAGACTAGGGACAGGCCTAACAGACAAGCAAGGATGATAAGGGAAGAGCTTAAACACAAAGTCAAAAAAGTTGCTCAGGACTCAGGTCATGGAAATGAAGTCAGAATAAACCCCTAGCAAGAGAACAAAAGAGGGTGCTCTTGGGGAAGTCTGCAAGGGATTCCTAAAGCTCTGCATCTAGAACCCCCATCACAGTGCTGTGAAGAGGGAGGCACATTTATATATTTTTCCTTTTATTTCTCAGTTGTTGGTTGTCAAGCCTGATCTCCCCCCTTAACTCCCACTCAATCAGTACCAGAGCTCAGTCCACACTGATCCCGGTTTTTAAACAGGACCCTCACCTATCGGGCTACCAGCAGTGGCAGAGCTCTTCCGGAAGGTGGTAGGTAGGAACAAATACTCCTGAAAGTACCTGGAAAGAAATAAAATTCCCTAGACAAAAAGAGAAGATTCTGTGCCATTAAGAAAAACAAAAGTCAGTCATTTCAGGGCCTGCGGATAAAGATCAAGGCCCAAGTCCTCCTCCATTGTGGAGGAAAACAATTCTGAAGCCAGTTCTAACTTAAAAATGGGAAAAGCTGGTAAGAGGCTTGGTCCAAATCACCTCAAAAGAAAATCACTCCTGAAATTAAAAAAAAAGGAAAGAAAGAAAGAAAGAAAAAAATAGGAGAGGGGGAATGGGAATTGGGTTTGTTTAAAACCTTTCCAGTAGATAGCAGATTAGCTACACAAGACCCTTCCGGAACAGTTTACCGTGAAGAATGTTCTAATGTGCGCATTCTGGAGGTGCAGCCAGGAGCTCAGCACCTACACACGTATTACTGAGAAAATCCTCACACCACAATCATGACTACGGTGTGCCGTCAGTGTCTGACATTTGTCACCGGGGTGGGTTAACAGCGCAGGTTTGGCAGCCTGCCCTGGCGGCTGTTTCACAAGCAGTTTCTGTGGTTTCAAGAAAGGCAGGGTGTTTGCTTTTAAACACTATCTTAAAAATATATTTTAGAATAGAGTTCAACCATTCCAAGATAGGAGGGAATGAAGAGCAAACCAAATAAAGGAATCTGGTTCTACCAAACACAGAGGGAGCACACAGCGGGGCAGGGGAGGGAAAGACATATTCACCATGTGCACCAGAATGGCAAGGAAAGCCGACGCCACCAAGCTAGAAAATAAGGACACAGAAATGGGGGCACTAAAGACAGGAGATTAATCCCTACTCAGCTCTTCAGCTCTCCAAAATAAACTTACCTGGCTCAAATCTATTTGTTTATTTAAAAACGAAATGAAATAAAACCACCCCAACAGTTCCGCATCAATGCAAAGGACTGTCATCTAATCAATTAGCAGCCACACCTCTCTGCCAGTGTGATGTGGTAATTAAGGTAGAGATCTTTCTCCCTGGGAATACAAGTACAGAAGGGCCGAGCCCCTATGGGCCTAACCCATTATGACAGCCTTTTTATTAGCAAGAAAACACTGCCATGCACTCTCCAAGGAAGCGGTGGCCTGCAAAACTAAAGAACACCTGTGTGTGAAAAGCGGCTACCTCCGCTAAGAGATAAAAATGTGCTGGAGGTGGGTGTGGGGAGGGGAGAGCACTCATAAGGAGGCCCACAGTCTGTGCTTCTCCAGGTAATTTATATGGACCTTGGTTTCACCCCCGGAACAAAAAGATGGGTTCTACGGTAATTCAGAAATGGCATATAACCGTGATCTTGGAGAAGCGAATCAGGTTTGAACACAAGTACAACTCTTCTAGCCGGACTCCCTCTTTCTCTGCAAGGGCAACAAGAGGGGCACAGGTGGGTAAATGAGGCTTGAATTAAGGGCAGCAGTTCACCACTTTAATTCCATGCTGGCATCTTAAAATAGCCTTACAGTTTCAGAACTTTGCTAATAAAACTCAAAATGCCTAACAGGATAAAAGAAAAGGCACTATTGCCCAGGTGAGACAAGCAAGTAAATCAAACCATAAACTCCTAAACTCAAGTTAATTAAAATCCCACAGAGGGGCCCAGAACAATGACTCTAAGGCACAAGTGCAGAGGTCTGGGAGAACCATAAGCAGAGCTATGGGGACTAACTTCAGGAGAGAGCAGGGAACCAAAAGAAAGACCAAACAAAAAGGAAGTAGTGGCACATAAAACAAGCAACGGGATAAAGAGGCGTAGCAGGACGGCCAGAGCTCAGCTCCCAGGACTGAACTGGCAAGTCCCAAATGCACACAGCGGCCTGGCACTACCAGCTACAGTGCTCAGTGCCCTTGGCAGACAAGGCTAAAAGCAAGTTGCTCTGGGTCTCCGTGTAAGTGGCATGTAAAGCGTTGTAAAGGGAGAACGTTATTTTTGTGATAAAATGTACACAGTTAAGATCCACACACAAGTTTTTTTTTTTCCTTTTTGGGGGGACTGGGGGTATGGGGGAGTGCCTACAAAAAGAGTTCTAGAATTTCAGCAACTCATGGGTGCTACAGAGCAGGACAGTCAAATCTAGGAATCTAAGCTGTCCCATGCTATGAGGTATTTACTTGTTGGTTACCAATTTTAGGTCTCAGGACTCCAGCTTTTCTGAAACAGTCCTTGAAATTCCAGAAGATGAGAAGACACAGAAAGGACAATCAGAAGCCAGGATTAAATAATAAAGTTTAAAAAGAAGTTTCCCATAGCGCTTACATGGAGCAGTCAAGACCAGGGAGGGAAGCCCAGAGAGCCGCATCTCACCCTGGGGCCACAAAGGGAGAAGCAATCTGGGGCAGAAGAGGCCATGCACCACTCTGAAGGCAACCTGGGAGGCAGGTTTTACCCCACATTGACTAGGAGTCAATCCTCGGGGATGTCTCTACCTCCTACTGCGCGGACACAACTGAAGCAGAACCACAGTCAAGAAAGTTCTGTTCTTTTTTTTTTTTTTTTTAAGATTTTATTTGACAGAGAGATAGCAAGAGCAGGAACACAAGCAGGGGGAGTGGGAGAGGGAGAAGCAGGCTTCCTGCTGAACAGGGAGCCTGACATGGGGCTCCATGGCGGGACCCTGGGATCATGACCCGAGCCGAAGGCAGATGCTTAACGACTGAGCCACCCAGGCGTCCAAGAAAGTTCTGTTCTGACACTGACACACACCGGACCGCTCGGTTTTGTAACCTTGAACAAGTTACTCAGCATTTCTGGACCTCTTGTTTCCTCATCTGTAAAATAGTTAAGACCTACCATCTTACAAAGATTAAATGGGTTAATCAATGTAAGACAGCTAAACAAGTGTCTGGGACAAACTAAGTGTTTAATACATGTTGGCTATTATGATGTCCATAGCTAAAGCCAGTGGCCTCAGTGCAAACCATGCCCTGTGAGTGAGAATGGGCAGGGGTGGTCGACGCTTCAGGTACTCAGTCCGTTCCCTTTTAGAGTTCCCCAACCACTTGGAAAAGTAATGTACTAGAGGGCCATCCAGGAGGCACCGTTACTGAGTCATCGCGTTAGCTAATAGAATGAACAAATCTCCTTTGAAAGCAAAAGTCTATCTTCCATACAGAACAGCGGCCGAAGAGAGAGAGAAAAGCACATCAAGTTCAATTCTGGAATTGAAATGAAAGCCACATGTGAATCTGAAAAGAAATAAGCTTTGTGTAAAAAGCAGAGGATTATGGGGCTGCTGAGTGATGGGAAATGGAGCTATAATCCTGCAAGTCTATACGTAGACTCAAATTGATATAAGTTAAGCACTTGATTAAACACTGTTTTTTAATGACCCGATGAGAAGTGATTCCGAGCATTTGCTTCAAGCTGGTGCAAGTGACTATTAGAGGAGGCCCCAAGGTCTACCACTAGCTGCCCCAAGGGAAGTCTTCCAAAGTCAGAGAGGCCATGGACATTGGAGGACAAGTACAAGCAAAAGGGCAAGGCCGAGAATGCGAAGATACTACGTTACTGCTATTCTACCTGTCCCTTAAAGACTCATCGAGCATAGATAAAGTTTACACCCTGTTACACACCAAGTCTACTTACCTCTTACAGGAGAAAATAAAGTGTATGTCCGTAAAGTGTGGGATTTGGCTAGCATGTTTCATTAAGAAACAGGGCCAACAAAGAGTTAAGCACAGAAGAAATAGGAACAAAGTGTGTGGGCTCTGCAGCCACCCAGGGAACAGACTATTGGGGTGTTCTCGCCGTAGTGAGCGACTGGAGCCTACCGGCCTTCAACTATTACAGGCACCAAGGTTCTTCAAGGATAGAAGCTAAGCAAGCTTTGCAGTTTTCAAATTTGGAATTGACCAATAGCCAATGCATAAGCTTAAAAAACAAAATCTGTGAAAATGAAATCCAAGTAAGCCAAATGATCTTTTTAATGGGAAGAGAAAAAAAAAAAGGCCAATGCTCCATATTAGGAGGAGGAAAAGAGCCAACTTTGGTCAAAGTCCCTTGGGTCACTGAGAACCAGCTTCCTCAGCTAGAACAACTGCAAACCCAGGCAGCAAGTACGTTCCTGCAGCCCAGCCAGCACTCAGGGAATTGCACAACAAAGGCTCAGTATGAGGTCATATCAAGTAACCAACCGATTGAGGACAGGGATGATCAACCCCATGCTTGTCTACAAAAGATACTCTCACACTTATGTCTAGAAACCCTTTACACTCTCTTTACACTCTGAACTACTAAGGACCTCAAACAGCTTTTGTTTATGTGGGCTATAACGACTATTATAATTAAAACTGAGAAGATGCTAAACTATTAATTCATTTAAAATATTACTAAGCCCATTACAACTACACGTCTTAATAATTACACTAACATCAACTAAATATCATCAGAGTAAAACCCGCGTGAACATATTTTTTTAAGATTTATGTATTTATTTGAGAGCACGCACGCACATAAGTGTGGGGGGGGCAGAGGGAGGAGGAGAGAATCTCAAGGAGACTCCCTGCTGAGTATGTAGGGCTCAATCTCATAAGATCATGAACTGAGCCAAAACCAAGACTCTGAACTGACTGAGCCAACCAGGCAACTCCTGAGTTAACTTTTAAAATGTAATTAAAGCTACAACACGGATGAACCTTGAAAACATTATGCTAAGTGTAAGGAGTCAGACACAAAAAGACAAATACTGTATGATTCCACTTACATGAGGTCCCTAGAGTAGTCGAATTCATAGAAGGTAAAATAAAGGTTGCCAAGAGGCTGGGGGAGAGGGAGATGAGAGTTCTTGTTTAATAGATAAAGAATTTCTGTTTGAGATGATGAAAAATTTCTAGAAATAGTAGATGGTTATATAACATTGTGGATGTACTTAATGCCACTTGACTTAAAAATGATTAAAATGGTAAATTTTATGTGTATTTTACCACAATGAAAAAACAGAATTAGAGCATAAGGCCATGGGAAGATTTCAGGTTACCATATTTAGGGAACATTCTATAAACTAACCAGTATTCTTCAAAATTGTCAAAGTCATAAAAGACTTGGCAAGACTAAGAAATGGTCACAGATCTGAGGAGACTATGGAGATGTGACAATTAAATGCAATGTGGGAGCCTGGAGTGGGTCCTGAAACAGAAAAAGCACATCAGTGGAAAAACTGATGAAATCTGAACAAGTTCTGTACTGTGGTTAATAGTATTATACCAAGGTTAATTCTTAGTTTTGATACACGTTCTGTGGTAATGTAAGATGTTAACGCAAGGGGAAGCCGAGTGAAGAATGTACAGGAACTCTTTGGGTTAGTTTTGCAACTTTTCTAAATTTAAGATTATCTCAAAATTTTTTAAAGAAAATTAACTGTTTAAAAAAACCTCCCAAGGTCAATGCTCTGTATTTGAAGGAGAAAATGAGCCAACTTTGGTCAAAGTCCTTCAGGTCACTGAGAACCAGCTTCCTCAGCTAGAATGACAGCAAACCAAGGCGGCAAGTGCCTTTCTGAGGCACAGCCAGGACTAAACAGGGGATGGGAATTGCAAAATGGTTTTTTATGAAATTACCAAGAAATCAACCAACCAAAGCCAGGGAAAATTAATCCAAGTTTTGTCTACATCTGTGATTCTTACACTTTTTAGTTTCAGAAATTCTCTCCAACTATTAAAAATAATGGAGTCCCCCCAAAAGCTTTTGTTTATATGGATGGTATCTATTAACATTTACTGTAGGGGCGCCTGGGTGGCTCAGTTGGTTAGGCGACTGCCTTCGGCTCGGGTCATGATCCTGGAGTCCCGGGATCGAGTCCCACATCGGGCTCCCTGCTCGGCAGGGAGTCGGCTTCTCCCTCTGACCCTCTTCCCTCTCGTGCTATCTCTCATTCTATCTCTCATTCTCTCTCTCTCAAATAAATAAAAAGAATCTTAAAAAAAAAAATTTACTGTATTAGAAATGAGAAAAGACTTAAATATGTATCCATCCATTTAAAAGAACATAATAAACCCATTACATGTAAACATGAGTTACTTATTATTTTTTAAGATTTATTTATTTATTTGAGAGAGCATGCACATGCAGAGGGGGAGGGGGAGAGGGAGAGACAGAATCTCAAGCAGACTCCACACTGAGCGCCGACCCCCATGTGGGGCTTGATCTCACGACCCCGAGATCATGACCTGAGCTGAAACCAAAAGTCAGATGCTTAACTGCCTGAGCCACCCAGGCGCCCCATGAGTTACTTATTTTTAATGAAAACAAACAAAAAACCAAAAAACTATTTGCCAAACCACAATTTCACAAGTACCAAAGGAAGTCCACCCCACGAACTAATCTCACAATCCAATCAAAACACAAAATACCAAAAACTCAAAAAACCCCACACTAAAAAACTAAAGAAACAAATGAGGAGCACTTGAAAGAATAAAGAGAAAGGGAAAACGGGAAAAATAAAAAAAAAATTAAGGAAAAAGAGGGAGGGTGAATAAACAAGCCACAGATAAAACAATGAAAAACCTCAAGGGGCCAATGCTGTATGTATTACAAGAAGGAAATAAGTTAGCTTGGGTCAAAGTCTCTGGGGCCCAGACAGGACTATACAGCAGCCGGAATTGTAAACAAGGGCTCCTTATGACGTCATCGCAAGTAACCAACCCAAGACAGACGATCAACTCAAGTTTTGTCTACAAACAAAGGTTCTTCTCATTTTTTGGTCTCCAGAACTCTCTACACTCTTTAAATGAATTACCGAGGACTGCAGAAATCTTTTGTTTATGGGGGTTATACTTATCGATAGCTACCTTATTAGAAACTGAAACGGTAATTAAAAAAAATATTTTTATTAATTCATTCAAAATAATAAGCCCACTACATGTTTATATGGAAAACCTATATCTTTGTGTGAAAAAACTGTATTTTCTAAAACAAAATTAAACTCATGGCAAAAATTGCATTGTTTTACATTGTTGTACATCTCTTTAGTGTCTGGCTTAATGGACGAAAGCTGACTTCTGCTTCTGCATTTGACGTGCTTCGATCTGTTGTTCTGTTGTAAGACATAAAGAAAATCTCATTTCATACAGACCTGTAGTTGGAAAATGGAGTTTAATAGCCGTTCAGATACTGAGAATTTTTCTTCTTCAACACCACACCAAAACTCAAAAGTAGTAGTTTTTTAAAAGTTAGTTGCAATGTGCAATCTGAGATTTTATCAATGAATTTTTTTTGGTGTACTTTAACGTTAAAATCCATTGGTCATCTTGCATTTTTTTGAGTGGCTCTTTTACCTACTAACAATCTGGGAAATGTTCCTTCGTTGAATTATACAGAATTTCCAAATACTGACATTTCATACAATATCAAAAAATCACATTCCATTAATTTTACAACTGGTCTCATCAAAAAAGTCTTTGACAAAGAAGTTTTCAAAAATTCTCATTTTTGCCTGAAAGCTTGAATTTTATCACTGGCAATCGTGACAGACTCAGTTTGTTCAATTTCAAGGAAATGTCCACTAAACATTCAAGTATGAATAACTACAGTTTATCCATCAGTTGTTCTTTCAAGTAAAAATGATGATCCATACAGCTGGTTCAGCTCCAACACACTAGTGCATTTTCTCAAGACAGTCACTGTACTATGGTATCCAGCAGCAAGGCTCCAAGGATCCTTGGCATTCCATCACTCAAAATATTAAAGAGACTTTTATTAGAGGGTTGAGATTTAATAAAAATTAATAATTTTTAGTGCTTCAACCAAGACATTCTTAAGTGAAAATGGCTTCTTCTTCTTTTTAACTGCACACACAGAGTGGGAAAGAAGTCCGTGACTACCACCACTGGTAAGAGTCTCGTGCCACTCACTGCCTTGATTCATGTTATGATGGCGGCAATATTCTCTGCCATTGCTTCTGCACCAGTCGTGCAAATGGATGAACCGTGAGAGTCAAAGGAGTCATTCAACCCCTTGCATATTTATTACTACTTGTGTTCACTGCTGAGCATTCACATAAAAGAAAATTCTCTGAGGCGTAGTTGGTGCGGACACAGGTTGAGCCGTGTCTGTAAATCTGCTCATTTGTAAGGCAAAAGCACGATTCTGCAAACAAGATAGGAACTCAGTCTTTGTATTTGTAGCTAGATCTTTAATTCGACGAGTCATGGTAACACATGAAGTGCTCCTGCCCTGGATTTTACTGACTCTTCATCCAGTGGGCATTCAGCAATGTCTGCTGCTCAAGACTTTATTAGTCTCTCGGCTATTGGGTGGGCCTTTCCAGCCAAAGCAATGTCAAAACTTATCTGGTAAGATTCACTGACTTTTTCATTTCTAGGTTGGAAAGCTGGAGCAAATTCTGGCTATTTAAGGAGCTCATGGTGTGTACACTTAAAATACTCAATTCCTTTTTCTTTAAGCTCTGAATGATTGGTCTTGACATGATGTTGCAACTTAACTGGCACTATAATACTACACAGACGTGTTCTGTTGCATAAGATACGATAAAACGGCTTTCCTTATAATATTGACTCTTTCAATAACTTTTCATTTCTTATTAACAGTTTTGCCTAGATTCTTCAGATTCCTCCCATTCACTTGTTGATGTGTCCGTTTCAGTAAACAGAGATTGCAAGTCTTCTAATCTCCCTTATTAAAGCCAACAATCCATCCTTAAATATAAGAAAAATATGATAAATTTTCCTCTGTTTTAGAATAAAGTGCTAAAATAAGTTGTAAATGAAATTTTTAAAATTAGAAGCTTTCCCCAAAGCTTTTACAAGTAAGTTTTACAAGTTGTACTTACTTCTTGTTGTGTTTCCTCGAAGGTGCCAGGAAAATGCTGGGATTTCAAAATAATGATTTATAGGACAATAATGCGGTTTACAGGGATTACAGCAGGCACAACTGAAGACAGCTAGTAAGAGTACAGTAGAAATACTGAGAACAAACTGAGTTCATCATTGCAAACTTCCATATTTATACCTTCAAGGACTACCTTAAACATTCCAGAAAATGCAAGAATACAGAAGCACACATTTCATTAGTCAAGAGTGATGATGTCAGCACACATCATTCAGCCTCTGGAAAACTCCACTGTACATCAAGAGAACAAGAGTGAAAAAAGGCAAATAATGCATTAATGTTGTGATGAAACTCATTTTGATTTCACGTACCATCGAACGGGTCTTAGGGAGCCCCAGGGTCCTCAAACCACACTTCGGGAGCTACATTCAATATCGCATTATCAGAATTAACAAGCGCCTCCTTAGATCTCTCTCAAGACCAGGGTCCAGTGTTGGAGCATTCCGGACAGGCCACAGGAAAACAGCCCAGAACTAGCTTAGACCCTGTCACCAGGGAAACTGGGATGCCGACCCTAGTAAACTGTCAGATTGCCAAGCCTGGCTTTACTAAGGAAGGTGGCTCCAGAGACATAAAAAGAAAATGTTTTCTAAAGCAGCAAATCCTTAACTTTATAGAAATCAGAGGAACAGGAGAAAGGACTGGGTGGTTCTGGGATTCTAGACATGAAGGAGATCTCAGACTATCAGAATTCCTCTCCTGGGCCATGCCACAAAAGAGGCATAAGACAGGTCAGGCAGAACGGGATATGGAGATGAAAGCCTGAGATGGACAGTGATAATGAAGGAACAGAGTTCAAAGAAACCAAACAGAAAAAAAGGAAGTGAGAGAAGTCAGCAGAGGGGTCAAAAGGAAGAGGAAGACACAGTGAAAGAAATATTCCCTGATGAGCTCTGAGGCGACACTGTTACCTTTCTCCTTGGCAGCAGCTGCAATGTGAAAAAACGAAGCAACTTACTTGCTGTTCTGACCAGGCATTCAGGCTCTAGAAGCCCCAAGAGATAAACAAGGAACCAACTGAGACCAAAATCTCAGCCCAAGATTCAAAGTCCGCAAACTCCTAGGAGCAGCTGAGAAATGGCTGCGACCCTTCCAGGCCTCACAAAGGTGGGGGGGGGGGCTTTCTTCTCACTTAAGGGAAGCCAACAGAGATAATAAGGACTGGCCCCTGAAGGCCCCTTTGCTAGTGAAAAAGGAACCTAAAAACCTGCTCAGTTCCCATGTGGTCTTTAAGAAAACAGGGAACTTTCTCCTGTTGCCAAAGGGTAAATACTGCACTTGAAGAAAGGAACGTGAAAGAAATCCCATGGGCTTGCTCAGCGGGCCTCTTGTAACACCCGGATCCCAGCACTCAGAAAAACCCATGCTCTGGTGACTTTGGACTTGGCCTTCCAGGCACTGATGAGGCTGCACATACACCACCACCACTCACAACACAGAAATATGGGTAAGCAGAAGGTAATGTTTTGGGGTGTTTCTTTCTTTTTTTAATCGCTAAAATCACCTCATACTGATATCATGTAAATAAATGCATCCCCATTTTTTAAACTGATCTCAATAGTACCTAAATCTCTCCAACAGCATTCTATTCAGATAGCTGGTTGGCTCAAAAACAAAAACAAACAAAAAAACACACAAAAAAAACAAAAAAAACAACGAACTAAAACAATGTTTAAAAAAAAGATTTTATTCATTTATTTGAGAGAGAGAGTGAGAGAGCACATGCAGGGGGAGAGGGAGAAGCAAGCAGGCTTCCCACTGAGCAAGGAGCCTCATGCGGGGTTGGGGGGGGAACAGACGACACCCCAGGACCCTGGGATCATGACCTGAACTGAAGGCAGATGCTTAACCAACTGAGCCACCCAGGTGCCCAAAATAAACAATTTAAAAAAAAAAAACTGCTGGAAAAAGCACCTAAGGGACCCTAATGACTAAAAGAAACCAAGATTCTTTCAATCAATTCAGAGAAATTCCAACATATCTTGACCTGGAGTTGTGTGGTGCTCAGACAAAACTCACTGAGTCGGTCAACTAGAACAGTGACAACAATGATGATTATGTCCTGCCAGGCATTATTCTAGGTGCTTTATATTCATTACCCCTTTTAATGCTCACAATAACTATACCTACAAGATAGGTACTACCATTACTCCTTTTTTGCAGATGAGCAAACAGGCCTGGAGCAATTAAGTAAGCCCAAGGTCATAGTAGGGACTGTCCAAGATTCCAGTACAGGGAATTGAACTGTAGAGCCTGCTGTAACCACAACACACCTCTTATTGGAAGTCCCCAAGTACTGGGATCTCTTTTCAGCTCTGCCATAGGCTCAACTCAATTAGAATGCTATTGCTAGACCAAGCAGGCCTGAGGGGCCCCACTTCCTGTGACTACAGAACCAGTAATTCAAACTCTTGTGGGCAAAAACAAAGCAACAAGCCACAAGTGCATCCAACACGACATGCAAAGACACTCAGATGATGGCCATCTGTGGAGGGGAGGTGGGGAAGTGATGGGGGGTAGGGGAAGGCCAGCAGACCCTCGGGTCTAAAGAGGGTGCAGGAAAAGGGGGCCACCCTCCATACAGGTATCAGTAACCAAAACAAAACCCTCAGTGAAATGGTGCTCAGGAGAAGCAATGAGTAGATCATTGTAGTAGAGACAGGAGCAGCCCGTCCCCAAGGGCAGGGGCAAGGGCCGGAACTACGTTTGCAGGTGGTTTCACTCATTAATCACCAAACTTTCGAATGTGGGAGTTTTCCGTTTAGTGGGGGACTGGGAAAACAATCCTGCTGTATTAGTAGCGCTGATGGTCATAGGAGCCTCAGAATCCTATGTCCTTTCCCGGAGAAAGATTTCCTGCCACTGTTCAGGAAGTGCCAGCACATGGTGACTGATGACTCCCACCTTTCCTACAGGTACAGATCAGGAACAAACTCACACTGTTTGGCATGGCTGAAGTACCTGCTGAGCTGCCAAAGACCAAAAACTATTCTCTCCTTTTTTCTTCCCCAGCAGGCCTGGACAGACAGTCCCACTGCATCAAGCCAAAAGGTGTGGGGTCTTACTGGATTTAGCTGCCAGATCACAACAGCCAGGAGTCTGTTCCCCATCCACAAACCACAGACCCAGTCCCTTCTCCCTGGCCAGGCTGGAGGGTCTTCTGCCAAGCTGTGACCTGCGAAGGGGGCTCAAGAACAAGAGCTGTATCTTACAGAGTCCAATGAAAGGCGTGTAAGACAAAGTTGCCCTGAGTAGCCCTCGGTGTAGAGAGAGCCCGCTCATATAGAGAAGCCTGGCTCAGAGACTGTTCAGTATTGGGAGGGGCTGGGGGAGTTCAGAGACCTCATCTAAACTCATCCCCCAATGAGCAGAGCCCCAGAGGAGGCAGACCCTGGTATGGCCAACTTCCCAAAGAGCACATAGGAAAATAGGCCAAGGCTGCTCAAAACCAGCTTGACTGGTTCTACTGAGAAGCCTCTGGTCTGCTCCGCCTTATGTTAAAAAAGAAAAAGGTGGCTTGGAGCCAATCATTGAACACGCCCCTCCGTTTCTCCTCTCTCCCTGCCCCCCTCCTGTCTGCTGTCCCTCAGGACTCACCTAGCCATCAATACCAGTGTCCATCCTGCCCTCGCCTACCAAACCTGTGCTTACCCCGCTTCATAAACCTGACATTAACCATCTGATGAGCAAAACGAATTGCATTTGTTTTTGCCCCTTCTGCCCTCATTTTCTAATGAGAAAGGTAGGGATAATTGGAAGTAGGGAGAAAGAGTGTCTAGGGACCAAGAAACTTAAAACCCTCTAGCAAAAGCAGACAGACAGGTGAAGGCATCTGGCCTATTTCTACTCCCTAAAGGATGAGCAGGCCTAGTGGGCAAGAGAAGGAACCAGGATCCCCCCTTCACTGAAGGATCACTGGAAACCGAGAGGTCAGGTTCTCTCATGGTGTTGTTTCAGAATCAGATGCACCATGGCAGCCCAAAGGACAGCAAAGGCACTCAGCGGCCAACACCAAAAGGGCTGTGGTGGGGTGGTGACATTCTGCTCCGAGAGCTAGAGCTTTCAGAGTTAACGTCGAGAGAGATGGCCTCTTCCCATGCCAGAAGTGGAAATGGGTGGTTTCCTCCCCCACAAAGTTTGTAAAGGCTTACTCTTCCCTCTGCTGAGACAGAAGGGGAAAATGCACAGATAACACTGCGGTGACTCACTCGTGTTTGATGAAGGCTGTGAGAAAGCCTGGAGAATCCAAGCTAGAAGTGCAAAAAGGTACAAATGCTGGCATCTCCCATCAAGAGAAGGAAACTCAACCACCTATCTGGTTTGTCACTTTGCTGAACTTCCGCTAGAGGAGGAAGGCCTAGGTTTAAACTCCACCCACCCTTTCCCCATCCCTCTGTTTTTGCCTTGCTAGGCAAGTGGCAAAACTGGCAGCACCACCAGCTCCGAGAGAATCGAACCCTTTCTCCATCTCCTCTCACCGCAGCGGCCTCTAGGAGCCCCAGTCTACAGCTTAACCAGGCAGCAGGGGCTGGAGCGGGGGGGGGCGGTGCCTGGTGACTGCAGGAAAGCCTCATCAGGCAGTCTTGGGTAAGGAAGGACAACCACCCTCCTCGCCCTTTCCATCTGCTGAGGTTACTTCATCCCGATCCATTAATGGGCTTCAAAGTGCTGCTGGGGGGGTGGGGAGGGGGGTGGCGGAGAGTCCATTTAGCAGAGCTATGATGGGGCCAAAGGTGGCGCCCAGCCCCCACCCCTCTTGTCGATAATGGGCCACAAAGTCTGAGGCTTGGCTGCACTCTAAGCATAAAATATTCATTCCAGTTGACATAATACATATGTAGGAAAGTCATGGAAGCTCCTGGGAGAAGAGAAAGGCCAGCCAGGTGGCTAAGTGCACAATGGGAAAAGAGTTCACGGAGGCACGGGTTAGTCCTGGTGAAATGCCCCACTGAGAACTGGGTTGTTCTGTCCAAAGGGGAAAGTGTCTAGTCGGAAAAGTTTTTGACTTCCAAGAGATCTAACCATGCAAACCTCTTAGGCAAATTCTCAATTTTTTCCTATCTCATAGCCATCAGTTAAGACACTGACAGTGAGGGGCGCCTGGGTGGCTCAGTCGTTAAACGTCTGCCTTTGGCTCAGGTCATGATCCCAGGGCCCTGGGATCGAGCCCCGCACTGGGCTCCCTGCTCCGCGGGAAGCCTGCTTCTCCCTCTCCCACTCCCCCTGCTTGTGTTCCCTCTCTCGCTGTGTCTCTCTCTGTCAAATAAATAAAATCTTTAAAAAAAAAAAAAAAAAAGACACTGACAGTGAAAAGAATCTCAGGCCCAATCTTTGGTCACCATCCCCTGAAAGATGCAGTCATTCCCTGGGCAAACTTGATTTTAATCTACAGCAGTCCAAGTTTCAAGGACTGTCCTGTATCCATCTGTTTAGCTACTTCGCAAAGCCACAGATTAGAGAAATTATTATAATTTACTAGTTACCTTTACTGGGTTCAAGACTATGGTATGGTGAGCAACTCTGTGAACTCCCGACTCCTAAAGCCCTTGCTCTAACAAGGCCTCATTCTAATTTCTAGGGCCACGCAGGAAGTGAGAATGTCATCCACCCACACCTCTGACCAGAAGGCAGCACCACTAAGGAGCCCTTAGCCAGAGTCAAAGGGCAGAAGTCGGAGTCTGTACCCAGAGCACAGTGCCGCATAGCTCCCAGGACATGGAGGGAAATGAGAGCTCTCTACTAGAGTCAACACTAAAACCAAATTATTCAATGCAACATTCAGCCAGAATCAACACTGGCATCCAAGGGATGTGTGTTTGGAGCGGCTCAGTTGTTCTTTACAGGATTCTGTAAGTTAGATTTGCTCACTTCAGCCAGACTTCCACACTCTTCTTCCCAGAACCACCCAAAAGAATAAACAATGCCACTCACTCCCCAGAAGAATGACAGCAACCCCCTCCCTTGCCCACTGCAGCCGAAGTGGGGCTGGTAGTGAAAGGCTCCTGCTTTTCGTCAGAAGCCCTCCGTCCTGAGGCCCAAGGGTGGGGCAGGTCTGAAGCCACATAGGCCCTCTACCAGATGCTACAGGAAGCTCTGGCCAAGCAGCAGAACTCTGGAAGTTGGACCCCTCTCCACACTTGCCTGTTACTGCTGCCCCTGGCTGGAAGACAAACAGTCATCTTGCTGATTGCTTTCACCACAGCCAAGACTCCAGGCCAGCAGAGCCATTTGGAAAAGAAGTGGACAGAAAGCTCAGCTTGCAGACTGAGAATCCCCAAAACTACCAGCCGAGGTCACAACCCTCCTGCAAATGAAAGAAGAGTCTATGGCTGTGAGAAAGCACATCTGCAACCAGGTGTCACAAAAACCATCTTAGAGACAGGGCTTGACTTTCTTTTATCTCTCACTTTCACTGTGAGAAGCAGAGTCGACAGCAAACAGGCACTCTTCCTGCAACACAAGGTTTATTTTTATGCTTCCACATTTTCTGTGTATGTGTTATGTGTGTTTAATTCAGATGTGATCAAAGAGCTCCTGGAAACAGCTTCCCATCAGCCACATTTTTTAATAAAGAAAGGGGGAGAGGGAAGAGCAAAAAAGAAGTCAGAGCTTGAAGACAACTAGGAGAGTTTGCTTACCTATTTCCCGGTGAAACCAGTTTAAATAATTTAAACCTAAATACAGTGATAGAGCATCTTTGTGGGGAAGGAATCAGCCCAACCAAATCCCTTCCTTTTTATTTCACAACATTACGGCTTACTGCAATGACTGAACTTCCGGGACTATTTCGACTAGAACAGAACGGAACCAAGAGCTTTTTTGCTCTTACCTGGTGGCATCATCTACTCTTTAAAGGAGGCCGATGCTTCTGGCATCCCTGGCCTTGCGACCAGAAGGGCTGCGACTTGTCTTTTCCCTTGTTTTGAAAAATACAGGCATCTGCCTGTGGTAGGTGTATCCAAGCTTTTCCAATGGCTGTGCTTTTACTGGGACCAGACTTAGCATGAAGTAAATAGCATGATTGGCTACCTTGAGAACACCAGCAGAAGCGATGAAGTGGTTCAGGGGAACCTAAGTCCATAAAGAGTGCAAACGGGATGAGTAATTCATAATTTGGAACAGGATGACAAAGTATGCAGCCACTGCTCCGGACAAAGTTATCAAAGCGCAGCTTGCATTCCCAAATGGTTCACCCGATTACTGCCCTCATAAAATCAATGGGTGTGCACCGACTTCCTACTAGGCGCTCAGCAGTCTGCGAGGCATGGAGGGAAGAGAAATCAATGCACACATCACAAGAAAAAGACCATGGCGAGAATACATTTACATTTTAGTAACCAGCACAAAAGAAACCACATTGAGGCAGTCTGTTACTCTACTTGGCTGAACACAATGGCCCCCTCCCCCCCGCCCCCCAGCCTCGGCGGAGAGAGTAGGCACTCCACCGCCACGCCTCACATGCCTGAGGGTGTCAGTCAGTCACTTGGCCTCCTCCTACCAGCTCATAATCAACAGTCTGGGAAAGTTCTCCGGTTAAGCAGGGTTTACCTGCTAAGACAAAGGCCGTGATGGGAAAAGGAATGGAACAGGCCACCTCAGGAGGGCCTAGGAAAAGCGGTTCCGAGCAAGGAGAGAAACAGCTGGCAAGTGAGGGGCAAGACTGGGACATGCAGACCACGCTCCGGTTTCCAAAGACCTCAGGCCCATGCAGAGCCAGCTGCAAAACCCAGTGATGAAACAGACATCCACCGGCCCTCCCTCCCAACTCATTTCACCCCCAGAAGCATATCAATCCATCAGCAACAAAAGGGTCAACCGGTGCAGAGAAAAACTCGGGCCAGAACTCCTCCTGGGTTCCTGACTGCCCAGGTGACAGAGAGCGAGGGCGGGTGACACAAGAAAAACGCAGGAAAATGCAACGGGGGCAGATTTTCCAGGGAAGGATGTGAACACGCAAGAGAATAGAACAACGGTTCTACTGAGCTATGAAGAAAGAGTGGAACGAGAGGAAAACATAAAGGATGTCATAAGGGAGACATGCAGAAAGGCGCTGCAGCCCCAGGGGTGAAGAGCTCCTTTTTCAAATCAAGTTTTTCTGGCCTAGGAAAGTTCTCCACCGACAAGGGTGTGCCAGGCAGGGGACTGAGCAGTCAGCACTCAGCAACGGACTCGGGACGTGGTGAAAGATAGGGGAGGGGTGGAAAGTGGACGCCTCTCAGCTCACAGGTGAGGTGACAGAGAAAACGCTAAAGCCTGGGTGACAGATGATAGGAATGACTGCCAGGACGGGGCGGGGGGCGGGGGGGGGGGCTGTGTATAGCTCAAGAAACTAGTACGCCGAGTGCCTGGACGGGGAGTTACTACACAAGCCAATTGGGTAGTGAAGGGACAGGGGCATGTGTGGCGAAAGAAATACGATGTGAAGAAGGCAAGAAGGGACTAATGCGGAGACGAAAGGCAACCCTGGTTAACAGGTAGAGCAAGGAAGACTGGGCGAGGGTAGAGAAACCGGAAGGCACCGAGCAAGGAGGAAGAAACTATGAAAAGTGACAGAGCCAGGAGTGAAGACACAGGAAGGCATCATGGTTTGTGTTGCAGTGTGAGAAGACAAAAAGGCAAGGATGGCGAGGGAGCGTGATGGGGTGGGAAAGGACTCAGCAACAGGTGGTACCGACAGAATGGGGCTGGGAGAATGTTCTCCCTCCGCAGGCAGAGCCCAGGGTGCAGGCTGGTAAAGCACTCAGTGAGAAAACAGGAAGCCCGGAGACTTAAACCAAGCCCGAGGGGAACAGAACGCGAGGGATCCGGAGTCTGAAGGGAATCCTTCAGACTGGAACCCCAAAGACAACCTGTGGGAAACTCTGCGCATGACAGCAGGATGGGAAACACGGAAGCAACAAATGCCAGCGCGAGGCACCAGGGAGCTCCTGGAGAAAAAGCAGGGAAAGTGATGAGCGAAGAGTAGGCGAACCATTTGGAAAGGTGATGAGGGTGGAGCTGGTGGGTTGCAAGCATGAGGGAGAGCACAATTTGGAGAAGAGGGTTAAAAAAAAAAAAAAAAAGAAAGAAAAAGCTGGGTTACTGGAAGGGGATAGGGATCGAGAACACACTCCGGGGCAGGGACCCTGAGGGTGATAACCAGGGACTGGGAGAACCGGTGCGGGAGGAGGAGAAGCAAGGCTAGGGAGATGGAGGAAGAGGTGGACAACGATCTGGGGCAAATCGCGGGGTGCTATTCGAGGAGCAAGAGGGTGGCGGCTTTAAGCGTGGGTGGAGGAAGAACAGAAAGGCCCCTGAGAGAAAAAGGGAAGAGAAGGGGAAGCTAGAGAGGTAACACGGAAGAGCGCAGGAGGGCGGTGAGGGGAGGTGTGTGTGTGGAGGGGTGTCAGCAGAAAAGACAAGTGTGCAGCTTGGAGTCAGGACGAGGTGGGTCCCAGGACAGGACTCAGAGGGAGATGTGCGAGGCCGAGAGCCAGATGACAGGGCAGCCGAGGCTTGCAGGGTGGCAGCAGGGACACGAGGAGAGCAGAGGAGGGAGGAGGCTCTGCAAGGTGCAGGGGCCCAGCCAGAGAATTCGGGGAGCCCTCGGGGCTCCTTACCTGCTCCGTGTCCCTCTCGTTCAGCGTGGGTAGGGGGGTCCGGGCGCTGGACATGGCGCCGGTATCTCAGGGGAGGGAACCGAGAAGCTTGGAGGAAGGGAGGGAAGGGAAGGCGCGGAGCCCGGCCGGGCGGGGCTTCTCACAGCAGGGGCACCCGCCGCATGGGCCCCGGCCGGGGGTGCGGGGAGGCCGGGCAGCCGCTCACGCCAGCCCGGGGATGCGCCGCTCGGGCTAGGCCGCGCCGGCTCCGAGCGGCTCCGGACCGCACCCCCCCGACCCCCGGCTGGGCTGTGCCGCCTTTCGGCCGGGCCGCGCCGCTCCGCCTACTCTCTGCCGCCGCAGCCGGCCGCCTGCCTCGCTCCTCCCCTGCCCTCAGCGGCACTGCTCCGCGCCCGGCACACAGGCAGCCGCCGCCGGACCTGCTGCTCCCAACATGGCCGCCACCACCGCCGGCCCTCGGCTCTTTCCGCCGGCAGCGGCCGGAAACCTCCGAAGCGGCGAGGAACGGGAGGGGGGCGCGCCTCCTCCTCTCGGCCGCGGATTACGGGTGAATTCCGGAAACACCCGAAGAAGGTAAACCCCGCGGACGAGCGCGCCGCCTCGATTGCGAAGCCCAAGCTTCGGCTCTGTTTACGGAAATACACGAAGCTACTCGGGAGACTCCAGCCACGCCCATAGGCCTTTCCCCGCCCACTTCAGGCTGGCTCGCCGCGGTTTCCGGAAACACCCGAAGTGGCACCGCGTGCAGTGAGCCGGCCACGCCCCCGTCCCGCCCCGCAAGCCCACGGCGGTCGTCGGCCATTTCCGGCAACACCCGAGGCCCGGCGAGCCCCGAGTTGTTCCCTCGGCTAGTACCCAGAGTCTGACTCCTCGTGTCTTTCCGTCGGTCTCCGGGCATTTTCAAACCTTGAACAGGGAGCGCGGACCACCTGCGCACGTTATTATTTGATTAAATAGAAAATAAGGCTGTGAGCCGTCCCAACGATTGGCATCCTTTGGTTCTAAGGCAACTTCCCCGTCTGCGTGTCTGTTCATCAGTCTGTCAGTCAGCTCATAAAATCCATCTCGTTTATCAGCCAGCCTATCAACATGTGTGTCACCTGTCAAATGCAGCCTTAATCTATGACCTGTCTCCTTAGCATTCTTCACCTGCCATCGTCTATCTGGGCTTCTATTGATCCATACACCCCACGTCTAATCTGCAGTGTTCCCTAAGGTCCGGGGCAAGCACCAGGTCAGCGTTCTAGGCTCCCGGCTGCGGGAGGCTGCGGGGTCTCCCCACCAGCCCTGCATTCCAGCCCCAGCTCGGTGGAATGAAAATGCGATGTGATCTCGGAAAGATTACATAACATCTCCGAGTTTAGGCTCCTTGACGTCCTTATATTAAGAGAATTCATGCCTTTGTTCCAGTGATGACATTCTAAATAACGTCTTTGAATTCCACTTACCTCTTTTTTTCAAATTGTTCAAAATAGCACAAAACGACATTGCACTGTGGTAATACTGAGTCACGCTGGTTTACCTTTTAAAAATACCCCTGTAAGGTAAGGCAGGGAAGACATTCTCATCTCAATTCATTTTTCATTTGTCCCTACTAAGACAAGAAAGCTCACAGAAAGGAGAAACCTTTCTGAAAATGAGGATTCCTCAGGATGGAGAAGTTCCCTTCCTTTCCTGGACTTCAGTTTCATTAATAAAGTGAGGTCCCTCGCATCTTTTGAGAGCCCCCCAACTCCAACAGGAAGTTCACTTTCACTTCCCTCTAGACTGTCTCACCAGGGAGAGGCAGTAGGCTGGGTTCATTCCTCCGGCTCTAAGCTGCCCCCACCCACTGTACCCTGGACGTGTTGGAACTTGACCCCCCCCACCCCAGGGCTCAACAGCAGCTTAAGGTGGGCAGAAGCCAGAGTCCCCACAGGAGCCAGAGACCAGGCTTAAGCAGCAAGTCCGCAAAGGTACAGGAGCAGAGAGGCCCCAGGAATTGTGGGGGAAAGTGCTGGATGGACCTCTGATACTTGACTTTCAACTCCCATCTTGAGCAGAGCGCTTGGCCAAGTCGCTCCGAGAAATAGGCAGCTGGACAGATGCAGCGAGGGATGGTATGGAGTACTTCTTAAGGCAACAGGTGCCACCTACAGTACTCCAGGACACCTCCCCATGGCCCATTCTGGCTCCAGTCAGGCGCCCGGTCATTGAGGAAGAAGTTGATGAAGGAGCACAGAAGGAGGTGAGGGGAAAAGAGAGGAAGAGGTCAGAACCGAGGATAGTCTACTCCCCCACCCCAAATTCATCTGGGAAAATCCATGAGAATGATCTGCCCTCTGGTGGCCAAAGGGAGACACACCACAGATTCCTGTGCCCCATACCACTCCCAAGCTTGGGTCTGGAAAGAAGGGAAAGAGGGGAAAAGGGTTGGAGGAGCAAAGGAAGGTGCCCTGGGGGTCTTTCCTGGCCATGTTCCTGTCTGAGCAAACTCTACCTCCTCCATGCTTCTAACTCTCTCCAGTTCTCACCCCTGCCCTGTGTCCCTTAGCACCCACCCCCACCTCACCTGTCCCCTCCTCTTCCTCACAAGGCTGCCTAACTGGTCTCCCTGCCTAGACTCCCTCCAACCTAATCCCACCAGACATACCAGAATAATCTGCCTAAAGTCCGGCTCCAGTTACATCTCTGCCCTGCTAGAAGGTTCTCACCAGCTCCCATGTGCGATAGGCAGAGCTGGCTTCCTGGGCCTGGGCCCCATGCAGTCACACAGAGCCCCACTCTTAAAAGGGCCTTGAGCTTGACTCAATACTCTGCTGTTATCCTCTTGAAATTTTTACCAAGGGGGCCCTGCATTTTCATTTTGCATCAGGCCCCACAAATCTGGGAGCCGGTCCTGGTGGTAAGAAAAGTGTTAGCCTGCATTCAAAGCTTTGCACAGTCTAGCCTCAACTTACCTTGCTAATATCTTCTCCAGCTTGGTATCACTGGTTCACACCTCCCCCTAATTCCTTCCCTGCCACCAAGCTCTCTCACCTCCGTGTTCTGCGCCAACCTCGGCTTCCAGATGGACTTCAAGATTCAGTTCAAACATCACTTTCTCAAATCCCCTAACCTACCTACTTCTCCTCAAAGATTAGTTATTGCCACACAGTTACCCCTCTTCAATCTGCAAACTCATCCATTTGCAAATCTCCATGGAGCCCCTACTATGTGCAAGACATTATTCTAGGTTCCTCAAGTAGGTCAGTGAACAAAATCGACAAAGATCTCTGCCCTTAGGGAACTTATGTCTCAATTAGAGGAAGACAGACACCAAACATAACAGTAAGGATTAAGGGCCATGGGAAATAAAAGCAGTCAGCTAAGGACAATCAGGATTGCAGGGGTGAGTGGGAGGAATATGAGTTGCGGTACTAAGGTCATCAGTGTCGGCCTCACCCAGAAGGTGACACTTAAAGACTTACAGGTTCTGCATGGAGCACTGGGTGTTATGAACAATGAATCATGGAACACTACACCAAAACAAATGATGTAATATATGGTGATTAACATAACAATAAAAAATTAAAAAAAAAGACTTACAGGAGGTGAGGGAGTGAGCTCTGTGGATATCTGGGGGATGAGCTTTCTAGGCAGAGGGGGCGGCCAGTGCAAAGGCCCTGGGGCAGGAGAACAAGAAGGCCACTGGGACTGGAGCAGAGAGGGGGTAGGCAGTAGGAGAAGAGGGCAGAAAGGCGTCATGGAGCCAGGCCTGGTGGGCCACTGCTCTGGCTTTTCCTCAGAATGGATGAGGAGCCGCTGCAGCGACAGGATCAGACCCGTTGCTGAGTTGAGGAGAGGGTAAAGGGGCAGGTCAGAAGCGGCAGCCTGGAGACCAAGAATGAGACTTTTAGGAAAATTTGAGGCTGAGATGATGACTGACTCCTCTCCACTCCATCCCTGTGGACAGAGCAGCAGCAGTGGACGTGGGGAGAAGTGGTTGGCTTTGGGATATATTTGGAAGACAGGGCTGACAGGATTTCCTTCTTTCTTTTAAGATTTTATTTATTTACTTGACAGAGAGAGTGAGAGAGCACAAGTAGGGGGAACAGTAGAGGGAGAGGGAGAAGCAGGCTCCCTGCCAAGCTAGGAGCCTGATGCGGGGCTCGATCCCAGGACTCTGGGATCATGACCTGAGCTGAAGGCAGATGCTTAAACATCTGAGCCACCCAGCACCCTCCCGCACCCCCCCCCCCCCGGGGCCGCGACAGGATTTCTTGATGGATTGGCTTAGGGGGCATGTGAGAGAGGAATTAAAGGGGTACTTCCAAGATTTCTCACCTGAACAAAACAAAACAAACCCAAAAAAGACATCGACCACAGGCCTCAGACCAGGTAGAAACCAACCAACAGGACCAGGGTTCCAGAGGAGTCATGATGTCCCCCGGAATCAGGGAAGGCAGGGGTTGTGGGGTTCCCAGCCCCGGCAGGCACAAAGAGGTTAGGGTATCTCTCCCACCGTAGGCAGGCAGTGAGGACAGAAGTCAAGGGGAGGTAAGTGCTCAAATGGAAGACATCCTTATTCTCACCCCTCCGAAACAACGCAGCTCTTCAACTTTCTCCTCCCAGGCAGGGGAGCCAGAGAGCATGCTCATTCCCGGCAGGCCACTCTCCGGGGTGGGAGGCAGGGTCCAGAATTACTCTCTGATCAAGAGTCAGACGTCTGGCCCTCTGACTCGCCACAGACCCTCCCATTTCGCAGAGCTTTATCCTATTTTTCTTGGTGTCTCTAAATTTCCATCATGTGCTTTATCACCACTCCCAGACACCATACTGAAGTTACGGCATTTCAGAGATGTTGGAGTGTGAAAAAAATGTGCATCTTAGCACACTCATGGACTCGGATGTTCATGCCTTGCCCAACCACCTCCTGGCCTGGCACTACCACTCGCATTCCCCTTTCTTGGTTTTGTTAATACGCATTGAGAGCTGTGTACCGTGTGGACTCTGTCACAGTTACGAGGAGCCGGAGGCACTGTTATTTCCCCCAGCTTACTAATATTAGGAAGTCAAAGTGCAGAGAAGCTCAGTTCCTTGCTGCGGGAGTGGGACTAGGGGAGTCAAGCTCAGGCTTCCGTGAGAGGCGAATAGGGTAGTGAGTGAACACACACGTCCTGCCGCCAAGGTGCTCCTTAGTAGCTCTGTGATCTTAGGCAAGCCTCTTAACCTCTCTCTACCTTAATTTTCCCATCTTTTAAATGGGGAGAATAAACGTACCTAGTTCATAAGGTTGATAGGGGAGGATATGAGTTAATATACGGAACAGGCTTAGACAGAGCCCGGGGGATGGCCAGCGCTTTGTGTGAGCTGCTGTTATTATAAGGCATATTCTCGCCAGCCTCCCTGATTCTCCTTTTAATTCTCTCTGCTTTAACTTCCCCGCTTCCCTGGAGAACAACACTGGACCAGAAGTAAGAGAGCCCATTCTGGTCGCAGCTCTGTCACTAATGGATCACGTGAGCCATTAGGTAACTCCCTTCCCCCTTCGGGGTCTCCGGCTCCTTGTCTGAACGATGAGGGGGAGCTGGATTCGCTGCTCTCTACGGGGTCATCTATAATGGTATCATCTGAATGTTTGTGTCCCTCCCCAGGTTTCCTATGTTGCAGTCCCAACCCCCAAGGTGATGGTGATGGCCTTGGGAGGTGATGAGGTCGTGAGGGCCCTGCATGGCCTACTGGGCAGAATGAGATTGGTGCCTTCATAAAAGGGGCCCCACAGGTCTCCCCAGTTCCTTCCTCCCCGTGAGGACACAGCAAGAAGACTGCCCTCTGTGAGCCGGGAAGCAGGCTCTGAACCTGCCAGCACCTTGATCTTGGACTTCCAGCTTCCAGAATTGTGAGTAATAGGTTTGCGGTTTATAAGCCACAAGTCTATGGTGTTCTGTTACAGCAGCTCGAGGTCCAAGACAGTCTCCAAAACCCAAACCCAGCAACCATATCCCTCTCACCCTTTCTCAGCCATGGCCTGGGACCACCTTGCCTGGGATGGAGGGGACGGTGTCCCTACCAGCCTTGCTCACGTGTGCTCACAGTGTGGCAGGATGACCGGTGCACACCACCCTGGGGGAGGGGGGGAAGGGGCATCAGGCAGAGAAGCCACCTTCAGTCTGTTCTCCTGGGAGGAGGTGCCCTTTGGACCAACCCATGCTCCCACACTGGGTCACTGTCCCCGGGCAGGGTTCTGCCGCCACTGTCACTGAATAAGGCTGGGCATCGTGGATGGGGAGCTGGGCCGCCACATTGGTAGAGGTCCTGGGAGAAGCCAAGGAGAAAGCGGAAGTGGGGCTTTCATGGGGCTCAGAGGGAGCATGGGACCCAGAGGGAGTGTCACGGAAGGCTTCTGAGAGGAGGTGAGGCGGAGTCTGAATCCAAGGATAAGCAAGCGCTGCAAGGAAAGACTGGCTGAGATCGGAGCAACCTGTGGGGGCATGAAGAAGACAGGCCCTCAAGGGGTTCCCATCTCAGGAGGATGTCGGATGGGCCTTGGACTTGCCATCTTGGAGCTGGCAGAGGCAGTTGGTACCAGCTGGTGTCCAGGGCTCTAACTGGCTTTCTGGTGGGGGGAAGGGCAGGCTAGGCCAGACTCACCAGTGTGCCAAGATGATGTCCCCATTCACCCACGGCTGTACA
The DNA here is from genome assembly GCF_009762305.2 of Zalophus californianus. NCBI lineage: Eukaryota > Metazoa > Chordata > Mammalia > Carnivora > Otariidae > Zalophus > Zalophus californianus. The sequence continues at coordinate 105,202,016 of NC_045605.1, read as the reverse complement.
GTCACAGCTGGAGCCATCAGGCAGGGTGTCTGGAGATGAAATTACCACTTTCCTCCCCTGCCGCCCTCCCTGGGAAGAAGAGCCCGAGCCCCAAGGAGAGTAGGGATATTTTGTGGTTCCTGGGAGTGTCCTTGGTGCCTCCTGTGGGGCCTGGGATGTAGCAGGCTGTCTGTGAATCCCCCAGGAATGAAAGCCACAGAGCTTTGGCTCACCTCTTCCCCTTTGCCTGGAATTCCCTTTCCCCATTTAACTGCATGACTCCCTACTTAAATGTCCCCTCCTGAGGAAGCCCTCTGCAGTCCCCACCTCAAAACCACATCCCTTCATGGATGAACATGCCAAATGGTGTCACATGGGTGCAATAAGCCAAATCCTGAATGGAGGAAATTCTGCTCATGGAACAAGCCACCATGTTCTTAAACAAGACAAAAAAAAAAAAAAAAAGGAAAGAAAGGCTGTCACAAGTTGAAATACAATGTGTGGACCTCACTTAGCTCCTGATTCAAACAGATCATCTGGGAAAAGAGACTCATGGAAGACTTCTGGAGATTGGTTGCACACCAGTGCGAGCAGACTTACTACTGCTACCCTTGCAGATGGTTCAGATGGCAAATTTTATGGCATATGCGTATTTTCACCGCAGTTAGAAAATTAAAAACAAAATGACATACATGGACCGATTGGGAAATATGAATACTGACTGGATATTAGATGATATTAAGGGATCACTAATTTTTTTCAGAGATTTTGTTTATTCATCTGAGAGAGAGAGAGGGCATGAGTGAGGGGAGGGGCAGAGGGAGAGGGAGAAGCAGGCTTCCCGCTGAGTAGGGAGCCCGATGCGGGGCTTGATCCCAGGACCCCGATACCATGACCTGAGCCGAAGGCAGATGCTTAACCATCTGAGCCACCCAGGCACTCTGGGATTATAATTTTTGAAAAGATTTATTTATTTTAGAGAGAGAAAGAGAGAGTGTGGGGGTGGCAGAGAGAGCGAGGGAGAGAGAAATCTCCAGCAGACTCCCTGCTGAGTGCAGAACCTGACTCGGGGCCCCATCCCAGGACCCTGAAATCATGACCTGAGCTGAAATCAAAAGTCGATGCTCAACCAGCTGAGCCACGCATGAGCCCCATTTGTTTTTTGTTGTTGTTGTTGTTTTTGTTTTTTTAAGTAGGCTCCATGCCCAGCTGGAGCATGAACTCGACCTATTCTACCGACTGAGCCCGTCAGGTGCCTTAAGGGATTATTAATTTTTATTTTTTATCTTATTTTTTAAAAAAGATTTTATTTATTTGCCAGAGAGAGAGAGAGAGACAGAACGAAGAGCATGAGAGTACAAGCAAGAGTGGCAGGCAGAGAGAGAAGCAGACTCCCCGCTGAGCAAGGAGCCCAACTCGGGACTTGATCCCAGGACCCTGGGATCATGACCTGAGCCAAAGGCAGACGCTTAACCAATGAGCCACCCAGGTGTCCACAGATTATAAATTTTTAAAGTGTGATATCTCTTAGAGATACAAACAAGCCTATTAACAGATGAAATGACACCCTGTCTGGGATTTGCTTTAAGATAATTCAGAAGGGGGGCATCTGGGTGGCTCGGCTGATTGAGTGTCTGACTCTTGAGCTCAGCTCAGGTCTTGATCTCAGGGTTATGAGTTCAAGCCCTGAGTTGGGCTCTATGCTGGGTGTGGAGCCTACTTAAAAAATTAAAAAAAATAGAATCTTAAAAAAAAAGGAAAAGAAAATTCAGAAGAGAGGAGGATGTGGGGAGATAAACCAAAATTGGCCATATTTGTTGAAGCTGGGTCAAAGATACATCAGGGTTTCATTATGCCATTTTCTCTTTCTTTCTTTCTTTTTTTTAAAGATTTTATTTATTTATTTGAGAGAGAGAGAGAGAGCACAAGCAGGGGGAGCGGCAGGCAGAGGGAGAAGCAGTCTCCCCACTGAGCCCGAAGCCCGATGCAGGACTCGATCCCAGGACCCTGGGATCGTGACCTGAGCTGAAGGTAGACGCTTAACCTACTGAGCCACCCAGTACCCCTTCTCTACTTTTGGGTGTGTTTGGAAATGTCTATGATCAGAAAAGAAATTAAGAAGAAAAAAAAAGAAAAAATAGTGCCCCTCTATCATGCCCTGTTTTTCTTCCAGGCACTCATCCTGGCCGGACATACTGAGAACCTCCTCGTTTGCTGTCCATCTCACCCAGAATGGCCCTCGGTTCTCTTGTCCACACTGGCATTCCAAGTGCCTGGAAGGGTGAGCGCATGCCTCTCACCCAGCTCACAGCCTGGGCTGGGGCTCCAGGACCTCTTGAGCCTTAGCATTGAACCCCTGTACAGGTGTGGTTATCTCGACCCCAGCTGTGACTTCAGAGGGCGGTGGGTGAGTGTCTCAGAGGCAAACTGCTCATCCAGGAAGATGTGGGTGCCACGGGCAAGAAGACTTGCTCTAGGTCAGGGAGGGGTGGAGGGGAAAGGGCAGGTTCTGGGATAGGAGAAGCTCCCCCTGCCCTGCCTCCTAGAGCCCCCCCAAGCTCACGTGGACACTCTTGCACCTGTCCCTGCTCTTGTAGCTCCCAAGTACCAAGCCCAGCCTGATTCAGGGTCAGAGGTTGCTGAGTGAGGCCAGGACCAGCAAGCAGGGCCCTCCCAAGGGGCCAGGAGGCCTTTTCTAGAAAAGGAACAGGGGAGGAGCAGGACTCCCTCCACCTCAAAGCCCTCAGCTTGGTTCCCAGACATTGTCACCTGGGATGGTGAGATGAGCGCCCTTCTGCATCTGCTGTGAGCCCCTTCAGTTGGCACTGCCAGGAGCAAGGTATGATCCCAGCAGGTGCTAGGACTTCGGTGGGGGCTCTGGAAATTGGCCTGGCGAGGGCACTGGGCACCACCACCTGAGTGGAGCAAAGGAGGTGCTGAGCGGTTGTCTTCGTGAATGACCTTCCCCACTCCCACCTGACTCCATTCCTGCCTCACACCCTGAACCTACCACAGGTCCCCAGGCCCTCAAGGGAAGATGTCTCAGTCCTCCTGAAGCCGAAACAGGCCATGTAGCACAGGAGACAAGAGCTCGGGGGTCAGACAGATCCGGGCTCGGCCTGGCTCTGCTCCTTCACCAGCTCTGGAATGGTGGGTAAGTCGTCCGTCTTGCTGAACCCGATCCCTCACCTGTGTTAACGGGCACAGTGTGGGGTGACCCACAGTGGAGACAGGCCGGGGGTGTCCTGTGTTCTGCAGTCCCCAGCACGGTGCCTGCCCCCGGGGGGGCCTTCAGTCATGTTTGTGGAATCTGAGCCTGCAGGGTAGTTGCTCCAGCCCCCCGCTACCCTGCTGCTCCTGCTTCCTCGGGCCACCCAGATGTGGGGTCTGAGGAGACCGGAGGCACTGACGGCACTGCTGGGGAGACCAAAGTCCTGTGCTGTTTTCTCCCATGAGGGCCGGTGCATTCTTTGGGTGCAATGAGGCTGTTCCCTCCAGAGGGGAGAGGCACTGACCGGATTTGGTGTGAAGGCTCTGGGCCACGGCACCGGGTCCCAGTCCCAGGAAGGCTGGAAGACAGACACACCTTACCCGCTGCTGTGCCTGCCAGCAGCAGCCCCCTCCCCGCCTGGGCTGCCCTGGGGAGGTCAGCTGGTGCCTCCTTCCCAACAGAGCCGGTGGGGTGACGCAGAGAGGCTGCGGTCCCATCACAGATGCTCTCCCACTCCGGCTCCCCATCCTTCCACACCTCGGGGGTGTGAGGACTCTACACAGTCTCATGTGAGCCACACAGCTACCCAGCTGTGAGCAGGCGGGAGGGGCAACGGCTAGATCTTCCGTGGGGCGGGGGGGGGTCAGACTGCAGGAGCGACAGAGTCTGGACCAGACCAGCGATGCAGCTAGGGTACCACACAGGGCCCAGCCAGTGTCTCCTCTTCCCAACCACACTGGTACACACGTCAGTTTCTCTTCGAGGAGGGAAGGGGCTGCTTCTTCCTTTGTCTTGGACCAGCCTGAACTATACAGCTATTGCTGGTATCCAGAAAGATCTCCCCATCCTGGACCCCGAGGGGGCAAGCTGGGAAGAGCAGGAGGTGGCCCAGTTCAGAGAGCAAAGGGGACTAGAGGTAAAGGTATCGGGAGCTGGGGGCAGTGGCTCCTTCTTCCCCCACCCCTCCACTCAACGTCGTGATTGGGCCTCAGCATCACACCTGGAGAGAGTTGCCATCACCAGCCCCAGGGCATCGGTAGCAGGGGAGGCTTCCTTGGTGTTTGGGCAAACGGCTGCAGCAGCACCTGGTCTGGGGTTGGGGGAGATGGCGGGGGGACACACACATGCCCCCCCAAGCACTGAGTCACCGACGCTCGGAAACTTCTACACTCGGGGTGGAGTCATGCCCTGGCTCCTCTCCCCACCTCTCCCTGGAAGCCCCCTGGGAGCTCCCAGAGGTGCCCACTGGGAGCTCCCAGCCCCACACACTCATATCGTCCCTAGGGTCCTGGCCGAGGCCGGGCAGACCCCTGCCGACCAAGATGTGGGGATGAGGTCGGGGGTAGCCATGCCACCCACAGCCACTGTGGCCGCCAACCCTGTGCGGGGAGCCGCGCGCACTCCAGGGACTGGCTTGCCCTGGGAAAATGTCACACAGGAAGACACACCAAGAGGGCACTTGACCAACATTTATTGAGCACCTACGATGTGCCAGGCCCCAAGCAGGGCCCTAGGAAAACGAGGTCAATGCAGCCCAGTCCTTGCCCGAAAGGAGCTCACAGTCTAGCGGGCTGGCCATCAATCACATCAACAGCAGAGAAGGTGCACTGAACTTCACAATTTTACAGCGCGCTTTAGATGTTTTCTCAATTGTAAACACCCAGCAACACAGCCACGTTGATTCAAAAGCACATTGGCATAAATGTAAACACAGTCACACGATTGGAAGGACTGAAAGAAATCACCAGCAATGATTCACATTCGTGTTTCAAAGCCCGATTTGCAGCCTTATTTACTCCTTCCTGTTAAGTGGGATGGAAGTTTTACAAGTTTGCAGAAACAGCGGTGGAGACCCAGGGGAGTTCCGTGGCCCACCTGTCACACACTGGGGAAGCCACCCTAGACACAGGGTCTACTGACTTTTCTCCACAACGTGCCACACCCATACCTTCTAATCCCCCGACTAGGGCCCCACAGACTTGTACTCCTCCCAAGCTTGTCAGACGGGGAGACAGGACCACATCCCAGGAAGCAACCACGCGGAGATCACCCACAGCCGGCCCACACCGGCTCAGAGAAACACATGGCCCGGTGTCATGTGCTCATGCCCAGATCCTTCCTGAGTTAAAGAGGAGCTTTCTGGTTAGTTTCAAAACCTGGCTGGGTCAGTGCTGTAGGCGAGCTCCCCCTGTAGAGTCTTCTGGAGGCCTCACCGATCCCTGGATGCACAGGACTTACCAGGAGCAGTGAAGCAGTTCCGGAGCGGGGGCTGGACAGTCCCAATGCTCCACGTGCCTCTGGATTCTAAAGGCGACAGCGGGGTTTGGGGTCTGACAGGGAGCTCCCCATGCCCCTCTTCAGTGCCCCTCTCACCAATGGGAGAGAAACAAAATGCCACAGAGATTTGGCCTGTGACGTTGGTTTAGGAGGATAAGGGATCTGGTGAAGAAACCCAAAGTGGGCCAACTCTTGGTCCAGGAAATGGGGAAACCGGGCAAAGGAAGGAGTTTAATGAAGCCAAGGAGAGGGTGGGTTGGAGTAAGGCGCCACATGGCCGCTGCCTCATCCTGGGGCTGGGGAGGGGAGGCAGGTCCCCCCCCACCACCCCGCAGGCTGGCCACAGCCATTTCACTTTAGAAAGATCAGTGACTAGGGTGGGAACGCCCCTGTCCCCCCGCCGTAGCCTCTCTTGGACAGATGCTTACCAAGGGAGTCAGAAAGTACAAGATGTCAAAGAAAAGGTGTTTCTGACCCCATTGCAAGGGCACAGGGAAGGGGCAAGGTATCCCTCTGTGACTGGCACCGAGGCAGCCCCAGTCCTCCAGCCAATGATGCCCTGTCCTGGCCCTGCTCTGCCCTCGCACCCAGGACCAACGGTCAGCCCACCCGCCCCTCAGGGTTGCTCCAGGAACCTGGATATCCTGCCAGCCAATCCCGTCCCCCAATGATGGCCCAGACGGAACTCTCTTAATAAAAAAAATAATTTATTGTCAACAAAGGAGATATATACAACAGGAAAAGAGGTGAAAAGGAGGGAGTGAACAAAGCCCCCAGGTGGGCTGCTTGGGCCTCCTGCAGGGATGGAGCGGGAAGAGGTAATGGAGGCCTCCTGGTTTAGGGGCCTGAACAGGTGGGGGAGGAGAGGCGTCCCCCGAGGTAGTGGGACTCAGTTCAAACCCCATTGTGACCACCTCTTGTGTAAGGCACTGTGCCAAGGGAGAATGGGGGAGGGGGGCTAAGAGGGGAAAGGAGCGGGGGCAGAGAGATCTGGGTCAGTCAAAGGATCGGGGTAGGTGTTCTCCATAGGCTCAATGCCCTACCACATGACAGCCCCGAGGTCAGCCTTGCCCGTCTCAGGGCACGGCCTTGTGCCTTGCCAGGGGTAGACACCTTCCAGTGCCCCCACGTAGCAGTGGATGCTGCCCCCCTTCCTCTCCTCCATCCTGCCTTGGCACCTGGTTTTACTCTCTCCATCAGGTGGCCGAGCCGGGCAGCTCTGAGTGATAAGCCAAAGGGGGACCCTGCCTCCTCCCTCCCTCCCTCCCCAGGAAAGCGAGAACCTATACACCACTCCCTGCCTCTGGCTGCCCCCCCACAGTGGTGCTGGAGCCTGACAGAACCGCAGGCCAGTTTGGGGTGTCACCTGCTCCCACACTCTTGGTGCCCTGGGGGTGCTTGGACCAGTCTTGCAGGAGGCTGACTGCCGGGGGCTCCTCCATCCGGACGCGGATAACCTGGAGATCCAGTGTCCCACGAAGCCCCGGAGGGGGAGCTGGGCAGGGATGGGAGCAGAGAGCAGACGTCAGGGCCCTCCGGACCCCCACCACGATGGTGCCCCCCAAAGGCCTCTGCAAACCGCACCTCCACTCCCAGGCCTTCACTTCCACAGTCCAAGGCCTGGTATGAGGGGGAGCCCAAGGGACAGCGGGAAGCTCCACTCTTGGTTTATCACAGGACCACGACCAACCAGAAAATGAGGTCACAGCCCCGGAGGCATAAGTCAGGCTTCCTCCCCCACGTATTTTGGTACACAGACGCTCAGTGCTGTCTACCTCCCTCGGCTCTTCCCTTCACCTCACTCTGCTTCATCTAAAACTTCCTGGGCGCCCTAGCCTGAGGGCTTCTGCCCTGTGTGGACACTGGTGGTGGGAGTGGGGAACCCCCGCCAACCAAGTAAGACACAGCCTTGCCCACCAAGGGGCTCACAGACGGTTCCGGAGGCTAAGGCGAGAGCCCTGCACGGCTAGTCCTGGGTTAGCATCCCAGCTCTGCCCTGCGAGCTTCACGGGGCTCTTCCGCTCCGGTCAGGACCTACCCCTTGGGGATCAGATGTCCACCTCAGCAGTGGGGAGCAGCTGCTCAGAATAGGCAAAACCGGGCCCTAAGAGAGGGGCGAGCAGACTCCACGCGGCCTTCCTGGAACCCCCAATCCGGCGGCGGGAGCTAATAGGATGAACGGACACAAGATGTGATGTGTTGCGTATGGACGGAAACAAAGTGAAGTAAGAGAACACACCGGGGAAGGGGGCAGGATAGCACGGAGGGCCTCACGGAGCGGGTATGTGAGCAAAGACGTACAGAAAGTGAGGGCCCGCTACGCAGGTGGCCGAGCAACAGCACTCCAGGCAGCAGGAAGGGCGAACGCGGACGCCCGGGGGTGCCTGCCTGTGCTTGCAGGAACAGCAGGCAGTGCCTGGGCAGAGCGGGCGGGCTGGGCCAGGGGAGTCAGGATCCTGGGGTGAGCATCCCCGGTCGTCATGAGGACTCTCTGGTTTTCTATCTGGAGCGTGACAGGAACCAGCAGGGACGGCATCCAACTTGGTTCGCACCGGGGACCCTGGCTACCGTAGGAGAGGAGACCAGAGTGGGCAAAGACCAGAAGCTGGGAGGCCAGGGAGATGGCCATTAAGGAACCAGGCAAGAGATGGCTTGGACCAGGGTAGCCGCCGTGGAGGGGGTGAAAGGAGGGTGAATTCTGAACCAATCTTGGAGGTGGGGCTAACACGATTTGCCGAGAGCTTGATGTGGAGTCTGGGAAACGGGAAGAGGGTGACTGAGGGTTTAGCCTGAGCAAAGTGCACAATGGAAAAGGGGAGAGGAGCATGGGGAGGAGGAGAGTGGCTCGGGGCGGGCCTGGGGACATGGGGGTTCAGTCTGGATAAGCCCGTTTGACAGATCTTATGGACACCCAGAGATATGTCACATGGGCATCTGGAAGAGAGGCTGGAACCAGGGGGAATCTGGGTGGGAGCTGGGCGCACATGAACTCGGACTGGGTCGCTCCAGGAGTGAAGAAGGTCTTGCCCCAGGGTTGAGGCATCCAGTCCCTCACCGAACACGTAAGCAGCACCTGGACCCTGTAACTGGCGCTGGGGAGATCACAGGAAATGAAAGAGACACACATCCTGACCTGAAGCAGCTTACATTCGAGAAAAAAAGAGAGAGAACTGTCCGATCTGATTCAGGGAGTCGTGTGTGAAAGGACGGGCCGGAGAAACAGAACAGCCAGTGAAGCTGGAGGGAGACCCGGCCAGTGGCCTGAGGAGCCCCAAGACGGAGAGTGATTCCAGGAAGGAGGGAGGGCGATGTCACAGTTATGGTCACATTGGGGAAAGACAAGCACTGAGAATTGACCGCTGGATTTTCATTTTAGGCAAGTCAAAGGTAACCCTGCCAAACAAGCAATTTTAGCATGCGATGGGGGGATGGGAATACGACTGAAGTGGCTCCCAGCGAGGGGAGGGCCAGTTAGTGTAGAAAATGCTCTCCAGCCTCGCTGAAAAGGCTTGGGGACACATGGGACAGTGGCTAGGGAGGCATGAGGGGTCAAGAAGGGAGAAATCACAGCTTTGCGTAGGCTGCCGGGTAAGATCTGGAGGAGAGGGAAATACGGATGGTGGACAGAGAGGAGGGTGGCCAGCTGGGTGGGGGATGGGCTCCAGCGAGGAGTGTGTGTGGCCGGGGGACAGGCTTTGCCAGCAGCAGTTTTAGCCCCAGCAGCAGAGAGAAGGCAGAGGATGTGGCTTGGATGCTGGAGGGGGATGGGCACAGGTGGAGACGCACACAGGCTGTCGTTTACTAGGTGAGGGGCCCTGAGAGAGGTGCCTTCCCTCTCCGAGGCTGTGTCCTCTTCTCCAAAATGGAAATCCTAATACCGTGTATGGTGGTTGTGGCGATTTAAGGAGACCGATGACACGCTAAGACGTTAAAAGAGTTCAGCACGTGGTAAGAGCTCATGGACTTCGGGACTG